>NC_082652.1:31155072-31458102 GCF_028023285.1 Balaenoptera ricei
AGAGGAGGGGTTTGTCACCAGCAAAGCCCATTCACACAGTTCCCTGGGAAGAAGAATAGAACCTGGGTGAGAAAATAAAGTCTAACCTTGTTTCCTCCGGGCTGAGTCTAGTCGGCTGGCTCCCAGGGCACCGCGGGCAGGGGGTGTCGCGCCCGGCCCTTCAGACCAGGGCTCCCGGTGCAAAACGGCGGCGTCGACAGTTCAGCTCAGGGCGCTACACAGAAGGTCCGCCCCCGCACAAGATAGCGGGCGGGCCGCGTGCAGAGACGCTGCGCCTGGCGCTGCGATCAGGGGGCGTGAGCAGCAGCTGCGCCTGCGCCCGCCCACGCCAGAACCCTGCCCCTTCCCGGCCACTGGTTCCCTGCAGAGCAGCCCCGCCCGCCGTCTGACCCGAGAGCAAGTGCTCTATTGGCGTGAGCGACACTGGGCAGGAGGATCTTTGTTGCGGAAGGGCTCAGAAGGGTGGGTAACAGTTTGACCGTACATCCCAGCTTCTGACAGTGTACCCTACAGATCTACCTGCACACAAAGTGACATCCATACAAGATGATTCACAGCAGCGCTTGTGATTAGAAACAACCCCAGCACCAACTAAGAGGAGGCTGGTACCTCAACATGTCAGGACACTGAGCGCTATAGGAGGAACTGGGAACCTCTTACTTTTTTTTTTTTTTTGAGAGCCTCTGGGAACTACAGTTTTGTCTTTTTTTTTTTTTTTTTTAATTTATTTATTATTTATGGCTGTGTTGGGTGTTCGTTTCTGTGCGAGGGCTTTCTCTAGCTGCGGTGAGCGGGGGCCACTCTTCATCGCGGTGCGCGGGCCTCTCACTGTCACGGCCTCTCTCGTTGCGGAGCACAGGCTCCAGACGCGCAGGCTCAGTAGTTGTGGCTCACGGGCCTAGTTGCTCCGCGGCAAGTGGGATCTTCCCAGACCAGGGCTCGAACCCATGTCCCCTGCATTGGCAGGCAGGTTCTCAACCACTGCGCCACCAGGGAAGCCCCTCTCTTACGTTTTGATGTGGGAAGATCTCTAGGATATACTGTTGACTGACAAAATCAAACTGCTGAAGAACGTACACAGTGTCCCCAAAGTCTTAGTGCAGTTTTAAACCTTAATAATGTCAAAAGTATAAATGCTATTAAATTAAAAAAAAACATGATTTGAAAACAGTTGTATACATTTCTCATCCACTTAGTCTTGGGAGTTTGGAGTGATAAATTTTAACTTTAAGGCTTTTGTTTCAGTCAGTTTTCGTTATCTTCACTCAGAGGTACTGAAACAAAATTAAAATAAAATGTATTATTCAAAATTCACATAAATAAATATAAAAGAGATTCAAATAATAAAACTTTCAAATGATGTTGTTTGTACTTTGGTAGCATTTATGCTTCTGAAGTTATTAAAGCCTAAAACTGCATCAAGACTTTGGGACACCCTATACAGAGTGTGCTAACTTTGTTTAAGAAAAGATGGAAATAAGTTGTGTTGGTTTCCTGTTCTTTCTGTAACAAGTTACCACAAACTTAGTGGTGTGAAACCGTGCAAGTTTATTTCCTCCTATTTCTGGAGAACTTCTGGAGGTCAGAGGTCTAAAATGGGTGGATGGGGCTGTGTTCTTTCCCGAGGCTCTAGAAACAAATCCGTTTCCTTCCTTTTCCGGCTTCCAGAGGCCGCCTGCATGTCTGGGCTCGTGGCCCCTCCTCCATCTTCAGAGCCAGCCTTGTAGTATCTTCCAGTCTCTCTCGGTTTTATCTCTGTCCCTGACCCTCCTGCTGCCCTCCTGTAAGGACCTTTGTGATGACACAGGCCCACCTGGACAATCCAAGCTAACCTCTCCATTTCAAGAACCTCACTTAATCACATTGGCAAAGACCTTTTTGCCATGTAAGGTAGCATATTCATGGGTTCCAGTGATCAGGACATGGACAGCTTTGAGGGACCCATTGTTCTGACTACCACATAAATATATTTATTTTTGTATTTGCATAAAGAAACACTGGATGCATATATAAGAAAGTAATAAAAATGGTTACCTATGGGGGGCAGTGGGGAAGATGGACAGGAAGGAAACAAGAATTCTTAATGTATATCATTTTATATGGATTTGATAGCTGAATATATGAATGTATAATCTATTCAAAATAAAGTTAACTATTGAAAAAGTAGAGCCTGCTGAGTTTGCTATGGATACCTAGATTTTTGCAAACTCTGGGCTTTATGGAGATAACAGTATAATTTTTTCTGAAATGCTTGAATCCATTCTGTAGAATCAGAATCTATGAGTTTACTTACATGTAGTAAACTATACATTTTCTATGCAGCCAGCTCTGAAATCTGCCTTCAGTTGACTCTCTATTTTTTTTTATTGAAGTATAGCTGATTTACAATGTTGTGCTAATTTCTGCTGTACAGCAAAGTGACTCAGTTATACTCATATATACATTCTTTTTTTATATTATTTTCCATTACGGTTAACCCCAGGATATTGAATACAGTTCCCTGTGCTATACAGTAGGACCTTGTTGTTTATCCATTCTATTGTAATAGCTTGCATCTACCAACCCCAAACTCCCAGTCCGTCCCTCTCCCTCCCACCCTCTCCTGTCTTCAGTTCACTCTTGCTAAGGAAGCTGTGAGAAACGATGTGACTAATGGGATAGTTCTGGTCCAGCTGGGCCCTCCTGGTGCAAGCTGGCCGCCTGCCTCTTTCTGGGTGGGTGTGGACATTGGCTTCTGGTTTCAGGGGCTTTATGACAAGTCGAAGCCAGTTCTCGGGCTCTGCTTGTGCACCCACCCCTGCTGGACGATTTGCAATGAGAACCTCCTCTCTCCCTGTGAACGAATTGCGCTGGCCCAGGTTTCGAGAATCGTGGACCCTGAGATGGGGGGAGATGGGATGGCTCCTCATGTCCCTTAAAGCATGTTAGTCCCTGGGGCTGTTGTACCTATTTGCACGTGGGCAAGTCCTCACTCTCCAAACCCAGAGGAGAGCACGCCCACTGAGGACCATCAACGCAGCCCTGCCCAGAGACTCGCAGTACAGCTGCTGTGCTGGCAACACAGAATTGGAAGGATTTTCTCCCTTCATGGCTGGTCTGCATGAGCAAAATAGTAACACAGTGGGGCAGTATGGGGGGCTTACATGGGGTGGGGGCTTTCAGTGGAAGACACATCTATGGGAGGCTGGATGCTGCTGCCTGACTTTCCCCACTGAGGACCCTGAGTCTGCAGTTATAGACTCTCAGGAACTTTACTCCTGGGGCCTGTGCTGTAGATTTCCTTCTTCCTTTAGCAAGCATCCGCTGGCTCAAAGCTGAGGAGAAAAATACTGTGACGAAGAAATCTTATTGGTTGTTTGTTTGTTTGTTTCACCACATGGCTTGTAGGATCTTACTTCCCCAACCAGGGATGGAACCTGTGCCCCCTGCAGTGGAAGCACAGAGTCCTAACCACTGGACCACCAGGGAATTCCTTCACTGGTGTACTTTTGAAGGTACTCTTAAAAAACAAAAACAAAACACCACAAGAACAAAATCCGAGTTCAAGATTGTTTTGGGATGTTAATTTAAAAGCTGAATGCATTTGAGATAGGCTTAAATAGCAGCACACAGAAGATGGCGGTGTGGGAAGATGCCGAGTTAGTGTCTCTCCACAACTAGGGTGCCTGCCGGCTGCGGGTGGGGGACCCTGACACCCAAGGAGATGGGAGGAACCCCCAAGTGAACTGGTAGGACGTGGGGGAACTGAGGAGGGAGGAGAAGTGGAGGCCAGACAGGATCGGCGCCCCTGAGGCTGGGGAGATCAGGAGAGGCAGGCAGGAGGGGCCCTCTGAGAAGAGCAGGAGAGGAGCCGAGGGCGTTTGCCCCACCCAATCGGGTGCGGGGAGCCTGCTGGGCTCCGAGATGAGGTCCCCAGCCCTCTGAGACCAGGGGTGGGGGACACGCCTGGGACCCTTCTGTTCCATTGAGCCTAAGCCCACCCCCCACAGCCCCCAGGGCCTTTTCCAGCCCTGTGAGTCCTAAGCATAGACCCCATCCACCATGAAACCTCTCCCTTGCTTAGGCCCTGCCCTCCACAGCCAAGGCCTTTCACCCCCCTTTTTTTTTCTTTTCCCTCCTCTTTTTTACTTGTGGTACTGTTGTACCTTCCGGTTGTTGATTCATCTGTATTTTTATTTTTATATTCTTTCTAACATATCTGTTAGTTTCCTAGTCTAATTTTATTTTTTACTTTGTTATTCTCTCTTTTTTTTTTTTTTTTTGCTGCCCCACATGGCTTGTGGGATCTTGGTTCATGAGCCAGGGGTCTGGCCAAAGCTGCTGTGGTGGGAGCTCTGAGTCTGAACCACTGGACTAACAGAGAGCCTCAGACCCCAGGGAATATTTATTGGAGTGAGGTCTCATGGAGGTCCTCATCTCAGTACCAAGACCCACCTCTACCCGACAGCCTACAAACTCCAGTGTTGGAAGCCTCAGGCCAAACCACCAGTAAGACGGGAGCACAATCCCACTCACTAAAAAAAAAAAAAAGAAAGAAAGAAAGAAAAATGAGACGGCAAAAAAATATGTCACAGATGAAGGAGCAAGGTAAAAACCTACAAGACCAAATAAATGAAGAGGAAATAGGCCATCTACCTGAAAAAGAATTCAGAGTAATGATAGTAAAGATGATCCAGAATCTCGGAAATAGAATGGAGGCATGGATTGAGAAAATCCAAGAAATGTTTAACAAAGATCTAGAAGAACTAAAGAACAAACAAACAGAGATGAATAACACAATAACTGAAATGAAAAATACACTAGAAGGAATCAATAACAGAATAACTGAGGCAGAAGAATGAATAAGTGAGCTGGAAGACAAAATGGTGGAAATAACTGCTGAGGAGCAGATAAAGAAAAAAGAATGAAAAGAATTGAAGACAATCTCAGAGACCTCTGGGACAACACTAAATGCACCAACATTCAAATTATAGAGGTCCCAGAAGAAGAAAAGAAAAAGAAAGTGTCTGAGAAAATATTTGAAGAGATTATAGTTGAAAACTTCCCTAACATGGGAAAGGAAATAGCCACCCAAGTCCAGGAAGCACAGAGAGTCCCATACAGGATAAACCCAAGGAGAAACACACCAAGACACATATTAATCACACTAACAAAAATTAAATTCAAAGAAAAAATATTAAAAGCATCAAGGGAAAAACAAAAAATAACATACAAAGGAATCCCCATAAGGTTATCAACTGATTTTTCAGCAGGAACTCTGCAGGCCAGAAGGGAGTTGCAGGATATACTTAAAGTGATGAAAGAGAAAAACCTACAACCAAGATTACTCTACCCAGCAAGGATTTCATTCAGATTCGACGGAGAAATCAAAAGCTTTTCAGAAAAGCAAAAGCTAAGAGAATTCAGCACCACCAAACCAGCTTTAGAACAAATGCTAATGAAAATTCTCTAGGTGGGAAACACAAGAGGAGAAAAAGATCCACAAAAACAAACCCAAAACAATTAAGAAACTGATAATAGGAACATACATATTGATAATAACCTTGAATGTAAATGGATAAAATGCCCCAACCAAAAGACACAGACTGGCTGAATGGAAAAAAAAATAAGACCCATATATATGCTGTCTACAAGAGACCCACTTCAGACCTAGGGACACATACAGACTGAAAGTGAAGGGATGGAAAAAGATATTTCATGAAAATGGAAATCAAAAGAAAGCTGGAGTAGCAATACTCGTATCAGATAAAATAGACTTTAAAATAAAGACTGTTACAAGAGATAAGGAGGGACACTACATAATGATCCAGGGATCAATCCAAGAAGAAGATATAACAATTATAAATGTTTATGCAGTCAACATAGGAGCCCCTCAATACATAAGGCAAATGCTAACAACCACGAAAGGAGAAATCGACAGTAACACAATAATAGTAGCGTACTTTAACACGCCACTTACACCAATGGACAGATCATCCGAACAGAATATAAATAAGCTTTAAATGACACAATAGACCAGATAGATTTAACTGATATCTATAGAACATTCCACCCAAAAGCAGCAGAATACACTTTCTTCTCAAGTGCACATGGAACATTCTCCAGGATAGATCACATCTTGGGTCACAAATCAAGCCTTGGAAAATTTAAGAAAACTGAAATTGTATCAAGCATCTTTTCTGACCACAACGCTATGAGATTGGATATCAATTACAGGAAAAAACTGTAAAAATCACAAATACATGGAGGCTAAACATTGTGCTACTAAATAACCAAGAGGTCACTGAAGAAATCAAAGAAGAAATTAAAAATACATAGAAACAAATGACAACAATAACACAATGACCCAAAACCTATGGTACGCAGCAAAAAGCAGCTCTAAGAGGGAAGTTTAGAGCAATTCAATCTCGCCTCAAGAAACAAGAAAAATCTCAAACAATCTAACCCTACACTTAAAACAGCTAGAGAAAGAAGAACAAAGAAAACCCAAAGTCAGTAGAAGGAAAGAAATCATAAAGATCAGAGCAGAAATAAATGAAATAGAAATGAAGAAAACAATAGCAAAGATCAATAAAACTAAAACTGGGTCTTTAAGGAGATAAACAAAATTGATAAACCCTTAGCCAGACTCTTCAAGGAAAAAAGGAGAAGACGCAAATCAATAAAATTAGAGATGAAAAAGGAGAAGTCACAACTGACACTGCAGAAATACAAAGGATTATAAGAGACTGCTACAAACAACTATATGCCAATAAAATGGACAACCATGAAGAAATGGACAAATTCTTGGAAAGGTACAATTTTCCAAGACTGAACCAGGAAGAATTAGAAAATATAAACAGACCTATCACAAGTAATGAAATTGAAACTGTAATTAAAAATCTTCCAGCAAACAAAAGTCCAGGAACAGACGGCTTCACAGGCAAATTCTATCAAACATTTAGAGAAGAGCTAACACCGATCCTTCTCAAACTCTTCCAAAAACTTGCAGAGGGAGAAACACTCCCAAATTCATGCGACAAAGCCACCATCACCCTGATACCAAAACCAGACAAAGATATCACAAAAAAGAAAATTATAGACCAATATCACTGATGAACATAGATGCAAAAATCCTCAACAAACTACTAGCAAACAGAATCCAACAGCACATTAAAAGGATCATACACCATGATCAAGTGGGATTTATCCCAGGGATGCAAGGATTCTTCAATATACACAAATCAATCAATGTGATACACCACATTAACAAATTAAGGAATAAAAACCATGTGATCATCTCAATAGATGCAGAAAAAGCTTTTGACAAAATTCAACACCCGTTTATGATAAAAACTCTTGAGAAGAGGGCATAGAGGGAACCTACCTCAACATAATAAAGGCCATATATGACAAACCCACAGCAAGAATCATACTCAATGGTAAAAAACTGAAAGCATTTCCTCTAAGATCAGGAACAAGACAAGGATGTCCACACTTGCCACTCTTATTCAACATAGTTTTGGAAGACCTAGCCACGTCAATCAGAGAAGAAAAAGAAATAAAAGGAATACAAACTGGAGAAGAAGTAAAACTGTCACTGTTTGCAGATGACATGATACTATACATAGAAAATCCTAAAGATGCCACCAGAAAACTATTAGAACTAATCAATGAATTTGGTAAGGTTGCAGGATACAAAATTAATGCACGGAAATCGCTGGCATTCCTATACACCAACAACGAAAAATCAGAAAGAGAAATTAAGGAAAGAATCCCATTTACCATCACAACAAAAATTCCTAGGAATAAACCTGCCTAAGGAGGCAAAAACTTGTACTCAGAAAACTATAAAACACTGATGAAAGAAATCAAAGATGACATAAACAGATGGAGAAATACACAATGTTCTTGGATTGGAAGAATCAATATTGTGAAAATGACTATATTGCCCAAAGCAATCTACAGATTCAGTGCAATCCCTATCAAACTACCAATGGCGTTCTTCACAGAATCAGAGCAAAAAATTTTACAATTCATATGGAAACACAGTAAACCCCGAATAGCCAAAGCAGTCTTGAGAAAGAAAAATGGAGCTGGTGGAATCAGTCTCCCTGACTTCAAACTATACCACAAAGCTACAGTAATCAAGACAATATGGTACTAGCACAAAAACAGAAATATAGATCAATGGAACAGGATAGAATGCCCAGAGATAAACCCATGGCACATATGGTCACCTAATTTACAACAAAGGAGGCAAGAACATACAATGGAGAAAAGGCAGCCTCTTCAATAAGTGGTGCTGGAAAAACTGGACAGCTACAAGTAAAAGAATGAAATTAGAACACTTCCTAACACCACACACAAAAATAAACTCCAAATGGATTTAAGACTTAAATGTAAGACCAGACACTATAAAACTTTTAGAGGAAAACATAGGAAAAACACTTTGACATAAATCACAGCAAGATCTTTTTTGACCTACCTCCTAGAGTAACAGAAATAAAAACAAAAATAAACAAATGGGACTTAATTAAACTTAAAAGCTTTTGCACAGCAAAGGAAACCATAAACAAAACAAAAAGACAACCCTCAGAATGGGAGAAAATATTTGCAAATGAAACAGCAGACAAAGGATTAATCTCCAAAATATACAAACAGCTCATGGAGCTCAATATCAAAAAAACAAACAATTCAATTAAAAAATGGGCAGAAGACCTAAATAGACATTTCACCAAGGAAGGCATACAGATGGCCAAGAGGCACATGAAAAGATGCTCAACATCACTAATTATTAGAGAAATGCAAATCAAAACTACAGTGAGGTATCACCTCATGCCAGTCAGAATGGCCATTATCAAAAAAGCTAGAAACAATAAATGCTGGAAAGGGTGTGGTGAAAAGGGAACCCTCCTGCACTGTTGGTGGGAATGTAAATTGATACAACCACTATGGAAAACAGTATGGAGGTTCCTTAAAAAACTAAAAATAAAACTACCATATGACCCAGCAATCCCACTACTGGGCATATACCCTGAGAAAACCATAATTCAAAAAGAGACATGTACCACAATGTTCATTGCAGCACTATTTACAATAGCCAGGACGTGGAACCAACCTAAGCGTCTATCGACAGATGAATGGATAAAGAAGATGTGGCACATGTATACAGTGGAATATTACTCACAATAAAAAGAAACGAAACTGAGTTATTTGTAGTGAAGTGGATGGACCCAGAGTCTGTCATACAGAGTGAAGTAAGTCAGAAAGAGAAAAACAAATACTGTATGCTAACGCACATATATGGAATCTAAAAAAAAAAAAAAAGGTACTTATGAACCTAGTTGCAGGGCAGGAATAAAGATATAGACATAGAGAATGGACTTGAGGACATGGGGTGGGAGGGGGAAGCTGGGGCGAAGTGAGAGTAGCATCGACGTATATACACTACCGAATGTAAAATAGTTAGCTAGTGGGAAGCAGCAGCATAGCACAGGGAGATCGGCTCGGTGCTTTGCGATGACCTAGAGGGGTGGGAAAGGGAGGGTGGGAGGGAGGCTGAAGAGGGAGGGGATATGGGGACATATGTATGCATATGGCTGATTCACTTGGTGTACAAAAGAAACTAACACAGTATTGTGAAGCAATTATACTCCAATAAAGATCTATTTAAAAAAAAAAAGATTGTTTTGGACTCAATCAAGCGAGCGTTTGCTCTCAGAGCAGGAGTGTCTTTTCAATTCTTGGACAGTTCTTGGACATAATTGTTCCTCAGTCCAGAGGAAAAAAAGATGCAAAGTTGTCAGAATAGAACAGGCTCCGAGTGGACCCACGACTGTAGATAGTGAAGATGACTCAGTAATTTTTCAGGCTGGAGGCTTGTCCCACAAGCTCCTGTCCAACACAGGGAGAAAGATGCCCTTGACTTAGAAAACCTGGGACGTGAAACTACCTCTATTTATAAGTTTTAAAAATATATTTCTGTCCCTATCTTGTTCCCGAAAGGATTTAAGGTGGCTTACGGAGACACAAAGTCTATAGCAAGAAGACATAACATTGAAATAGGAGAGAAAAAATAAAAACAAAAACTCAGGGATAAGGATATGAAATGGGGCCTGAGGTTAATACATAAATGCACGCTCATGGGCCATCAGTTTGATGCTTAGCTTTTCTTTTTCTGCTGGAAGAGAGAAACCTGATAAATTGACAAGGCCGTGTTCAGTGTAAGAGAGACAGATGCTCAGAGAAAAAGGAAGGAGCTCTGATCTGTGCTTGTATGAAAAGGAAATGGGGCAGTGGAGGAGGACCAGGGCAGAGAACAGCAGGAGAGGACAGACCATGGGCTCCTATGTCCATGGAAATTCCCAGAAAGAGACCCCCAGCAGCCCAATTTGGCCATTCCTAATTGGCCTGCTGTGGTAGTGGGATGACTTTTTGGATCTGAGACATCTGAGGGAAAGACTCCAAAACAGTCTTGTCTGAGCTTATTTCCACCTTAGGTTTTTTTGTTTTTTTGTTTTAAAATTAATTAATTAATTTAATTTTGGTTGTGTTGGGTCTTCGTTTCTGTGCAAGGGCTTTCTCTAGTTGCGACGAGCGGGGGCCACTCTTCATCACAGTGCACGGGCCTCTCACTGTCGCGGGCTCTCTTGTTGCGGAGCACAGGCTCCAGACGCGCAGGCTCAGTAGTTGTGGCCCACGGGCCTAGTTGCTCCGTGGCATGTGGGATCTTCCCAGACCAGGGCCCGAACCCGTGTCCCCTGCATTGGCAGGCAGACTCTCAACCACTGCGCCACCAGGGAAGCCCCACCTTAGGTTTTTATTTTGCTAAATGGTTTATAGAATATTTTACCCATGTTCTCTTGTTACTTGACTTTTCACGTGAATTAGCGAACATTACAAAACATTCTCAGACTTGTTTTTTCTTTTTGGCTGGGCAGCCTTATTGTGAGTCTTATATTATTTCCAATAAGCTTTCTGAATTTTTAAAGGGGGGAGTATGCAGTATACTTTATTAGAAAAGGCATTATTTCAGGGTCTGAAGAGGCTGGATATAAAATCCAGCTCTTCAATTTAATAGATATGTTTGAGTGACCTTAACTAGGAAATTGAGGTGATACACTCCATGTACCCTGGTATGCTTACTAAGTGATGGTTATTACTACAGAAAATAGTTTGCAATATCCCCAATACCTGTTTTAAGGATCCAAGATTGAGAATCATTCAATATAGGTTGTATATTTCCTCCTATAGAAATAGGAGAGGGGATGCCCCTGGCTGGTGGAGGGAGTTATCCATTCATAGTGGTGTAGCCTAACTCAGTGCTCCTCAAGCTTTTTGCCTATGACCCAGAACATGAAATACACTTACATCACTACCCTGTACACACATACTGATCTGCTACTAAAAAAAAAAAACTTGAAACAGCACTTAGATATTTTCTTTTCTTTTCTATTCATTTAATGAAAAATGGCTGGTCAAAGACTCACTAAATTGGAACTTCCCTGGTGGCGCAGTGGATAAGAATCTGCCTGCCAATGCAGGGGACACGGGTTCAAGCCCTGGTCTGGGAAGATCCCACATGCCGCGGAGCAACTAAGCCCGTGCGCCACAACTACTGAGCCTGTGCTCTAGAACCCGCGAGCCACAACTACTGAAACCAGCGCACCTAGAGCCCGTGCTCCACAACAAGAGAAGCCATCCAATTGGAAGCCCGCACACCGCAACCAAGAGTAGCCCCCACTCGCTGTAACTAGAGAAAGGCCGCGTGCAGCAACGAAGACCCAACGCAGCCAAAAATAAATAAATAAAGATCTTGGTGAAAATGAAAAATGTTTCTTTAAAAAAAAAAAAGACTCACTAAATTAATTTCATGACCTACTAGTGAGCCTCAATCTACACCTTGAAAAACACTGGTCTAAGTAATAGCCTTGTGCTATAAATATGTGTAGCGCACATGAATTTAGTTCTACCCAACCTTCAGACCAAGATACAATGGATTGTTTCATTTCTAAACATCAAAGCAAATTAACTCCGAAGTGCCCAGTCTCTAGAGATTGTTAAAATGTAATCTCGGTCATCATTGTGGTTCTTTCTCTTGACCTTCTCAGGGTCCTGCAAAGGTCATGCGGTCTCCTGCAGTCCAGGTTTTGGGGAGGACCTTCTGTTCTTCCGTCTAAGCTCTTATGGTCCTTAAAGGGTTGATGAGGCCATGACTTCCATGACAAGCCAGCCCAGGACAGGCTTGCTGAGGCTGGGACCCTTGAACCCAGGGTGCAACCTCTCTAGGGGTACCGGGCAGGTCATTTCCTGAGGGTCTGCCCCCATGTGGGGTTCTGCAATGTAGTAGCCCCTCCACTCCTGGGCTCATTCTTCACCCCCTTCCAATACTAGGAGAATCTTCTTTTTTTTTCTTTTGTCAATGTATTTTTTTTAATTGAAGTATAGTTGATTTACAATTTGTGTTAATTTCTGCTGTACAGCAAAGTGATTCAGTTATGCATATATATACATTCTTTCTTTAATATTCTTTTCGATTATGGTTTATCACAGGATACTGAATATAGTTCCCTGTGCTGTACAGTAGGACCTTGTTGTTTATTCATTCTCTCTATAAAAGCTCACATCTGCTAACCCCAACCTCCCATTCCATCCTCCCCCAACCCCCTCCCCCTTGGCAACCTCCAGTCTGTTCTCTATGTCTGTGATTCTGTTTCTGTTTCATAGATAGGTTGATAGGACAATCTTCTTCTAAGCTGTGGTCACTTCTGTTCTCTCACTGCCTGAGCAGTGTCAGAACCTCTCCCTCACTGGAGCCTGAGGCTCACTGCTTCTCTCTGTCCTGCAGTTCTGGAAGCCCAGGTCTCCTGGAACCAAAGCCTCCTGTGCCTTGAATATCCACAGACGGGGCTTCCAGGGCAGAGTGGGGCAATGGAAAAAGCCCTGAGTTGGGGTTTAAGATGATAGACTCCAGTCTTGAGGTTGCCTCTGTCATGTGGTCCTGCAGATGTCGTAGGGAACGCAGCACAGGGCGAGGCTCGACAGACATCTGTGAAGTGAATGAATGAAGGATTGGGGGCAAGTTGTTTGACCCACCCTCCGCCCCCCGGGCTTCAGTTTCTGCACACCTCCGCCTTCAGCTCAAGGTTAAGCTTGAAACAGATGGTTCATGGGGCCCGCTGTCCAGCCTGGATGAGTCAGGGAGGGTGAGGGGTCAGAACTCCTGGCTGCTCTTCGTGTCCAGAGTGGAAAAAAGGCAGGGACTCACATTTGTTCTTCCTAAAGAGAACATGCAGTTTTCTCCATCCATTTGGTGGAATTAACTGTGTCCAGTTCTGACCTCATGTCTTTTTTTAAAAAAAAGCAGTGCTGCTTTCCAAGGCACTAGCTTAAGGAGTAAGTAGATTAAGTGGTTTCTTTCCATCTCTATATTTCTCTCTTTTATTTAAAATAAATTTATTTATTTATTTTGGTTGCATTGGGTCTTCGTTGCTGCACGTGGGCTTTCTTTAGTTGCGGTGAGCGGGGGCTACTCTTCATTGGGTGTGCAGGCTTCTCATTGCAGTGGCTTCTCTTGTTGCGGAGCATGGGCTCACGGGCTCTAGAGCGCAGGCTCAGTAGTTGTGACGCACGGGCTTAGTCGCTCCACGGCATGGGGGATCTTCCTGGACCAGGGCTTGAACCCGTGTCCCCTGCATTGGCAGGGGGATTCTTAACCACTGTGCCACCACGGAAGCCCCTCTATATTTCTCTTTTAAGGGAGCTGAAAATTACAGAACTCTTATTAAGCCTTTTCCTCTGCTCCCCGTTTCTGTCTCCCTCACTGCCTTCAACTAACAAACAGCCTGTCCTGGAGGGTACACAGCAGCAAGATGGCAGTGCCACCTGTCCCAGAATCCACAAAGGCCTTTGGAATGCATGGCCCAATTTACAAAAAATGTACTCATGTGAGAACTGTAGCTTAATAATTGGTCAGTTTGCCCTAGACTTAAGCTACAAATGCCTCCAAAATCTAGATAGGCTTGGGTGATGAAGATGGTGACAACTCACTATTTATTTTCCATGTCTTCTGAACTTTGTGCAGGTAAGTTTATAAAGTAGGTATTTTCTACCCTAATTCTTCTGTTTTCCTTATAGGAACTCTGTGATTTCTATCATTTATGACCCTATCTCAATTAATATACGTACATACCAATTGAGACTTTTTGTTCCCTTATGTTCTTATGATACCCTGTGTATACCTCTGTTGATGTAATTATCATTTGTGTTAAAATGATCTATTTACCTATCTATCTTCCTAACTAGATTGGGATCTTCCTTAGTGTAGGAATTGTGCTTTTTTTCATCTTTGCATCAACCTTATATTTAATAAAGGGCCATGCACACAGTACGTGAGTAATACATGTTTGTTGACTGATTAAATGTAAACATTTAACCCAGGGTCAGTTAGTCTATAATACAGGCCAAATGCTGACCTGTCCACTCTGTGACCGTAGCAGACATCACTAACTGATCACTGATCACAACGTTCTTTTCCACTAAGCTGGGATATAACCCCTGGAATCCTTCTCAACACAGCACTCTAGGCAGCAACTATGAATAGATCATGGTTGGCACACAAGGGGGAATCTTTCATCTGGTTTTAACCTAATGTTACCTTTGCTGTAAGCTGTATTAGCTGGTGCAAGACAAGATCTGGGTCAGAGCCAACGTTCATTGGGGTGCCCCAGAATGACCCACTGATGGTTTACAGCTAGCATCTTAGCTTGTAGAGATTGTTACGGTGAACAGTCAAGTTCTTTATGCTGTAATTTTACATTCTAGCTACTCCTCCTGGAGAAGATTTATCAGGTTCTTTCCTTCACTTGCCTTTCTTGGGGAAATGGGCCTTTTTCCCCCTTACACTCCGCTTCAAGTTACAAACTCAACAAAAATAATGGCCACCAGGGAAAAGGATTTTATTCCTTCAGTGGCCATTAAAACGTGGTTGGTCACGTTTCTGTAAAAAGGGATGAAAAATACACCAGAGCCTGGATATCTCCTCTGAAATGACTTTATAGGTCAAAAGAGTCCTGAACTGTTTCAGTGAAGCACAGCTGCGGTGGGGACGGCACTCATCACACACCAACACAACCCCTCCGGCTCACAGTTCCTTTCTTTTCAGGGTCTCAGTGTGGTCTCCAGGGAGTTCTGTACTGACAGCAGTGACGAGCTGTCATGATGGAAAAGCCATTCCCAGGGGGATTCACATAATAGATACTTCGCAATAGAGGAAGTGATAACAATACGTACAAAAATGGGGATAAAGCCAAGAGCTAATGATTTCTCAGCTCTATTTTCAGCAACACAGGTAGAATTGTGTCTTAAGAAATTTGACTCTATGCAATTTAAAAGTCTGCTGATTTCAACATTGGGGGTCTTTTGCATTTGTTCTGTCTAATCACTTCCTTCTGAAGAAAAAAAGATCAATTACTTCTGAGGAAAAATGGAAAAGATGATAATCAACGCCCCCTCCCCCTGCACATTACTTAAACTGGAAAAGGTTCATTTAGAAACTTAGAAAGATTCTACTGCTTAAAGACTTTGCATGACTAATATTCATCCTTTTCTTTCAGGTGAAAAGCTCTTGGACAATTACAGCCTTAAAGACCCTCTCATTGTAGAGAGATGTGACAAAGATGCTGCAGCTGAACTGAAAAATAAGAACATGGACTGTGCTTGTTGGACTTTCTGTGCACTTAAGTTATATTCTTAGGTCAGCTCCTCCCACGGAAGAATTGGAGCGTGGCTGTTCCCCATTGCATGGAATCTTTAAATCGATGGTGATTTTCTGCCATCCTGTCGCAGAACAGCAAGGTTAATGACTGCTTTTGATGACTAGGATCGATGACAAAAGTCCCAGCTCTATCTCAGGTCTCCTGTATCACCTTTACTTCCCCTCTCCAAGTTTATTCTCCTGTCTTTAAATAGTCTGACCAAAAAAATATGAGCCAACCACATTCCAAGCCAGGGATCTAATGTTGGAGAAAATCCAACCCCAAACAAGATACAATGAAGCAGAATTCACTGAGTTCTGGAAGCAGCCAACATCAACGGGTGCATAAGAGCCATCCCAGAGGATTAGGGGCTATGAGGTTTAGGGGGCTGGGCACTAATCTGGGATTCTAGAAACTTGCGCTGTAACTGAAAGATAATACACGTCTCACCCTATACAAGTTAAAATGCTTTTAAGCAGCACAGATAGAGAGGGATCTGCAAAATGAGGGCATCCAGCCATCTGTTACCATTCCTGATCCCCTGAACACAAACCTTTCTGTGAGCTTCCCTGAAGCTATGCAATCCTGCAGCCTGCAAAGGCATGAAGCTGGGAGAAAAGAGGGAGCAGAGAAAAATGTTTTCCAGAGAGGTCTCGATACATCTGTGTACGTACAATGAACATTTTGCATGAGGCAAGTTAATACAATGCTTCATTTTCCTGAAGAGGGAGGCCATATGTGTTATTGGTCTGAATATATTTTATCTGTCTTTGGCCCTATGTTGCTTATTTATTTATTCATCTATCCATTTATCTATTCAGCCAATATTTATTGAACACCTACTGTGTATCATGCTCTGTTCTAGGTGCTGGGGAGGCAGATATAGACATAAAACATATTCAAATAAAATGTGGAGAAGTATAAAGCGAGATATATGGGGTAGTAAATAACAGGGAGTATAGCCCCAAGCAAAGGGGTGGCTTATATTGGAGGAACATAACGTAAATAATGGATTTGCATAATAGCTGTTAAAAATACTGTTTTTTGAGACAGCTTTTTTTTTTTTGATACTCAACTTTTGAATTTTTCATTCCAGTAGTCATTCTATAAAAGAACCAGGGAATTCCCTGGTGGTCCAGTGGTGAGGACTCGGTGCTTTCACTGCTGGGGCCCGGGTTTGATCCCTGGTCGGGGAACTAAGATCCTGCAAGCCACGCGGCAAGGCCAAAAAAAAAAAAATGCAATTATAGTTATTCTTTACGCTTAACTTTCTACCAAGTCTTTTAACAAGAGCTGGTTAATTGTTTTAAAAATGTTTTTTATAGTATTTTTAGATCAGTTTTAGGTTCATAGCAAAATATTTATATATAAAGGTATATATTATTTCAATCATTAATTAAACAATTAAGTTCTAAGATGTCACAGGTTGGGTTTTCCAGAAACAGATGCTGAGATGGAGTTTGATGTGTAGGGTATTTATTAGAGACCAACATCTGTGGAAAGGAGGAAAAGGAGGAGGGATTTCTTTGAGGGAAAATGGTCAAACTACAATGCAGACCAACAGCAGCCCTATGGAGAGCTTTGGAGCAGAAATGGCCCATCATATATTTATCTAAACTCCTAGAATGTACAATACCAAGTGTGTCTTTATCCTCCAAAGGATAAAGATGTCACATTTATATTTAAAGATGTCAACGCAGGCTTGTTGATTGTAACAAATGTCTCATCTGGTGTGGGATGTGGATAGTGGGGGCAGGAAGTATATAGGAAATCTCTGTACACTCTGCTAAATTTTGCTATGAACCTAAAAATAAAGCTGCTGTAAACATCCGTGTGCAGTTTTTTGTGTGGACATAAGTTTTCAACTCATTTGGGTAAATGTCAAGGAGCACAACTGTTGGGTCATATGGTAAGAGCACATTTAGTTTTGTAAGAAATGGTCAAACTGTCTTTCAAAGTGACTGCACCATTTTGCATTCCCACCAGCATTGAATGAGAGTTCCTGTTGCTCCACATCCTCACCAGCACTTGGTGTTGTCAGTGTTTGGGATTTTGCTCATTCTAATATGTGTGTAGTGGGTTAATTCTTTTTTAATTAAATCTTTCTGAAATTCTCACATGTTTGAAAGAGTTCCTAATTTTAAGTCTTTGAGTAATAGGAACTGAAAAACTTAAGCTGCTTCAATAGTAACCAATTTTTGAGTACTACAATCAGGTCCACTCTGATCAAAATAGTAAAAGTTTCATATTTCTATGTGGTTCAACAACTGCTTTTTTATTATTTTTGGTAAATGATAGTTAAAAAACAAAATATTAAACTAAGTGATAAGAAAGAACTATTTCTTAATTTTGACATCAATAAACATATTTGTGTGCTGGGATTATTTCAAACTCAAATACTAAAATAATTCTAAAGCTGCCTATCAAATTACTAATTAATAGAAGTTGCTCTTGGTACAGATTAAATAAAACTAATCTTAAATCTGATTTGAATTCTTCATATTTATTTTTTCAAAAGATGTCTAAACCCCACAGAATTCTTTGGGGATGCAGGTAGAATCTGCAATATAAAAAAAACATAGCAAGGTGTAGGGCTAGTGTGGTTGTTGAATTTGGGGACTGTAGGTCTGCCTGGAGCAGGAGTGGGATGGGGGATACAGGAGATCTATTAGAGATGATGACACTGACCTGGGTCTTGAAGGGTGAAAGGACCTTTGTTTCCCTTTCTGTGCCAGCACAGGCGTGGGAGATAAAATCCAGGATTTGTGATCCATGTTCTTCATTGACCATTCCACTGGTCATGAAAAGGTTGCTTGTAGAACTTTAAAAGCATCTCTGGCATTCCTCTAAAAACAAACAAACAAACAAAAAAACCAACTACTAGGGCTTCCCTGGTGGCGCAGTGGTTGAGAATCTGCCTGCCAATGCAGGGGACACGGGTTCAAGCCCTGGTCTGGGAAGATCCCACATGCCGCGGAGCAACTAGGCCCGTGAGCCACAATTACTGAGCCTGCGCGTCTGGAGCCTGTGCTCCGAAACAAGAGAGGCCGCGATAGTGAGAGGCCCGCGCACCGCGATGAAGAGTGGCTCCCGCTTGCCGCAACTAGAGAAAGCCCTAGCACAGAAACGAAGACCCAACACAGCCATAAATAAATAAATAAATAAATAAATAAAATTTAAAAAAAAACCAAAACAAAAAAAACCAACTACTCTTTTCTAGATTTTTTCCCTAAATAGGGCAGATCTGCAAAGATGGAAAAAAGAGGAAATACTAAAAATAACTTTCCCCAATTAGTTATAATCAAATACATATGGGAAGATGGAAATAGTTTCCAATCGCCCAAAGCAAAACTGTGAATTCCCCAAATGCAGGGAGTAATTAGAAACAGCCCCAACGTCCTCAAGGTGCTGTGGGACCACGTGGTCTTGACCTGGCAGGGGACTCTGAGCAGGTGATTTTTTGGAACGTGTAGACATGGAGGACCTGACTCTGAAAGCATTTATATCTGTTATTTTTTTCACAAAGCCCTGGGTGCTGGGTTTCTTCTTGGAAAGTCAGAAATTCTGCATCTCGAAATAGAGATTCTAGGGTGGGAGTGTAATCCGAATTGCACATTTCGTGAAGCCCAGAGGGAGGGGCATGGCCACTCCTTCTCAGCTGGCAGAGATTTTGTTTTTGACTCCGGCGGCGTGGAGGAGAGCCACCTGTGTGGGCGGTGGCATCGAGGGGAGGGCGGGGAGGTTGCCAGCACCAGCCTGGAGGTGTGTCACTCTGGGCTTCGGCCCAGCTGACCAGCTGGTTATCCTGCCTTGGAAGTTCGGTTGCCGCTCAGCCAGCTGGCCAGGGGCTGCTGCCAGAGCTGCCTCCCCAGACAGGGAGGGTCGGCAGCTGCGATCACCAGGATGGGGCGCGGGCAGCCCCATCTGACCCGCAGGGCGGCCAACGCCCTTTGTCCTTTGATGATCCCCAAAATTCACGTTTCTCTTCCCTCTCTCCTATTCCCAGTGCACATATTCAACCGGCACACACCCCATGAGAGTGGTGGTTGGTAAAACACCCAGTGCCTGCCCCAAGGGCCCACATACTGCCGGGCGCTGCTCCAGGGCCTCCTGGGCCTGCATCCGCCCCATGTGGCTGTTCAATGCTGTGAACCTCACCTCTGCTCACACCTGTTATCGTTTTCTTTTCTTCCACTGACTCAATTTCCTGCCTACTCACCCCAAATCCTGCTTTTGGCCACCCCCTTATCCCACGCTCCCTTGAATGACCTGCAGGCCAGGATCCTGGATCCTTTCCGTCGGAGTCCTGGGCTTGCTCCTCTCCGCATCTGGAAGGACAGGTGCCTCCTTCCTCCACCTCATCCTGCAGCCCCAGCTCACCTGCCTGCGGAGATTCTGATCAGGGGTGGGGGTGGGGTGAGGGGAGCAGCCTGCCTGGGGGAGGGCCCTGCAGATGTCACACAGACTCCTAAGGTTCCGAGACTTTTTTTCATTGACGCTTCTACTCAGCCTGCTCAAGGCTGAAGTGCCCAGACTGATCAATTTGCTCGCGCCCCCGTATCAGTCCACCAAAAAGATGTAAACCAAGACTCATTGTTCCACACAGTCTGCAGCTCCCCCTGTGGATGTAACAACCTCTTGGTACCCGAAGCTGCTGCAGTTTCACAATTAAGTGCATGAGTGAAAACACCTGTGCTGAGCACCCACCGGGTGCGGGATTCCGTGTGTATAAAGATGGCACAGCAGAGGACCATATCCCCAAGGAGCTTGAGTTTCTGGTTCAGAGAAAGAAGGATATAATCTAAAGGCAGGGAAGGGGGTAAAAAATGGCATGAGGGAGACAGAAACAAATGCCTTCGGAGAAGGGAGCTATGGCTTTGGCTGGGGGGTGGTGAGGGGAGGGTCCTGGGCCTGGGGAGGGGCCCAGTAGGGTTGGAGTCCCGGCTTTGTGACCTCACCTTGCCTCCATTCCCTTGACTATACGACGGAAATAATCGTACCTGCCTCACAGGATTGTCCTGAGGATTACATGAGCTCCTCAAGCCCCTGGCATGTGGTAAATGAGAAATTAACAGAAGCTCTTGTCGAGTTTCACGGAGGAGATGGCCTCTGGTCACGTGGATACGGACACGGGCACATGGAGTGTCCGTTGCAGGTGTTGGGGACTCAGAGATAAACAAGGCAGAGTTCTTACCAGCAAAGAGCTTCTAAAGAACTGACAACTTAAGTGATGCCAATCTTCTGTGATAGAAAGTTTTTCTGTTTCCCTTTATTATTTTTTTTTATCTTTTAATTTTTTAGATCTATTTCCCTTTAAATGCACAGGCCTTGCAAACAACTACCAAGGAAGATTCCTAATGAAAAAAGACAAAGCACGCAGGCATACATTATGGGGAGGATTGTGGACTCCTGGGTCTGAAGATAACCACCTGCAGGTGGGAGATGGCATTGGTTCGCCCGGAGAGCAGCGTTTCTCCCCACGACCACTAGGTGGCGATAGAAGCACACAGAAGTTGCGAGAATGTCCGAGTCCAGTGTTGTCTGTGCCCCTGACAGGCTGGTCCAGGGGCTGCTCTGCTCACCTGCAGCTTCCTCCCCCACCCCCAAACACCCCACGTGGCCACCCTCTCCTCCCTTCCTGCCCTTCTCTCTTCAAATATTTCCTGAAAGACGAATGATGTGTTTGAGGTCTGCACAGGCACTAAGGAGCACAAATGTATGGAAAATTCTATAGAAAAACCAAATGTTACACGTAGCGTTATCCTGTTAGGTTGTCACGTTTGAGAAATGCACATCTGTGAAGGTGCAGTCCCATGAGGACCCAGGAAGTTCCCCTGAACACTCATACCTGGGCTTGGCTGTACAGACACACAGCTCTATGCACAGGGACCGTCGCTTACCTGGAACACCCCCAAACACCTGAGACATAGGGGAGAAAATCAAGGTGATCTGAAATGTGCTTGTTACCAGGTGATGTCTCCTCAATCCGAAGGACATTTCTTGAGTGCTCAGTCTGTGCGAGGCCCAGGGCCAGGCAAGAGATGAGTTGCGACAGCTGGCCAAGAGCAGAGCGTCAGGAGTTGTAACACCTCGGCCAGGACAGTGTGGGGAGGGGGCGAGAGAAAAAAGACAGAGAGGAAAGTTCCCGGCTCCCGGCTTCATGTGGCTTTATTGAGAGTCCATATCAGCTGGGTTCTGGGTAATTGGGTTTGACGGCTCAGCCTGGAGTTGATTGACATTCCAGGGGGATGCTGAGCTTGATTTAATCACAGTGCATTTTACACGTAGTATTTTATGCCCGGCAGGTGCCCCAGCTGACCTTGGGAAAGGGCATATTTGGGGGACATGAAGTTTGCTGTTAGAACAGGGGTATGAGAAGGGCTTGGGCTCAGGACTCTGGCACTTGAGTGCGAGTCCAGCTTCACTCCTTACTGCCCGTGGACTTGAGCCAGCACCTCAAGACAGGGCTCGTGGCAGACTTCTAGGATGGCCCCAAAGCTTCCCGCCCCTGGTGCACGTGCTCTGGGTTGTCCCCGCCCCTGTGTGGGGTGGGGCCTGTGGGTACGGGGCGGGGATACGAGGACCGCGAGTATCTCACAGTGGACGGCAAAGGTGAGGGTCTGCAGGAGTCATCAAGGTACCAAATCAGTTCCCAGGTGGGCCTGGTCTAATCAGGCCAGAGGGCCCCGAGGTCAGAGACGGAAGCTGGGAAGAGTCTCCCGATAGCCCTGAGGAAGCAAACTGCCCATACAGCCGACAGGACAGCAGGGGCCTCACTGCTCTGACCACCAGAACTCTGGCCGTCGTTTTCGGGGCGGCCTTTGTAGGGGGATGTAGGGGTCGGCTCCGCAAGTGGGCTTGGAAGAAGAGGCTGATGAGAGGAGATCACAGCCCAGCTGACGCCCTGACTGCAACATGTGAGACCCTGAGCAGAGCCGGGCTGGACTCCTGACCCACGGAAACATGTTGACTTCAGCTGCTAAGTTTGTAATGGTTTGTTCAGCAGCAGCAGAAAATGAACTCAGGACTCGTCCACCTCCTTGGCAGGGTTGTCGTGAGGATTAGAAAAAAGGTACGTAAAGTACCTGGCAGGTAGGAGCGTACTGATAAGTGGTAGCTCTAAGTCACATAATCTGTAATTGTCTCATTCTCTTTTTCCCAGTGAACATCAATCTCTGTTTTGAACGGATCTTGTGAAATGCTAAGAACTGCTGAAAGGATGTGTAACTCGCTCCAGTTTGGGGTCTGGGACACAGTAAACAGTAAGTGACAGAGTCGGGGGTGGTAACAGTGATGGTGACTTTGCAATGACGATGACTTTTATCCTGGTGAAAATTAGGTGTATTTCTCAACAGGACACAGATCTTTTTTCCCCCTGAAAACCACTTTTGACTTACTTCACAAGTAGCTTTTCTTGCAGAAGAACCAGAAACCATGATTGAATCACAGGCCGAGGAGAAATGAACCTTAGATATAATCTGGTCCAGCATCTTCAGGTTACAAATGAAAAAAACAAACTGAATCTGAAGTAGCCTTGTTCAATGCCACAGAGTGAATTAGTGGTAGAATGAGGAACAGAATCCAGGTATCTTGATGCCAAGGCCATTTCCACAGGTCCACGTGTTTAGTTCTCTTCTGAAATTTTCCCTTTTTTTAAGGGAAAAATCCCAGCTCACCAAGTGTCAACATTCCCTTGTAAAACTCGGCTCCCTCCAAGGCCTAGAAGTTACCTAAGCAATTAAAATGGATTTATAACATTTGTTGTACAAATAGAAATATATTTCTATGCAAATGCTCAATTGATTAATTCCCTATGAGACTCGAGAGAAGTAAACAGCCAGGAAGCAACAACACACCGGGCTTCCCTGGTAGCGCGGTGGTTAAGAATCCGCCTGCCAATGCAGAGGACATGGGTTCCAGCCCTGGTCTGGGAAGATTCCCACATGCCGCGGAGCAACTAAGCCCGTGCGGCACAACTACTGAGCCCACATGCCACAACTACTGAGCCCGTGTGCCACAACTACTGAAGCCTGTGTGCCTAGAGCCCGTGCTCCACAACAAGAGAAGCCACCGCAATGAGAAGCCTGCGCACCGCAACGAGGAGCAGCCCCCGCTCGCTGCAACTAGAGAAAGCCCACGTGCGGCAATGAAGACCCAATGAAGCCAAATATGCATAAGTAAAATATAAATTTATAAAAAAAAAAAAAAAGAAAGAAACAACACACATGTTAGAGTGGAGCCCGTACAGCTCTTGGAACTAAACCAAGGCCAGCCTGCAGCAGACAGATGTCCTAAGATGTACAGTGGATGGGAGATAGCTGAGGCCACTGATAAGTTGTTTCTGTTTTAAACCAAATACTAAGGATTTCTTCTTTATTACGTCTGCTCCCAGGCTATAGGTCCTTCCTCCAATGCAAGCTGTTTCTCCCGCCCCCGTCCAGTCCAGAGGCCAAGCAGGCCCCTGGCCTTCACTGAGGTTCCCTCAGCTCTGCCCTGTACCTCGAAGTCTAAGCTGTTCGGGTCCACTTGGCCTGAGCATCTCCTGGGCAGGGCAGTTGGGCACCAAGTCGGGAAGCCAGCAACCTGTCTGGCCTTTTCTCCCTTCTCCCCACCTTGTTGGTATCCCCTCGCCCTCCTGCCCTGGGCCTCCCCTGCCCTGGGCCTCCCCTGCCCTCTCCTCCTCCTCCACCAGCACACCTGCCATGAGGAAAAGAACTGAGAGTTCAGCCTCTGTGTTTTCTAGCTTGAGGGCTTTTGCTTTAAACCTTTTTCTGTTACCGAGGATCAAAATTCCCTTTGCTCCCCCTCAGAGTGGTTCTAGGCTCAGCGGTAGTGGCGGGAGAGAGAACAAAGGTTCATCAATGACCCAGTTCCTAACTCCCTCTCTCTGTGTGTCCAGGGAACAAAACTCAAGGGACTGACTGACAGTGTGGGCAATGACTTTTGGGTGTTACTTGTACGGAGCAGGTGAAGAGCTTTGCCTCAGTCCAGCGTGGCTGTGACCCCAGGAGGCTGGCATGAGATCCGGTTGATGGGAAAGGAAGTGAGGACCCCTGAGGCTTGGAAACTGCTCTGGATGAGCCCAGGCCTGGAGCCTGCAGTTGCCCCACCTGCGCTTCTGACCCCTTAAAATTGTCCTTCTCTCTGCAGTATTGATCACTTCCCCATTTCTTCCGTGGCCTCCTGTTTACCAGCTTTACTGCACGGGGTCTATCTCCCTGCCTCTCCCCACCCCCAGTGAGAACCCTCCTGTCCCACCAGGGCTGGGGTTTTGTCAGTCCCGTTGGCTGGGGAGCCCCAAAGGCAGGGAAGAGGGCCTGCCCCAGGTAGGTGCTGGGTAGACATTTGATGAATGAATGAACGAGAGCAGCCCAAGGCGAGATTTCAAATGAGGCGTTTTTCTACAACTTCAGCACCAACTTAGGAATCACCCAAAGCCGTCTCTCTTTTTTTTTTTTTGAATAAAGACACTCAGTTCATCTCATTTGTGTCCTGTGAGGAAATAGGGTTTGGAGATTTCATGCCATGAAGCTGGCCACATGGCTTTCACCTGCTCCCTCTCCCAGGTGGTTTTGGATTTCTTTCCACCCACGTGATGAGGAGGGAGGCTCAGTTGCCAGCAGCCACAGAACGTGCGTTCATGACCAGGTGGGCTCCTTGGGCACTGTTAGGGCATGAGTGCTGTCTAGGGGTCACATCTTCAAGTCACACTTTTGGGCACTGCTCTCTCTGTCTTTGGATATTCCACAAGGCCACCAGCTTCATATGCGTTTCTGCTCCCAGGCGGTCGCATCTGTAAAGGACACATCCCCCCGCCCCCTCTTCCCCAGCCTCCCTGCCAACTGCCTTCCACACGTGAGCCTACCTCGGATTTGGACCTGTGGTCATGTGCGTGCATGTCTTGTGCCTTTGTCTTTATGCTCCATATGTGGATTGTTTTAGTCTTCCTAGGTCTCTGTTCGTGGGATTCTCTGTCTGCTTCAATGCCGTCTTACATAATTACTCCCTCTATTCACACAGAGGTTTGTTGGTTTCAAAAGACTCCACAAACATCCTCTCATGCAGCCTCCCAGCAGCCTGTGAGGCTGGCAAGACAGGCATAGTTACGGGTGACGTTTTACAAATGAGTAGTCTGGGGCTCAGGGAGGCTAAGGTTACGAGCTGCGAAGAGGCAGGACTGGGACTAGATCCAGGTCTTCTGGGGCCGTGTTCCCAGCCTTTCCCACGGTGCCACCCGGCCTGGAATCCTGTCGGCCGTGTTTCAAGTGTAGTGCCACGTATAATTAGGTGATTAATGGATGCTTTTAAAAGCTGGTGTTTTCTGCAGCTTTTGAAGTAATAGTCCCTGTGAACAGTGTAAAGATAATTGAGCTAAGGGAACAAAAATATAAAGTGGTCAGAGAGCTTTGAGGGCATCATGTGAGATGCGAGGAATGAATAGATCAGGTGGAAAGAAGACAAATTCTGAGGGTGAAAGACCAAGCTCAGACTGAGTGGAAAAGAAGAAAGAAAAGCCTTACCCTGGTGAGGTGTTTTTCACTTTCAAATAAGTGATCTTTATTCCTCGACCAAACTTGGGAGGTAGGTGTCATTAGAATCTCCACACATTTGATGAAAATACTGCAGATCAGAGAGTTTAGTGCTTTTTTTCCCAACACCACTCAGCTAGCTACTGTCATCCCTCAGTATCCATGGGGGATTGGTTCTAGAACCCTCTCAGATACCAAAATCCAAGGATGCTCAAGTACCTTGTATAAAATGGTGTGATATTTGCATATAACCTATGCACATCCTCTCAGATACTTTAAATCATCTCTAGATTACTTATACCTAATATAGTGTAAATCCTATGTATCAGTAAATAATTGCAAATACAATGTAAATGCTTTGTAAATAGTTGTCAGTGCATGGCAAATTCAAATTTTGCTTTTTGGCCCTTTCTGGAATTCCTTTTTTCCAAATACTTTCCATCTGAGGTCGGTTGAATCTGCAGATTCAGAAACCACCTGTGGATACGGAGGGCCGACTGCAATTGGAGGAGCTGGGATTTAAAGCAGCCCTCTGGCTCTAAAGACTGAGTTTTTTCAAGGGCAAAACCTAGATTGGTTTTCCCCTGAGAATGTGCAGTAAGTCTGGGTCCATGAGTTCTATCTGAGTTGTTCTTCTACAGTAAAAACAGCCACGCTCTTTGTTTCTCCCTTTTCATAGTCAGCTCTACAGGAACATAGTAGCACATGTGACAAATATGAGTTCAAACCCCTGCTCTGCCACTCACCAGCTATGTCAATTTTTAAAAATTTAAGTATAGTTGATTTACGATATTATATTAGTTTCAGGTGAACAGCATAGTGATTTAGCATTTTTACAGATTATACTCCATGACGGGTTATTACAAGATAATGGCTATAATTCCCTGTGCTATAAAATATATCCTTGTTTCTTATCTATCTTATCCAGCAATGTGAATCTGAGCCAGGTACTTGCCCTCTCTGTGCCTCAGTTTTATCATCTGTGGAATGGGATGATAGCACAGAGGGTTGTTTTGAGGATCAGAAGAGCAATGCATAAAGTGTTTGCACAGAGCCTGACACCTAGAAAGCCCTTATTAAATGTCAGTTGTTGTCATGGTGCTGTGATGAAGCATTTGTCCAGTCTTGTCCCAGGTTCCTGGCACCAGGCTTCTGAACCCTTGGACTTTCCTGAATGCTGGGAGCATCTTTGTTATTCCTGGTGGCCCTTGGACCACACCTGAGTGTACGCCAGTGAGGTGACTCGGGATGGTCGAGTTATGATAGCAGCCCTGCCTCCCGACCTCTGGGGAGGGGGCTGGGGATTGAGTTCAACCAATCATACCTGTGTCATGAAACCCCAATAAAAACTCTGGATGCCTGAAGCTGCCCCAAGGTGGGTGACCCCACCACGGGGGGGTGACGTGTCCTGATTCCACAGGGAGAGGCGTGGAAGCCCATCGTTCACGCCCCCCTAGACCTCACCCTGTGGGTCTCTTCATGTGGATCTTTCATAATAAAGTGGTAATTGTAAGTGTAGCACTTTCTGAGTTCTGTGAACCGTTCCAGTGAATTACTGAACCTGAGGGGGTCAAGGGAACCCCAAATTTTTAGCCAGTTGGTTAGAAGTGCAGGGGGCCTGGGGGCCCCCAAACTTGCAGCTGGCATCTGAAGTGAGGGCAGCCTTGACAGAGACTGTGCCCTCCCCTGTGGGGTCCAAGCCGACTCCAGGTGTTACAGCAGAACTGAATTGCAGGACTGCACATTGTCACCGGATGAGGCACTGCCTGTCACAGGAAAAGAAACGCCTTCCAGAGGGCCAGGTTTCAGGTCGTGGAGGCAGGAAAGACAGGCCAGGTTCAGTTACAAACCCAAGTCCTTGGTCTTCTTTGGTCTGTGAAGTCTAGGACTTGGGGGTGGGGTCTCTCTGTGAACATTTCCATGAATGGAGGGGAGAGGGTGTGCAGAGAAGGGGTAAGAAGCAGTAGACTTAGCACTGTATCCCAACTCTCCTTTTTTGTTTGTATGGAACATTTACATATTCTGAGGACTCATCCACTTTTTTCTGGGATTACAATAATAATAAAAATAAAAATGGTAAGCACTGCAGATAATCCCCCAAAGTGGCTTATTGAAAACTGATGCTATTTGGGGAATTTCCTGGCAGTCCAGTGGTTAGGACTCTGTGCTTTCACTGCCTAGGGCCTGCGTTCAATCCCTGGTCTGGGAACTAAGATCCTGCAAGCCACGTGGCGCAGCCAAAAAAAAAAAAAGAAAGAAAGAAAGAAAATTGACACTATTTTGAACAATCATAATTTTTCCTGGATACTTGGGGCAGAAGCAGCTTCTTTTGCCTATGGCGATCTCCACCTCCTGGCCGCCTTCCAAAGGCTCCTGGTTGTGCGTATTTTCCAGGCACAGCTCCTTAAGAGGCCTGCCCTGCCCTTCCAGTCCAGCAGCAGGCGACACTGGAGGCCTGCCTTTCTCCCTACAGTCGGGGTCCTTTTCCCTCACTCGTTCTTTCCAGAGGGTTTCAGATCTGCTCCCTGTAGCTTTCTGCCTCCTTCGTGTAAAAGCCTTCCGCTGCTTCTCGCCAAGTCTTCTGCCTTTGCTCTGAATTCTGCCTCACGACATAGATCTTCCCTCAAGACTTTTATGGAGATTTTTGCACCAGAGTGCTCTTATGATTTTTAACAACTGAACTGTTGCTTCCTCTAGATTTATCTTGGCGGACAAGGAGCAGCATATAAGCCTGTGTAGCAGGGGAAGAAATCACTGCCAAATGGTGGTATTTACTTCTGCAGTTCTCTGATAAAAATGAGGTTTTCCTTAAAGACAATGGTACTGTTAAAACCTGACAAAATATGCACTTAAAGCCAGTCTGTGGTTGCTTCTCAACCAGCTTATTGATTTCAATTCACTATTTTAGGTGCTAAATAAATGGTTCTATTCTTGGTTGTTGTTTTTTTTTTAATAAATTTATTTATTTATTTACTTATTTTTAGCTGTGTTGGAGCTTCGTTTCTGTGTGAGGGCTTTCTCCAGTTGTGGCAAGTGGGGGCCACTCTTCATCGCGGTGCGCGGGCCTCTCACTATCGCGGCCTCTCTTGTTGCGGAGCACAGGCTCCAGACACGCAGGCTCAGTAGTTGTGGCTCACGGGCCCAGTTGCTCCACGGCATGTGGGATCTTCCCAGACCAGGGCTCGAACCCGTGTCCCCTGCATTGGCAGGCAGAGTCTCAACCACTGCGCCACCAGGGAAGCCCCATCTATTCTTGGTTTTGAACAAGTTCATTCTTTGGAAACAGACCTCTCCCTCTTTTATTCCCATTTCCTTTTACAAATACACACTTTTGCAGCATCTATTTTTTAACGTGATTCTGACGCCCGTGGGAGCACCCTCTCCCCTCCATCCGCCCGACTTCTGCCCGCCCTCCGGGCCTCAGCTCCGACGTCACCCTGAGCTGTGTGAAACCCATCAGCTTGGCATGGCAACCACATCTCTCAGAGCTCCCTTCCTGTGTGTTTCCAGCTGTGATGAGCCACAGAAGCGGTTCTCGTAGGAGCGAGGAGGTGGAGGTGGCCCAGTGGCCCCTCTGGAGCTGGCACATGGCCTGTCACCTGCCGCTCCGCTTGTGGGCAGGAGGCTGGGGCTGCACCCCACCACTGCGCCACCCAGGACCCTCCTCCAGCTCCTCCCAGGTGTGGGATTGGGTCCATGACAAAGGGCCTGGCTGGTGTCCGACACCCACACCAAGGACAGAGGCCACAGGAGGGCTTCCTCTCTCCCCCACTTTCCATCACCTTTCCTTCCCCGACTGCCTGCCCTGTGGACCTCAGCTCCAGCCTCAGACATGAGGACAAGAGCCTTCCAGAGTCTGCTTAACCAGCTCCCACGAGGGCATGAGGCCAGTCCCACCAGCAAACCTATCATCTATCTCTCTATCTAAATATCTATCTATCTATTTATCTATCTATCTATCATCTATATCTATCATCTATCTAGTATCTATCTATCATCTCTATTATCTATCATCTGTCTATGTATTTATCTATCATCTATATCTATCTATCCATCCATCTATCTCTCTCTCCATCTATGTATTTATCTATGTATCTACCTCCCTGCCTATCTTAGCTCAGGTTGCTCTAACAAGATAACATAGACTGGGTGGTCTATAAACAACAGAAATTTCTTTCTCGAAGTTCTGGAGGCTGGAAGTCCAAGACCATGGCTCAGGCAGATTGGGTGTCTGGTGAGGGTCCTCTCCCCAGCTGCTGGCCATCTTCTTGCTGTGTCCTCACACGGTCGAAGGGGTGAGGGAGCTCCTGGGGTCTCTTTAATAAGGATACAAATCCCATTCATGAGGGCTCCAACTCACGACCTAACCACCTCCCAAAGGCCCCGCTTCCTAATACCAGCTCGCTGGGGTTAGGTTTCAACATTTGCATCTTGGGAGGACACAGGTGTTCAGCCTATGGCAGCCCCATTTCTCTCTACTTCCTCGTGGTTCTGCCTTTCTGAGCCCCGAGGCAGCACCCTAACTGCTCTCTCAGCTCTCCAAACTGCCCTGTTAGAGTCTTCAAAACCCTAGGCTGTGATGTCCCGTAATTCCCCACGTGTTCTCCTGGCTACTCAAGTTCCCTTAGTGTGACATTTGTGTCCTCGTCTGAGGGCAGGGACAAGTGTGGCTAGTTCTCAGCTGTGTTCCCTAGGCTAACACAGTCTCTGCATACAATAGGTCCCTAAGAAACACTGGATGCGTGAAACATAGGGCATTTTATTTCCATTGAATCTTTCCCTTGTTCAGCAGGAATTTGTCTCGACAGGTAAGAGCTAGGAAATAGGCTGATTTCTTGTGCAGACACGGGGTGGGACAGGTCGATGTGCAGCATTTGTGGGAAGAAACAAGCATTTGGTTCTGGAATCTTTTGGCAAATAATTTGACAAATCTCATGTGTAAATCATCCCCATGCTTTTACCTTCGGGCAGGTAAACGTGCACATGGGCACCAGCTCCATCCACCCCATTCTCCCCAGTTCTTGTGTGTGTTATTCTTAGGTGTGTTCTGGGGGTACATCAAGGAGGGTGGCCAAGGCTTTAGGTGCCTCGGCCACCGAAGGCTGACTTCCCTTGTTGTGTGGCCTCAGTCGGGTTGTTTAAGGCTCTGTTTCCCCTTCTGCCAAATTAGTTGGTAAAACCAGTCAATTTCTCAAATGGCTGAAACTTCCTGGTTCCACCATCGGAAAGTTTATATTTATTTCTTCAGGCTGCTTTCTCTTACCTGCTGACCTTGCCCATCTCAGGACCACATAGCAGAATAGCACAGTGTGGAAATGCTTTGTGCTCATGAATAAAAGAAGATATTTAAGGGTAAAGCCTAAATTCCTGCCCTTGTGCGGTTTTCTTTTTTTGTTTTGGTGACATATATATACCCTACAAGTTACTATTTTAATCATTTTGAAGTGTTCAGCTCAGAGTCACTAAGAATGTTGTGCAACACTCATCATCCATCTTCCCCACTTTTTCACCCTCCCAAACTGAAACTACCCACCCGTGAATGACTCCCCATCCCTTGCTCCCCCAGCCCCTGGCAACCACCATCCTACAATCCCTTCTGTCTCTATGAATTTGATACTCTACATGCTTCATATAAGTGGAATCATACAGTATTTGTTCTTTTGTGACTGGCTTATTTCCCTTAGCATTATGTCCTCAAAGTTCTTCCATGTCATAGCAGGTGTCAGAAAGCCCCTCCTTTTTGAAGGTTGAATAATATTCCCTTGTATGGATGGGCCACATTTGTTTATCTGTTCATCCATCGGTGGGCACTTGGGTTGTTTCTGCTTTTTAGCTATCGTGAATAATCCTGCTATGAATTTTGGTGGACTCACACTTCTGTTTGAGCCCCTGCTTTCAATCCTTTTAGGTATACACCTAAAAGTGGACTTGCTGGACCATATGGTAACACTGTTTAATTTTTGGAGACACTGCCAAACTGTTTTCCTAACTCCTAATGGTTTCACGTCTACCGTGTCAGAGTCTGGACCAACAGGGTTTGGTTATAGGGACTGTTATGTTACCATTAGAACTGGCTTTCGTCTGCAAACTAGGAAGAGGTCCTCACCAGACACCAAGTCTGCTGGCACTCCAATCTTTGACTTCTCAGACTCCAGAACTAAAAGAAATAAATGTCAATTAAAAAAAAAAGGGGGGGCGGAATTTGAGGTCCAGGCCAAGTTCGAGAGTGGGACAGCGAGTGCTTTAGAAGGAGAATTGGGTTCATCACATCCCAGCTGCACGATTCTGGGGAAATCACTAACCAACTTGGCCAGTGTTTTCCTCACCTGTGAAGTAAGCACAGTGCTTTACTTCCCAGGACCAGAGAGGGAAGTAAGACAGATGAAAATGCACAGAAAGCATTTTGTGCAGCGCCTGGCACAGAATAAAGGCTCAGCGGAAGCTCACCCCTTAGTCCTCTGCATTGTGTGCCACACCCTCTCCACCCGGGAGCCCTTTCCCCTCACTCTGCTGCATTTTTCTAGAGAACACACACTCCCTGCCCCATCCCCGTGCTTTCCAGGCCTCCCTCTCTGCAGGTGCCGCTGGAAAGGCGCCCCTAACACATCTCACCAAGGGGTGAGTGGTGTATAATGGAATGTGGGGGGCTCTCTGGGGCATCTGACCTCTAACAGCGTTCAGGCTCTCATTCTAAGGACGGATCCCTGACGATGATGGTGCTTCAGACGCAGGGACCGACCCTGGACAGCAGCGACGGAACAGCTGGGCTCCACCATGCACTTCAGATGCCCACTCTTCACGCGCTGGGAACAGTGTTGGAGCAGAGGGGACGAACAGCCTGAAAAACTGAACGTGACCCGTCAGTCTCTGGAACCCGAGAGGCAGCACACGTTTCTAACCAAGCTGCTCAGAGGCAGAGTGACATTTCCATGCTTGAAATGTGCATCTCACAAGCCCCTAGGATGTGCTACTCAATAGCAAGTGGAGCAGAAACCTTTCTGCTCAAGGATGGATGGAGCCACTAGTGACTCAGTGAGGTCACGCCCTGCAACGCTCCAGCCTTCGGTGACTCGATGTGCTGCCCTTTTGGCTGGAATTTCCTGGGGCAGAAATAAACCTCCTTCTCATATAGTTTGCTGGTACGTGAAGGCCAAGGGAGTTAGTTTTGACCAAAAATTGAGGCACAGGCTCTCAAAATGAATTTTTGTATTGCTTCCTAGTGTGAGAAGTTGTCTGATAGATGTAATTTGTATGCTAAATTGTTGGAATTTCTGGGGCATTTTAATGGGTTACAGAGACAAGTAAAATATTAGAAACTGGGATGGTTTAGGAAACACTAGAGCATGTGGTACCCATCCTAGTAAAATTCACTGCCAACACAGGAACTGGAAACAAGTGGAATTTTGGAGGAGGTAAATTTAGAGACACTGCCAAAAAGTGGACTCTTCCTGTCCTTGCCCTACTGCCTGTCGTGTCCGGCCAAATGCCATCCATAGATGAGAAACAAGGTATCCTGGGAAGCGCTCAGTGGGTGACACCCTGCAGCACACCGCAGACTCGACAAGCCACATATGGTGCTCGCTCTTGCAAATGTCAACTTGTCGTTTCAAAACCTAAAAATGAAATAGAGTGCATTTTAAACATTTATGCACAGATCAGCCGAGGACATGGCTTCAAGGATGGGAGGATGACGCCGTTTGCAGAGTGTGTCTTGAGTATTCCCCTGACGATCTTCTGTGTTCCAACCTGCGGTGCTGCAGGGCACTGATTCACTGTTCCAGCTGTCACACAAGTGAGACTGCAGGGTGGGCAGCCTCCCTCAGGTGGCTTTTGACCTTTAGATCTTGCCTGACTAATGCGATGAGGCCACAGGACAGCCACAATGTGGAGCATTTGTGCATTTTACAATGTATGCAAGCCTTTGTCTTCACCTTTAAGTGGCCATTGGCTGTATTCATCAGAATAAGCTAAGTTAGATAGCAGAACAAAAATCCTTCAATGAGCATGTATTTCTTGCTCATGGTGTAGCTCCAACACAGGTCCGCAGGTGTGCAGGACTAATCTTTGGCACATGGTCACTCAGGCTCACAGAGGCTCTGCCGGCTGTAAATGTGGCCTGTGGCCTAAGCGAGAGGAGAGCCTGCTTGGAGAGCTCATATCCGTGGTTCAGACCAGAAGTGACACACATCATTTCTGCTTGCATGCATTGGGCAGGACCAGTCACACTGCCCCCTTGAATGGCAGGGAGGTTGACACGGGGTCTTCCATGCACCTGGAAGAGAGGAGGCTTGGAGGTGAGCGCTGGTAACATCTATCAGATTTTAGAACTTCATTCATTCATTCACTCAATCATTCATCTAAAGATGCTGCACTAAATACAGTTCTAGGCCCCATGAAGGATATAGGCACATATAGAATACACCCATCCTCAAAATCAGGTGACACTATCTCAGGCTGGGAAAGGTAAGGTCTGAGACCCTTGACAGCCCAGACTCAAACAATTACATCATTTTGAATAGCTCTTTCCTAAAAGATGGAGAATGATTGCCCGGAGGAAGGGCAGATCAGACAGTGCTTACATGCAAATGCAGGAATTACAAATGACCCCTCCCATCAAGGACTTAGCAACCACCATCTCAGTGTATCTGCCAGAGCTCCACTCCTGGGCCTGGCAACCAAAATTGGGCGGGAAGAGGCTGTGTTCAACGCAAGTTAGAAGTGAAAACAAGAATACCCTGGTTGGTGATTTAGAGTTGGCTCTGAGGCAGGGCTGGATCTGCCATCATGATGGCTTCTCATAACATTGTCTCAAGAATTTCTTTTGATTTTGTCATCATGCTTGAAATGCAATGGATTTGAGATTCACCTTGGTTATTGGGCATCTTCTTTCAAAAATATACATACTGCTCAGAGGATTCTGAAGCTGATAGTCATCGAGTGTGGACCCATTCAATCAGATATTATTCTTTTCTAACACCTAACTGAGCTTGGGGAGCGGGGTTTGGTGGAGGGCCAGGGATAGTAGGAGTATTAGGGTAAAGGTCTCTGGGCACCACTAGTAAACTGGGGACCTGGGGGAAGAAACACACTGATCCAGGGAGAGAGCTGGCTGTTCAGACTCTGGTCTGGGGCTGACTGCTCCTCGGATGGTGGGGAGGTCAGGGAGAATAGTTCTTTGAGCACCTGTTCAGTGCCAGGCGCAGTGCCAGCATCTTCACATACATTCAGCTCATCCTATCCTCTCAACAGCTCCATTTTACAGGAGGGCAACTGAGGTTCAAAGATGTTAAGGAATTTGTTCAAAGGGCTGGCAAGGGTCAGAGTAGGAAATGAAGGCTCTATGCTCTTTCCCAGATGCCACCTTCCTTCTGCTCACTGACCTCTTGACATGGAGCAGGACTCTGCAAGGCCCTCCCAGGTACAAGCCCCTCTGGGTCCCCACTTCTTGTTTGTAGAAAAAGTTTTTGTCTCCTAGGCCTTCCCCAAGTTCCAAAGAGCAGACTTAAACAGTTAATGCTTAAAGGAGTGGAAATGCAGAAACATGGGAAAGCAGTCAAGCTACAAAAGTAATAATAGGTTGAACAATAGGGTCACAGGACTCCTAGTTCCTCCTGAAGGGATGTACATAACAATCTGAGACATATCTTTGAATTGTTCTGCAGAAAATAACACCCCACCAGGTGGAGGATGGTGACTACATGCTGACCACAAGCATGCAGGCTCCAGATTGGTTGGAAACAGGAGGTTGATGATTAAGATTCCTGGAACATCACCGTTTTATCTCACCACCAACCAATCAGAAAAATGTCCACAAGCTGATCACACAACCCATAATCCTCACTCCTAATGTTGACTTTAAAAACCCTTCCCTAAAAGCCATTAGGGAGTTCAGGTGTTTTGAGCAAGAGCTACCTGTTCTCCTTGCTTGGTGTCCTGTGAATAAATGCTATACTTTCCTTCACCACAACACGTGATGTCCATAGATTGGCTTTGCTGCATGTCAGGCAAGTGGACGTGAGTTTGGTTCAGCAACACTCTCTCTCATTCCTGCAGTGGTGGCCTCCTGGTGTCCAGAGATGACTCAGGCCTGGAAGGACCAGAGTTCTCTGACCTTGTAGTCCTTGATGGGCCAGCTCAGAAATCTCCCTTCTGCGGTTGATTTTCCTGTGGCAAAAGGCACACTGAGCTGCAGGTTTGCTTGCTTACAAAAGCATTTGGGAGAAAAATCCAACTGATCATGCAGCCTGCTCATATAATTAACCTCCTTAAAGATAGCCAAGTTGTCTTAAAATGTTATTTTAATAGACGGTTCTGTAACATTTGACTGTCAAACACGTGACTCTTTATTCTCAGCTAACTTCTTGGGGTGAAAAATTCAGAGTCTGATTTAATGAGTATTCAAACCCTCATCTTTCCTGAGTTTGACAAACACCACATACTTTTCTATAATAGATTCAGCTGGTTCAAATCTTCTCCCTGTTATCTATTGAAATTGGCTGGGAGTGAAATGAAATGTCTTCATCCTAGTTCTGAAATAATAGAATATAATAATGAATAAGGATAACTTTTTCTAGTTAACTTTGCAGGTAGAACACCTGGGTTCCTTCTGGAATTGGATCTGCCACTAGTTAGTGATGAATTGATGGGGATATTCTTTAACCTATCTGGGTCTCAGATAGTTTAAACCTCAGCCTGAAAAGTGAGTGTCCTGAAGTGCAGGGTTCCTAAGTTTGCTCAGCACTCTGGGATTCTATGATCTGTGAACAGTGGGATTGCTGAGAAGACCAGCTCAGGATTAATGTGAGGTTCTGGGCCTTTAAATTAGGAGATGTCACATTCTGGCCAACTTCCTGCTGCCTGGGTGGACATCTGGTGGATTATTTTCCCTTGGGCACCTGTTCTGGTGTGTGATCAAATATTCTAGACAGAATAATTTCTCAGAGCAGCGGAAAGGCTGCCCTTGGTTCTCCAGGGACTTGGAAGGTAACACAAACAGGTGCAGGAAGAAACAAACCACCTAACGCTGTCACAGCCTGTTCTTTGGGAGGACTTGATCATCATTATTAGGTTACTAAGGCATCTTTTTGAGGACAAAGGAGTTTCAGAGAAGAGACTCAACAAAGGACTCTTTTCATGAAGGTCCAAGGACTTCATGGATGAGAATTTGTTGTCCCTTAAAACAAGGATGAGAATTTGTTGTCCCTACACTTTTCTGTACCTACACTTCAGCACTTTTGGAAACCTTCCTGCTCAAAGATAAAACTTCATATGCTACATGAAATTTACTTGTTTTTCTTTTTTTTTTTCAAATCAAGCCTTTATTTATTTATTTATTTTACATCTTTATTGGAGTATAATTGCTTTACAATGGTGTGTTAGTTTCTGCTGTACAACAAAGTGAATCAGCTATATGTATACATATATCCCCATATCCCTTCCCTCTTGTGTCTCCCTCCCACCCTCCTTATCCCACCTCTCTAGGTGGTCGCAAAGCACTGAGCTGATCTCCCTGTGTTATGCAGCTGCTTCCCACTAGCTATCTGTTTTACGTTTGGTACTGTACATATGTCAATGCTACTTTCTCACTTCGTCCCAGCTTACCCTTCTCCCTCCCCGTGTCCTCAAGTTCACTCTCTACATCTGCATCTTTATTCCTGTCCTGCCCCTAGGTTCATCAGAACCATTTTTTTTTTAGATTCCATATATATGTGTTACCATACGGTATTTATTTTTCTCTTTCTGACTTACTTCACTCTGACAGACTGTAGGCCCATCCACCTCACTACAAATAACTCAATTTCGTTTCTTTTTATGGCTGAGTAATATTCCATTGTATATATGTGCCACATCTTCTTTATCCGTTTATCTGTCAATGGACACTGGGTTGCTTCCATGTCCTGGCTATTGTAAATAGTGCTGCAGCAAACATTATGGTACATGTCTCTTTTTGAATTGTGGTTTTCTCAGGGTGTATGCCCAGTAGTGGGATTTCAATGACATTTTCTTTTTTGGTCAATTCAGGCTGTTTTGAGATCCCCAAACTATTGTTTACTCAAGTCAATTCAATAATAAAAAAAAACAAGTGAAACCAATTATTTGGCATTCTAAAGACAAAACCACGTATTGCATGAATTACAGACAACTTCTACTACTTCCTAGATGAGATGGAACCAAAGTGGACACTTGTCTTTGTAGGGGAGGAAAAGTAATTTTCTCTCCACACTTCTAGGTTCTTGGCTGAGATGTTCCTATAATAAAAAAAATTAAAAAAAAAAAACAGATTAACAGGAGAAAAACAAAGAGAAGTTTAATAACATGCATACCTCCTGTATACATGGGAGACATCCAGGAAAACTGAGTAACTCCCTGAAATGGCCCAAGCCACCCCCTTAAATACCATCTTCAGCTAAAGACAAAAGATGTTGGGGCCAGGGCGCCAGTTATGGGAGGTTTTCAGGCAAAGCACAGCGAAGGAGGGTGAGATTTAAGTCCTGCCTTATCTACTTGATAGAGTTTCTAGAGATTTGGTGTCCTCTCTCTGGTACAGAGAGAGGAGATTTACAAATGGAGATTTCTCTTATATGGTTTTTTCCTTTTCTTTTCTTTCTTTCTTTTTTTTTGTCCGCGCCATGTGGCATGCGGGATCTTAGTTCCCTGACTGGGGATCGAACCCATGCCCCCTGCAGAGGAAGAGAGGAGACCTAACCCCTGGACTGCCAGGGAATTCCTGAGATTTCTCTTATAAATGTAAATGTCTCTTACAAAAGGGTAACTTCTGGTCAGTTTTCAGAGTTTCTCCTGTGTCTGCAGTTTCTTAAAAATAACCAGCTCAAAATAATTCTTACACCAAAGAGGCATATTTTGGGGTGGCAAATTCTGCTTCTCTTCTCCAAATTTATGTAAAAATTAAGAGAGGGAGTGAACAAAAAATTAAGAGAGGGAGGAAAACAAGTTGATGATCTACACATGGGGCTCTGCTTTACAGAGCTGGACACTTACGGAGTTACAAACGGTGATTCTCATTACTGTTAAATGAATTCTTCAGCTTGCAAAACTATCTTGCTCTTTTGTTGCTTTTATTTGATTGATTCAATACAATGTAGTAAACCCTCTGCTAGGAGACGTGGGGACAGAGATGCTGATGAGACAGAACACCTACAGAGTGTTTGTATGTGTAAGGACCATGTCACCATTTTATAGGTTACAAAGAAAATCCATGGAATCCAGGGGTGGAGGGGAGGAGCTGGGATTGAAGGGGGGCGGCTCTCAAAGGGCAGAGATAGAGCAGGCTGCACACAGCCAGGTGGTCTTCCATTCCAGGGAAGCAAGAGGAGAAGTCATTCTCCCTAAGCATGATTAAACCTCTTTTAAGGTAGGTTTACATGACCATTGTTAAAAACATGATAAAAGGATGTGAACAGGGACTTACCTGGTGGCGCAGTGGTTAAGAATCTGCCTGCCAATGCAGGGGACACACGTTCAATCCCTGGTCTGGGAAGATCCCACATGCCACTGAGCAACTAAGCCCGTGTGCCACAACTACTGAGTCTGTGCTCTAGAGCCCACATGCCGCAACTACTAAAGCCCGGGTGCCCAGAGTCCATGCTCCGCAACAAGAGAAGCCACCACAATGAGAAGCCTGCGCACCGCAACGAAGAGTAGCCCCCGCTCACCACAACTAGAGAAAGCCCATGCACAGCAAGGAAGACCCAACGCAGCCAAAAATAAAATAAAATAAAAAATTAAAAGGATGTGAACAGAAAGAAAAAAAAACCCAGAAAGGTAGGAAAGCAGGAGGATGAGACAGGCAGATGAAGAGGCCTTAAGGGTGATGTGATTTTATGTTAATTATTCCAAACCCACTGAAATGCAGGACTTCCACCTTTTTTATGATCACCTCACCTCAGGTTGGCTCCTCCTAAACATTACACCTGGCTGAGCCTCTGGGGTGGAGGGGAGGGTGTTCCTGAAGTGACATCAGCAGAGGCCTGGGGGCAGAAAAAGCCAGCAATGTGCAGGGCATATGGACTGGTTCTGTTTGGTTGGGAGTCTCTGAATTGCTGGAGGGCATAGCAGGAGGTAAACCTAGAAGAATGAAAAGGGATCTGATTTTGGAAAACCTAAAATTTCAGCCTGAGGACTTTGGACTTTGATCAGGAGGCACTGGAAAGTTTTGATCAAGGGAGTAATACAAACAAAACAGTGCTTTAAGAATAGAAACACCCTGCGTATATTTAAGAGTTTGTTTACAGATTAACCACTTGGCAGAAAGTCTTGAGTCAGCAGGGATGAGGCAGATATTCAGAGCCAGAGGCTTAGCAACCACTGCTGGTGAAACCACGCACGACCTGCGGGGCCCTCCCTGGTACAAAAGCCTTTCTGTGTTCCCCATTTCTTGTTTGTAGAAAAAGGCTTTAGTCTCCTGGGCCTTCCCTGGGTTTCGAAGAGCAGATTCAGGCAGTCATTAATTAGGGAAGTGAGGAACTCCAGAAACAAAGGAATAGCAGTCAAGAAACAATAGTTCAGGGATAAAACAGAGTCCTAGTTCCTCCTTAAGGGATACACATGACAATCTGAGGCATCTCTTTGAGTTGTTCTTCAGGAGCTAAGACCCCCAGGAAGGTGGAGGAAGGTGACTACCTAGTGACCACAAGCATGCAGACCCCAGACTCTTGGAACCAGAATGCTGATGATTAAGATTCCTGGAACACCACCTTGTTACCACCAACCAATCAGGAGAAAGTCATGCACCCTGCAGCCCTCACCCCAAATGTTGCCTTTAAAAACTCTTCCCTGAAAGCCATCAGAGAGTTCAGGTCTTTTGAGCACGAGCTGCCTGTTCTTCTCGCTTGGCTTTGCAATAATCCTTTCTGGACCCCAAACTCTGGCATTTCGGTTTGTTTGGCCTCACTGTGAGCCCGACACACGATCTTGGGTTCGACAACACTAGGACCCTTGCTGACTGACCACTCAGGTGGCATCAATCACCCACTCTTTTGGTCTATAATTACCAGAGAGCTATGACCAGGTAACTAGCTTACAAACTCACTGGAATAATCAATGATTAATGCATGGTAAACACTTAGGACATAATTCTTATTAGAAATAATGATGAGACATGAAATTAAAATGGAAACCAATGGGAAAAGAACCAGATTTGTGAACCCTTGATTTGTACTCAACTATCTGTTGAGCAGGGAGTAGAATTTGTGCCAAATTTGTATGTGAGACATAAGCAGTATGTATGAAAAGTTATGCCTATTTCTCGTTATATGAGTGTATTTTTGAACCCATAAAAATACCATTAAAAAAACATGATCATGAATAACAACAGCAAATAGATATATCTTCTGTTAGGTTTAGCTCTTTTTTTTGCTGGTGTAACAACAATGATGCCCAAATGATCAACTTGGACAATGAAGACTAGTGCCAATGTGGCCAAAGTCTGCATCCACAAAAATGGACATTCCTATCAAAATCTGATTTTTCCTTGAGGTGCCCAAATAGCCCCAGTGTACTAGATATTGTTCTTTACATCTCCAGTACATGCATTGCATATTTGGCAACTATTTCAGAACCTGGAAAGGCCAGCCTAATGTTAGTCATTAACTAACCACGATAAATCTTATTCAACCAAATAAGTTCAGACAAAGTATATAGGATTCGAGCTAAAGGAAAGAGGGTGGAGTCATCAGAGAATGCTTACAGGAGTAAGAAATTCATTAATAACAATCATTATTGGGCTTCCCTGGTGGTGCAGTGGTTGAGAATCCGCCTGCCAATGCAAGGGACACAGGTTCGAACCCTGGTCCAGGAAGATCCCACATGCCACAGAGCAACTAAGCCCATGCGCCACAACTACTGAGCCTGCGAGCCACAACTACTGAGCCCACGTGCCTAGAGCCGGTGATCCGCAACAAGAGAAGCCACCACATTGAGAAGCCCGCGCAACACAATGAAGAGTAGTCCCCGCTCGCCGCAACTGGAGAAAGCCCGCGTGCAGCAATGAAGACCCAACGCAGCCAAAAATAAATAAATAAAATAAATAAATTTATATAAAAAATAATAATACCAATCATTATTTCCTCCCTTGGGTGAGACAGCCACTCTTTTCTTGAACCTCAAATGTGAAGTGCGTTTATTGGTATATTTCCTGATTTGTTTCTTTTATGTTTCCTATGTTTTCTCTGTTGAGAAAAGGAACCGGTTGGAACTGACTCAGGTCAGACACATCATAGGTGAATAAAGTAAAAAATAAAACCAAAACAGGTCAGCACCATAGTGAGAAACGTCTACTGTGTTAAATTTATTCTATTACTATTATCCATGTCTTTTTTGTGTTGACAGTGGTCTTCCCAAGGAGACCACCCAAAACACTTTTTGATCAAGTAAAGCTAAGTGTATTAGACCTGCACCAGGAGAGAGAATACCTCAGTGTCTGTCTCAGCAGTGTCCCAAATGGAGGAATTAGGGCATATGGAGGGCATTACGTCCTGGAGTGAGTGATCTTAAGGTGTATCTTGGAATGCCAGGAATGGAATGAGGTTGGGCAAAGGTTAAGACATCACAGCTCTGAAGTGAGAAGCATGTGACCAGGGTCTTGCAGTGACTTTTGAGGAGCAAGCTGTTAGTTTTGATAAGAAGCTAATTTAATTGCTTCACAGTTTTATCTTCTAGAAGCAAGTTCAAAGGTGTTTTTGCTTGCTCCCAGTATTGTTTAAAGAAGGGGCAGTTCTCACTGTCATTTTCTCTTTTCCACATTAGGACACATCCCAGGAGCCAGGAGAAGAGAAGAGGTGGGGCTGCTCCCTGGGGGGGGGGGGGGGGAAGGGGCCTCTGCAGCACCTGCCTCACTAGGGAGGGGCCCAGGAGCACCATGGAAGCAGCATCCAGACGTCCCCATTTCAGGATCCCAGGTTTTCCCCACCGGGCCCTGTCTTGGCTAAGCAGTGGCACCTCTCCGGAGCACCAGGACTCCAACAATGAGGTCCTCAGCCTGTGTCCCGGCTGGGTCTGTCCTTCCTCTGCGGGAGATAGAGGCCCCTTTGTATGCTGTCACAGAGCCCCGATGTTGAGAGGCCTCAAAACAGCTCAGCTGCATCCAGCCCACCCTGCTGTTTTTGCAGGCATTTTTCCACCCGTACTTTTTAAATGCCTGCATCAAGGCACCTGCCATAGCATCCCCTCCACCCGAACATTTTCCAGGTCACCGTCGGTGAAATCTTGAGCAATCAAGTCACCGCCTTATGCCAGGGGCTCTCAGCACCCCACCTGCCAACAGGGACAAAGCTCCTCCCCTGCTGCGGGGGTGGACCCGTCCACGTCTCCATCTAATTGCTGTTTACTCGGACCAGTCCTGCCTCCGCTTGTGTTCTGATTGCAGTCAGTCGGAAAAAATTCTCTGCTTTTTTTCTTTTCTTGTGATTTTTAAATTGAGATAAAATTCACATAACATGAAACTCATCATTTTAAAGTATATGATTCTGTGGATTTTAGTGCGTTTACAATGCTGTACAACTATCACGACTATCTACTTCCAGAGAATCCCCATCAACCCAAAAGGGGACCGGGTACATGTCCACAGTCACTCCCCGTTCCTCCATCTCCCTGTTCCCTGGAAACCACCAATCCACTTTCTGTCTCTGTGGATTTGCCTATTTGGGACACTTCATAGAAATGGAATCGTATGTGATCTTTATGCCTGGCTTCTTTCATTCGGCATGTTTTCGACATTCACCTGGGTTGTAACATGTACCACACTCCATTCCCCTTTATGGTCAAATAATATGCCATTGTGTGACTGTACCCCACTTTTTTAGCCATTCACCAGTTGATGGATATTTCAGTTGTTTATATCTGCAGCTATTGTGAATAATGCTGCTATGAACATTTATGTACAAGTTTTTGTAAAAACATGTTTTCATTGCTCTTGGGTATGTGCCTAGGAGTGGGATTGCTGGGTCATAAGGTAATTCCATGTTAAACTTTTTAAGGAACTGCTGAACCGTTTTCCACAGTAGTTGCACCATTTTACTTTCCTATGAGAGTTCTGATTTCTCTACATCCTTGCCAACACTTGTTATTTTTCTTTTTTTTTCTTATTATAGTCATCCTAGTGGAAATCTCCCCTTTTCTCACTTTCTACACTTCATTCATTGCCAAGTCCTCTGATTTTACCTACTAAATTTCATACATATCTGTCCACTCTCTCTACCTCCACCAATCTGATCCACCTCTTACCCTTACTAGTATTTTGACTTTTAATAAGTAACAGATATTACTACAAGTGTAACATATCTCTAAAGACTTCAGAAGTGTGACTGATGCATGGTCAGCTTTCAGTGTTAACTACTGTATAGCTGTTGTTAGTTTCAGGTAGAGACAAAATGCCTGTGAGCCCTGTGTGGCTTGGTCCCTCATTCTCTGACTTCATCTGGCAGCATCCCCCTTGCTCTCGGCTCCATCCAGGACCACCTTGCTCTGGGTCCTCCTATGTCCTGGGCTTCCTCCCACCCCATGACCTTGGTGGGCACCTTGCTTCTCTTTTCTCTTCTTCACCGGTAAACTCTCATCCTCTTCAAATCTCAGTGTAGGTACCACTTCCTCAGAGAAATCCTCCCCTTTCTCCTTAACGAGGCCACCTACCTTAGGCTCATAGCATCAAGCATGGCTCCTTGTAACACTGCAGTTTTACATTTGTTTGGATAATCATTTGATTTACGACATTCTCCCTAACGAGACTGGAAACTCACCAAATGGCTCTAGCATCTAGCTCTGTGATTGGCATGAAACTGGCTGCACAGTAAATATTTGTTGAATAAATATTTAAGTTTCTGTAGAATCCCAAAACACTGGGGCCATAGACTGATCACCTGACCTAGCCCTTTCTTATGTGGAAATAACGGAAGACCACTCAAACGAGAGCAAGTAAAGGCTGTTTAGTCAGAGCTTAGAAGGTAGTCAGCCACCGTCACTTGTGTTTTGTCAGAGACTCAAAGGCAGGTGGAGGAGTGAAAAAGCTTCTCAGTGGAAAAGGGGAAGGTTTCAGGTGTGCCCTGCCCGGAGGCGGGGGATGGGGCTGGGGGCTGCTGTGGGCAGGCTAACCAGAAGCAGGGCATCCCATGTGGTTGGTTACGGGTGCATACTTGGTTTCCTCTGGTTGTTCCTAAATTGGAAGCAGGCACAAAAATCAGGGAAGCTGTCAGTTATTAATCAAGTCCTGGCCATTTGGGGCCAATTATTACAGAAGTTGCTGTTTGGCTTCCTGGACTGTTTGCTAGAGAGTGGTCTGACTTCCCATGAGTCTGATTTACAGATAGTATGTTTGCTTCCTGGACTGGCTGTTATAGATAGTGGATGGTTTTCTGGGCTCCTTGCTGCAGATATGGGTCAGAGCCCTATATTTATATATCGTCTGGCCATTGTCTGCTTGCATGTTCAGACTCTCACTTTTACATACAAGAAGAGGGATCTAGGAGGGTTAAGAGACTTGCCCAAGTTCACACAGCTTGTTAAGAACATCTGTCAGGTAATGCACACCTCCTCCCTCCCCACGTGGAAGGAAGGCATTCTGTGCCTGTGACACAAGTGATAAACTTCTGTCCTGTGATTTACAAACCAAGGGCTGGGAGGCTTTTACAATATTCTTTTTTTTTTTTTTAAAGGAATGCCTTTATTTTTATTATTTATTTATTTATTTATTTATTTATTTATTTATTTTTGGCTGTGTTGGGTCTTTGCTTCTGTGCAAGGGCTTTCTCTAGTTGCAGCAAGCAGGGGCCACACTTCATCGCGGTGCGCAGGTCTGTCACTATCGCGGCCTCTCTTGTTGCGGAGCACAGGCTCCAGACGCGCAGGCTCAGTAGTTGTGGCTCACGGGCCTAGTTGCTCCGCGGCATGTGGGATCCTCCCAGACCAGGGCTCGAACCCATGTCCCCTGCATTGGCAGGCGGATTCTCAACCACTGCGCCACCAGGGAAGCCCTACAATATTCTTAAGAGATTGAGGAGAGACAGTACAATAGCTTTGAGCTGAGGGTGATCATACGGCATTTAGTCCTACTGTTATGAAAATCTCCACATCTCCCCTGACCTGGGAATTTCCTTCCTTCTTCCCCGTGCAGGAGGGTCACGCTGACATTCAAACGCACCGTTTCCCTTCAAGTATCGCAGGCCTGAGTTGCAGGATGCAGAGGGCAGCGCTGGGCATACACGCCTCTTAGGAAGGTGATGATGTCAGACATGGGAATAGAGACCTATAATTCGTGGACCTAGAAAAGGATCATTTTTAGTCAGGGACTTTCTCAAGGAAGCTCTTGTCTAGAAGTGCGCTGACTGAAAGTTGAGTGCATGGAAAATCTTAGTCCCTGTGGTTACCGTCAGACCCTGTGGGGCAGGTGCCCCGTGGGAACTGCATCACTGAAGTATCTGTGTGGGTGAGTTCATTGGGGAGGGTGAAGGTGTGGGGGGAAGAGACTCTCGAGGACCCACTGAGTCCTCTTCAAGGGTGCGCCTGGGACACACTCTGACCACTGCTGATGTCAGCCTAGGCTGGCTTGTACCAAGGCCTAGTGGAGAGAAAAATGCCTGCAAAATGATAAACATTCTCATTTTCAAATCAATATCTTTTAAAATTTTATTTTAAAATATAATTTAATTTATTATATATGTATATAATAAATTAAATAAATAAAATTAAATACATAATACATAAATATAAAATTATTATAGAATTTAAAAATAAATATTTTAAATAAAAGTATTATCAAAAGAACCAAGTGCTGCTTTGTATGATAACGGCCTCACAGGCCCCTAGATGGCGGGGGGCAGGGGGTGAGGGAGGGAGTGGGAATTCATATTTTAGGGCAAACCAGAAATCATGTCTTTTCACTTGTGAATACTTCACTGTGTATTTTTGACAGATGAAAACTTTTAAAACATTAAAAAAATACCATTATTACACTAAAAACCTCAACAATTCCTTAATATCATCTAATCCTCCGTCTGTGTTTGAACTTTCCAATGTCTCAAACTTTTTATTCCAGTTGGTTTGTTTAAATCATGAACCAAACAGAATCCACAGATTGCATTGGTTGACGTGTCAGGAGGCCCTTTTGAATTAAGGAAAACATTTTCTTCTAGTTGGTTGGCACTAGGGATAGAAACTCAAATACCTATGAGTCAGGCAAGTAATTGCAAATGAGTGAAATAAATTTTAAAAAACCCACAATATTCTTTCATTACAGACACACTTTGCATATTAAACATCAAAGAATGTACTTCACTTCCAAAGAAATACAAACTCCCCCCTCCCCCTCCCCACCCTGTTTGGGGAAGGGGTTCAGGACATGCTACCGAAGAATATGGCTCCTTGGCATAGTGAGAATTTTAAGCTGAAGGAGTTTGAGAAAACAGCGGAAGCAAAGTCATTCTGACCTTCCCCCGCCTTCTCCCCTGAAACCCTCATGTGAGAGGGGCCCTACCCTGTACCCAGAGGAAAGCAGCATCTCATCTCCAAAGGGACTTGAGAAGAATCCTAGCAAAGAGGCCTCGTTAGGTTTCCCCAGTTACTTACGCTCCTCACCTGTCGTGTTCCTCCCCCTGCCCGCTCTTCCTGGAACCCAGGAGAAAAGCCCACAGTCTGTGCCTTCTGGTCCCCATCTCCTTATGAGGCTCCCACGTCACCTGAAACTTCTAGTCGATGAGTCTGCACGCTTTTCTCCTGTAAATCTGTCTTTGTCAGTTTCACGTTCAGATCCAGCCAGATCCATGCTAAGAGGGTTAAGGAAACCTTTTTCCTCCCCTACGTTGGTCTGTTTTTGGTTTTGAGCGAGATGTGGGGACAGGAATTACCTCATTTTTCTGATAGCTCTGCATATATCAGTAATTAATCTGCCCAATAACCATAAGACAGTTGATAATCGGTCTTTGCCTCTCGTGGGGAGACCATGGGTTGTTGGAATATCAGTGATAAAAGAAGAGCACCTACAGGGGGCAGGTGTGCTCATGTCCATGGCATGGCCCTCAGGAACGCTGGCCCCGTGCGGCCAGGCCTTCCTAGCCTTCCAGAGAAGCTAGACATCCAGATATTTAGGGGGAAGCTCCTTAGTTGAAATGCTGACAACTGATTGAAATGGAAAGCAGTGCAGACATGCCCACTTGCCGTCTTCTGGCTGTTTTTCTGATCAGAGTTTCCCCTGGCTGTTGTAGGAAAGTGGATTTTTTTCTGGAAGAAATTTCCAAATGGGCTACAGGATAGTCTTTGCCTCACTGCCATCAGCCTCATCAGGCTGACTGATCAGGCTCAGTAAAAAACGGTGTTTTCCCGTTAAGATTCAATGCGTTTTCAGTCTTTCCAGCCCTTCTCAGGACAGTTCAATTGCTTAAAGTTACATCCTGACCACTGTAAACCCGCTTACTCATTGCAGCTTAAAGAATCCAGCTACTTCTACCCGTCATGAATGTATGCAAATAAAAATATGTTTTTGCATATTTAAACCCAACGGGTCGTTAATTGAAATGACAGAAACTCAGTTTTTTGGTGTCTATATTCACACTGTGAACAGATAACTTGCTGATTTGTATTTAGTGCGCTTGCTGAAAATCCTCAGGCTGGTCTCTGTGGCGAATCAGCACATATAGAAACATGGTAAAAGTCCTCAATTCATATTGACTAATTTGATGCATGTTGTGATCTAGGGGGGACTGAGGTTAAGTTTATATTTGAGCTCTCTGTGGGGGACACATTAAGTAGTGGAATGACTGGGGAACAAGATGCCCCCTAAGACAAGTTATTTTCAAGCATCACGGAAGCATCTTTCAGCCACGAGCAGCTGTGCCAACTGTCCATCCTTTTATCTGCACATTAAAGCGGCGCCCCTCAATCATGTAGTATTTGGTTAGCCCAGCCCAAGTCATTGTTTGTGCCTGAAAATAATAAAGCCGCATTCCTTATAAAAAGAGAAGGAGAAGGAGGAGGGGAAGGGGAAGGAGAAGGAGAAGGGGAGGAACGAGAAGGAGAAGGAGAAGGAGAAGGGGCAGGGGAAGGGGAAGGGGAGGAAGCAGGAGAAGGAGGAGGAGGGGGAGAAGAAAAAGTTTGGAGTAAAGACTGAGTACTGCTTCTCCAAAATAAAATACATTACAAGAAGCACGGATTCTCTGGTTTGTGTTGTTAAAAGATAAAATGAGGCATACTGAAAATGTTAAGAGTTTATTTGAGCAAAAATATATTAGGGTAGCGCAAAACTGGAGATGGTTATCTACCCGCGGACAGGAGCTGGGAGAGACTGATAGAGAAAGTGCGGAGACGAAGCTAGAAGTTACAAATGGGCTGCAGCTCACAGCCTGGCTGTTTGTGACTGGTGGTCCTCAGGTTTTGATTTTGTAACCGGGAAGCATTTATAGGCTTAGCTTTGGGTACCCTTATGGAGGCGTGAGAGCCTCCTCGTTTAATTAATTTTCCATCATCCCGGTCGGGCTCGCAGCTTTGGCTTCAGGTGTCCCCGGTAGAATCCATTTGCACCCATCCACCTAAGAGCTCCTCGGCCGCCCCAGCCCCATGCCATCAGGGTTGGAGGCAGCCTCCCCATCGCCTCCTAGAGGCCACTTCTGGGCGGAGGAGAGCTGCAGGGAGGAAGGCTGAAGCTGAGTCATCCTCCGTTTCTCCGGCTGGGAACTTGTCGGTAGGTGGAACTCTGGCCGCCTACAGGCCCCAAACAATGCTTCTGAATGGCCCAGAGTGAGAGTCCTGCCTGCGCGTCTGAACTGCGCTGCCTACCTTCAGGGCACGCTACTCCCAGGGGGTCCACAGGCCTGGTCTGGAGGAGATCAGGTCAGTGGGTGGCTGTCTGCTCCCGGGCTGACTCCGGAGGAGCACGGCTTCCCAGGCGGGCACTTCCTCTCCCTCCATTCCTCTTGACGTCCTTCCCCTCTAGCCTTTCCTCTAGCAGTGAACCCCTCACCCCTGCCCCCTTCCCAGGTTCTTTCACACCAGAGGGAGGCCCAGAACCTGGTCTGGTCCTGGATCTTGCAAATCCTGCTGCTTCAGGGGTTTGCAGAATTTCAAAGGCTTATTCCTCAGCTCAGGACACGGGTGAGATCTGTCACCACACCTATTCCAAGAGTTTGTGTCTTTGGTTTTCTCAACTCGTGATAAAGACATTTCTTCTCTCTGACCCTTGCTCCTCAAAGTGTGCCCCTAAGTGAGCAGCACTGGCCAGTCTAATCTCACTAGAAACACCTGGTATCAAACTCCAGCCCAGACTTACCCGACCAGAACTTGCATTTTCACAGCAACCCAGGTGATTCATATGCACATTCAGGTTCGAGAAACTCCACTCAAACAACCAGGTGAGGCCCGGTTCCTGAGGATGGGGCGGAGGTGTGAGGAGGAGGGATGCCAGGACAGACTAAGCCTGCAGCCTTTAAAGGAACCGCCCACCCTACCCCCGGCTGAATCCCATCGGCCCATCAACAAGTGAGACCTCAGTGAGCCCGTGGACTTCAGGCTCTTAGAAATCTAGGCCCAGCTCTGGGCTTGTGGGTCTGAGGAACAGACCTCAGTGCTCTCATGTTGAAACTTTTCTGCCAATTAGTCTGTAATCCCCAAATGACTCTAAAACTGACCTTGACACAGCAAACATTCAATCCTGAGAAGCACTGATGTTTTGCCTTCACACTGTCTACAGCACACCCTTCCAAGTAGTCCAGGTCCTTTGAGAGCTATTTCAGAGAATTTCCTGGTGGTTCAGTGGTTAAGACTCCACACTTCCACTGTAGGGGGCGTGAGTTCGACCCCTGGTCGGGCAACTGAGATTTTGCATGCCCCGAGGCATGGCCCAAAATCCCCCCAAAACCCAGCTATTTCACAGTTTTGTACCCTCTTGGGGGCTGATGGATTCCATCCTGTCTTGTAGGGTTCAGCCTGCTTCCCTCCCCCACTGTGGAAGCCCGGTTTTGCCTCAATTTGCATATTAACTTCAATACACCTGATCTATAAATTTGTTCTTCAGGTTTTGTTTTTTTTTTAACTGGCTATACCATTTGCTTCTCTCATGAGTTAAATAAAATCTTTATCATGGGTTCCTTTTCTTATCTGTATGAGAGTCATGATTTTGTCTTTTTATTGAACATTCTCTTCTAACAGTGATACCTTCCTTCTCTTGTTTTAGTTTGTGGTAGGGTTGGTTTCTCAGCCTCTGCACTGGTGACATTTTGAGCTGGATCTTTCTTTGCCGATGGGCTGTCCCCAGTGTAGGAGGTTTATTTAGCAGCGTCCCTGGCCTCCGCCCACTAGATGCTCATAGCATTCCCCTCCCCCAGTTGTGACAACTAAAAATGTCTCCTGACATTGTTAAATGTCCCCTAGCGGGGAAAATCACCCCCACCGCACCCCCAGTTCTGAACCACTGGTTTATAGTTAATAAATGAGAAACCACGTCTTATCACCATTAAACTGACTGAAAGCGCCGTTGACATAGAAGTAACATTTCTCTCTTGCTATTTTCCTCATTAGAGCAGGGATGAGCAAATCTGCAGGAAATATCACGTTTCAGATGTTACCAAAGGTCGTGAGAGCTTTGGGAAAAACAAACATCACTGAAATCCAAAACGGAAGCCAAGGGATTTCTCTTTCTTTTCTTTTTGCAGAAGGCCTTTGGTTTAAGGGTAGCTTGGGAGGTTTCAGTGCCCTGAGGTCCCGAGGAACCGGCTGGGCAGACCGCCAGCTGCCTACTCGGAATTAGAGAGGCTGAGTGCCCGCGGTTGCACCGGGGGTAGTTTACCTGGACAGCTCCTCCCCTAGGAGGGCCTCCTGGACAATAGGACATTCATTCATTCACCCACTTGCTCATTCATTCATTCACTGGCCATCTGGCATGGGCAGAGCTGTGTGTCCTGCATGAGGGGAGAGGCAGAGATGCCGAGGTTTGGTTCTTCCCTCCTGGGAGGATTCCATCTACTAGCAGAATGGAGACAGGGTCATCACAGCCATGAGTGTAGCTCCTATTTGTTGAGGGCTGTGAGCTCACTGTGGACACCCTTTTATGTGGTGAGAACCTCATGAGAACTCTAGGAGACAGGAATGAGTTGTGATGGTGTCCTTGTCAAAAATCACTTGACCACACGTGCGTTTTCTTCTGGATTCTCTGTTCTGCTCCATTGGTCTGGTGTGTCTGTCCTTCTGCCAGCATCACACTGATTACTGCAGCTTTGTAGTAAGGTTTGAAATCAGGAGTGTGAGTTCTCCAACGTTCATCTTTTTCAAGCCTGTCTTGGCTATTTGAGGTCTCCTGAGATTCCATATAAATTCTAGAATGAGTGCCACTGCTTGATATAATGGCACAATCTCCAGAGCACTTTCTGGTATTCAAAAGTGTGGCTTCTCTTTGATGCTTTGAGTTTTCTCTACTAAACACCTGACCAACAGTTTACCTCATTGCTTTCGATTCCTCATCCTTTTGATGAAAAGAAATTTCACATTTTCTGGGACTTCCCTGGTAGCGCAGTGGTTAAGAATCTGCCTGCCAATGCAGGGGACATGGGTTTGAGCCCTGGTCCGGGAAGATCCCACATGCTGCAGAGCGACTAAGCTCATGTGCCACAACTACTGAGCCTGCGCTCTAGAGTCCGCGAGCCACAACTACTGAAGCCCTCGCGACTAGAGCCCGTGCTCCGCAACAAGAGAAGCCACCGCAATGAGAAGCCCGCGCACCACAACAAAGAGTAGCCCCTGCTCGCCACAACTAGAGAGAGCCCACATGCAGCAGCGAACACCCAATGCAGCCTCCCGCCACAAAAAAAAGAGAAATTTCACATTTTCTGAAGATTAGATTACACCCCCGATTGAGAATTACTGACTCCATGTATCTCTAGAGTCTAGAAGCTTGTTGTTGACTAATTTATTTTGTTTCTATCTTGAAAATATTTTTTTCTGACTTTAGAACACTGTAGTATAATAATGAATAGCTTTTAAAATGACACCCCCTTGGTTCCGACTTGGTGTTACAGATTCTCTGCCCCTCCCCCATTAGAACGGCTGACCTGCAGGACAAGCTGGACCCCACTGTAGACAGCAGTTCCCGTCAGAAGGCTCTCAACCCTCTGAGGGCTGTGACTGGCATCATCGTGTTTTGCTTCCTCAGGTAAGAGCTGGCTGTGAGGTACTTTCTAAGAAACGTGTGAGCTACCCAGAGACCCTGTGCCCACCATCCTCCTCCTTGGCTATGAATTCCCCTTATCCTTGTATTTGGAGTTGAGCCCAACCTCTCTCCCCCATAAAACCTCACTGCGGTTGTCCTTCACCCATCATGACGGTTCCCTGAATGAAATCTGTCTGACCGTTCTTTAACAAGTACCATGAACGATTTTTTCTTTAACAACCTTTACATGGGGAGAAATGGAACCACTCCCCTTAGGTCCCAGCATCAGAAAAGTTGTGCTTCTTGTGAATATCTGGTTTGTTTTAGCTTCTGGAAGAAATAAATATCTCGCAATATGGCATTTTTTTCCTCCGCCAAGTGTGCAGAGCTATATGGCACATATCTCTGTGTTATTCTCATTTTATTTTCCTACCTATTGTTTTTCTGACATCAACTCCCTCAAAAATTTATTTGTCTTTAAATATCATATGTATTTTTTGGTAAAGCTGTCTCAAACTTTTATGGAACAGACTTCACATAGGTTTGAAGAAATAGATTGAATTGTTGTCATTCTCAATGAAACTTGGTCTCACTTTTGCCCCCAGAGCCACACTAAACCCACCCAATTCTGTGTCGGTTTGAAGGGTCGCTACATGTTAACCCTAAGCTTTTCTGGGATGAATCTTAGTAAAAGGTTTAATATATAAACAGGGAAAACTTGACTTCCAAAAAGAATTTCACATGAATCTAGTTGTCAGCGGGGTGGGTAGAGGTACCTGCTAAGTCTCTCCTGGTGTGAGCACACAAGTGGCTTCCCCACCCTGCCCCGAACGCATTTAAACACTAAGTTAATTAATGCTATGGGGCCTGCCTTTTATTTCCACAGAACAGTGTTTGTTTGGAGAGAATCTTGAGGCATCTGAGCTCTTACAATACAGTGTAAAACAAAGTGTTCTTAAACCTGTCAGTGTTTTTCAAATGAAAAACAACCAAACACAACTTCAGCCTTTGGCTAACTTTCTTAGAGAAGAAAACCAGCATCTGCCGGTAACAGGCTGCTCTGGGGACGGCTGATCACAGGGCCCAATGCCACATTCGTAGTAATTAGTGGCAGCACAAGAATGGAAACCTCAGCAGTGCTCTTCCTGTTGCTATGGTGACAGCCCCCCAAACAGCCCGCCCTTCCCCTCCCAGGCGCTCAGCACTACCCCTGACCTTCCATCTGTTGTGCGATCTTGTTGAGAGCAGAAAGATTAAATTGACTGCTCATTTGTCATCCAGAGTTTGTGTGTATGTTTGTGTGTGTGTGTGTGTGTGTGTGTGTGTGTGTTGGGATGTCAGGAGGAGGAGGATGTGGATTGGAAGGAAAGGGGTCTGGGGGCTGGCTGTTCCCTGTGCTCAGCAAGAGGGACAGGAGAGCAGCTGGCACATCTGCCCAGATCACAGACAGGTGCTGTTGAGGGGCCCAATTCTCGCGGCGGCCCATAGTGCCTGGTGATGATGAGTGAGGCCCCGGCAGAAGCAGGTTCTTGACCTGATGGAGGAAAAGCGGAGCTCACGCCCTCAGTTTTTACCAAGACATCCTCCACACTTACCCTCTATTTCTGGTTTTTGAGTAATTTCCACGGGTTCTTTAGAACCTGGGGAGTGTCAAAAATTCTTGTTGCTCTGCTGAAAACCTAAGAATTTGGCCAGATTTGCTAAAGATATGTAAAGATTGTAAAGTAGAAATTGGGCTGCTTATTTTCCTTGGGGTCTTGTTTGTTTTGGAGGTGGATGTGAAGAGCGTTGATCTGATTCGCAGTATTGTATGCTGCTGTCAAAGGACCGTCTCTCCAGGGGCCCCCAGGGCTGCACACTGAGACCAGGTAGGATGTCCTCCACTACCCACCAGGAATTATGGGGATGGTACACGGACGTGCTTCGGAAGAAATGAGTGTTGTGCTCGGGAAAGGGCATGGTTTGCCTGTGACATAAGATCAGTAGGTTTTGGATGTTTTATTCCCTTAATAAATCTTCCCTGTACTGTGCTGTCCTGTGGCCTGGAATGTTCGTGTACTGTGGAGGGTTGAGACCATTTGTCTGGGCTGCTGAGTGAAGAGATTCCTGAGATTTCAGGGTGGAGGGAACACACCTGCCCTGGTGGGTTTGAGTTGCAGCCTCAGGTCTGCCAGTTAGATGGCTGGTGTCTTCCTTGGCAAGTCTTTGTGATGCTCATGGCCAATTGTGAGGTTCCTGCGCTTGATGCGTCCGGGTTTATCTTCATATTTCCGTATTTGGGAGCCAGACTCTGCAATTCATCACACATGCTTATTTCTAAGGACACATTTCTGGTGTGACGTTTTTAAACAGGGCTTAGTTGGGGTTAATAACCTCCACATAGGTTGGAACGGTCCTGTGAGAGGGAATCGTTTGTGTAGCAATTCCTGAACCGTGAACTCTCAGAGCTGCAAGCAATTTGGGGTCAACCAGTCGCATTTGGCAGAAACGCAAACTCAGGTCCGAGGGCTGCTGCCTGGCGTTGGAGCTGAGCCGGGGTCTGTGTAGCCCCTCCCATCCCTCTGCTGTCCGCTTTCATTAGACGTGTTTGCACAGGGACAGTGGAGGAGGGGTGCCATCAAGAGAGAAGGCGTGTCCGTTCCTGGTCTAGTCAGAATGATGCGGCTCAGGATCACATCCCAACTGGGGAGGCTTCCAAGGCTGCAGGAAGCCCGTGTGAGGATGAGTGCTGGCTCCGAGTCTGTGGACACACCCACCTGCTGACCTGCTGACCTGCCTTGTAGGCTCGGACCCAGCCCAGCTCTCCAGCCACCTATCGCTGGCTCTGTGTTCCTGGGAAAATTACTTGAACTCTGTGACTTCTGTTTTCTCAATTGTAAACGGGGACTGAGTACCATCTTTGGAGGGTTGTTGTGAAGATTTGATAACACAGAGAGTCTGGGCGTCCGGCGGCCAGCTCGGAGTAAATGCGCAGCCCCCTGGTTATTCTTGTTAGTCAACAAATCCCCATCGCTCCTTCTTCCCGGCTCTTTACTCGCGCATTTCACAGACTTTCAGCCTCCCCTCAGGTAAGTTAAGGGTGTGCTCTAGCCTGCCAGGCTGCTGCTCAGGTCCCAGTAGCAGACGGCCGTTGTCCTCGTGCCGTTAACTTCTGACAGTCTTTGTGAGCCGTGGTTTCTTGACCGGCATGACCCACAGCTTCAGCACCCCTCCCCCGCAGTTCCTGTTGGCGCTTCCTGTTGGGCACGATGGGGCCCATCCAGCCTCACCCACTGGGGAGGGAGGTCGGTCCATGGAGGCAGGGAGCCAATGTGAGTCCCTGGAGCCTGGTTCTCCGAACTACCCACCGGTGCTTCTGGAAGCCTGGGCTGCACACCTGCTTATCTTTATCTTTCAGGATGAATTCATTCAACAAATATGTGCCCAGCCCTAGGCTCAGTGCCCAAGACACAAAACCAAGGAAGACTTTGTCCCTGTCCTTGAGTTGCCTGTGGTCTATGAGCTGGATGCTTAGGCAACAACTCAGGGAAGACAACCATCTGTGGAGACTTCGCGGTGAGGTCCAGACGGAAGGAACACCTGCCACAAGCTCTGGGCCAACTCCGGGTCCCGCACCATCCCTACAAGGTCTTATGTCGTTAGGTCCTCTCCACACGGCTCTGACGCATGTGTGTTATCCTCACGGCACAGGGGGAGAAGCTAAGAGGTTAACCCTGAGCAAGGCTGCCCAGGTGTGCATCACAGTGGAAACTTACAAGGCTCCTCTGCCTTCTGTGACCAAGCGCGTCTATGCTGGATGCTGCTGCTGATTGTAGCGTGAACTTACGGGTGTTTCTTACCTGTATCTCCACCTCTCCCAGCCCGTTTCAGTTGAAAACAGTAATTTGAAGTTCAACTCCCTGCCTGGGCTCCTTCTTCTTTCTTCTCCTCCTTCCTAAGATGCATCTGTGTCCGGGGAAGAGCTCGAGTTTCCTCCTGGCATGTGCTTCTGCACCGGCTCCCGCTGGCCGAGGAGGGACCCATTGGCCCTGGCATTTGGGTGATGGCCTGGGGATCTCTGCTCAGGAATGAGTGGTCCCGCCTGATTCTTTGGTAGCTGTGCAGGCCCTGGTGCTGCAGCTGATCTGAGTTGAGGTCTGATTTCTCAGCATGATCAGAGTCTAGGGTCTCTAGAACCCACCCCCTTCCCTTTATCCTATGTCTCCTTCCCTCCAGCCGACATTTCCCCCCCCTCCTGAGCCCTGGCTGGTGCAACACGCCTTCCTGGTCTCAGCCCTGACCTGCTCTGATGCTGGGGGTGACCGTCCAGCTGTCCTGCTCCAGGTCAGCCCAGCCTCACCTCGGAGCCCCACAGAGGGCCAGTGGTCCCCAAGTCACAGCCCCCTGCAAGCCTCCTCCAGAGGTCACCTAGGACTATCTGGACCCCAGACTTTCTAGTTGAAGTTGGCCAAGCCTGGCTATTGATCTGTTAGGGGAGTTTTTGGAATTTAGAAAACACTTTTTCTCTCTATAAGAGAGAGTTCTCCCACCATGGACTCCAGAAATTCACCTTGTGGCTCAAAGCAGATGAAGGACTCTCTTCCAGCAGCTCTTGCCCGTTCGTCTTAGTTGGATGAAAACCCTCATGGCTGCATGTCAAGGGCGGGAAGGCTCCAGGGGAACAAGCCTCTCAGTGACGAGGGAGGAAACGTTAGCAGATGGTCAAAGAAACTGTCCCCCCGACACGCAGCGGAGGCCCGATGTGCATCCTGTCCTCATGTGCTGTCCCTGCTGCTGTCACCCATGTCCATGCACAGCTGTTGGGGGATGTGTGGGAGGGGCCTTAATGACCAGGCTGGGGGTGGGGGGAGCAGGGGTCCCCTGGGAAAAGGTGACTCCCAGCTTAAAGATAAAGATTTAAACTAATGGATCAGGAGTGAGATTGTGTTGGGAGAGGCAGCATGGGGAGTAGAAATGTGAGAACTCAGAACCGCCTAGGCTCATTGATCCTTCCGGCACCCTCCCCAAGCCAGGTCCGAGTCCTGGGGAGGGAATGACACTGGTGTCACAGCTGAGAACCTAATGCGTTTCCCCCTCCCCAATCCTGTGGATGGTAGTGCAGAGCTCACTAGGAGGGGCATGGGATGGGGGGGATGCAGGCTTTGGGAAGATGATTCCTTCAGTTGTAACAAGCTGCATTTGTGAAGTTAGTGGAAAGTAAGGCCGACGTGCCATTTCTGATGGAACTGGTCTGGATCTCAGTTGTCTCTGCTGGGTTACAAAGCACGCCACCACTCAGTGGTTTCAAACGACACTTTATTATCTCCCATGACACGGACTCATCAGGGTGGTTCCTCTGCTCCTGTGATGTCAGCTGGGTTGCAGTCACCCAGGTGCTTGGTTGGCCTGGAGAGATGGTTCCTGCCCTTGAGGGTAGTTCCTGCCCATGAAGCCTTGGAGGGGATGCCTGAAAGTTGGGGCTCAGCCGGGATGCGGGGCGGCCAGTCCCCCTCCCCTTCTCTTTGTACAGTGATGCGGTTTCTCCTTCCACGTGGTAAGTCCACGTACTGTCTCCTGTGCTCTCCCCAGCAAGGCAGCCAGACCTCTCAAGGCAGTTCGAGGCCCCTACAGGCACTCGAGCTAAGCTGAGAGGCAGGTGCTCACAGCCTCTTGGAGGCTGGAGTCGGCCCCGTCATTCCTCCCACATTCTCCTGGTTGATGCGAGTCACAGGCCGGCCCAGATCCAATGTGAAAGGGGAGTCTCCAAGGCAGGAATGCTGGGAATGTGGGTCACTGGGGGTCATCTTTGGAGACAGCGATTCTGTCTGTGACTGTGGAAATGCACAGAAAATGAGGAATGGGTTGTAACATAGTTTCCAGGGAACACTCATGTGTGTTATCCCATTTAGAACTCACAACAACTTTGTAAGGAAGGCAGGAAAACTTTCAGAGATGTGGAAACTCAGGCTCATGGAAACTAAGTGAACCATAAAGGTAAGTATCAAATGTGTCAAAATATTCTTGGTCCATTCTATTGTTTCTTTTTTTTTCTTCCAGTTTTATTGAGATATAATGGACATACAGCACCGTATAAGGTTAAGGTGTACAGCATAATGATTTGACTCACATACATCATGAAATATCTATTGCCTCTCTGAGGTTGACCACACACACACACACACACACACACACACACGGAAAGGGGGGGCGACTGTTTGGCCAGAGCTTTATATGAATGATTTTATTGAGTATTTCAGCAACCATTTTGGAGTTGGTGACATCATGTGACCATTTTACTGATGAGGAAACTGAGGCCCAGGGAGGTGATCTAATTTGCTCAAGATCACACAGGTAGTATTGGCAGAGTCAGGATTCAAACCCAAGTCCTTCTGACTCTGGAGACAGAGCTTTCCCTATTATCTTACTACCTTATCATGTAGTGATTCACACAGGTTGTCAATATAGAGAGAATATTTGAATAAATAAATGTTATTCAGTTCTTCAGATACTTTTGTCAATAAGTAAGTTCATTGGTGTCATTTCCAAAATAAGTTACCACGATGCTGTATTTGTCTTTGACAGGCAAAATGAGGCATAGTGAACACACAATTAGTATTTTAAAACTCTATTTTCCTGGTATTCTGAAAAGTGACGTGTTGTCTGGGTTTTGATCATGACTTTCTAGTATGAAAAAATAAGAGAATCCAGGTAGATATGCTAAGGTCCCTTTTGCTGGCTCTCTGAAATTTGGAGGCGAGCCAGGATTCCTTAGAGAACAAAAGATAGAAACCACTATTTCAGAACTTGCGTCTAGGCTAAGCCTGGAAGCAGAGCTGCTTTGGTTAGTTTATATTATTTCCTGAACATGCTTCCTATCTCTGGTTAGTCCATAGGCAACTCAAGTGAATCCCTGTAGTTACAATTACAATCAGATCTTTAACTGGTAACCAAAGCTAAGGAGTCCATTATGCCATGTTGAGTGGATGGTGGGCTGGGATCCTGTGAGGGGCTCAGGACATTGGAGAGAGGCTGTGACTGTCTTCCAACACTACAGTGCTGATCACTGAATATTTAATTCTTGGGGAAACCAGACCCTTTTCATGTTCAGTTACTACTCTGTCATTGGAGTTCTATCACATACCTAAGTTTTATACTTCGTAGGGTTTTAGGTGCATCTCTGGATATATATTGAAGCATTCAGTGGCATAAACAGAATGTAAAACAGGCTTCATATTATTAAAGACGCTATATTATTAATATAATGCTTCTTTGAGGATTTGTGATAAGAACTGGCCTGCATATTTCCCATGGTAAGGATTAAATGAGACAAGCTATGTGAAAATGCTTTGCATACCACAATTATCACTCAATAAATGAGTGCTCATGTACTGTTGGAGATCTTCCCTTCTCTTGTGTGTTGTTTAACTTCATGTTTTGGTCCCTGGATCACCTTTTCTTGGTATTTGGGCAGACCCATTGGCCGAATGGAGGTTGGACCAATTTATGCAAATTGGCAATATTTCTAGATACATATACCAAACAAACAGCCTTTGAATTTCAAGATGACTCAGAATTGATGCTGGCCATTTTCCAGCTACACTGATTCACATTTTTCATCTGTAAAATATGAGTCAAAATGTATGCTTTGAAGAGTAGTTACAAGAAATAAATGAGCTCTGTGTAAAGGCACTTCGCAAACATCTAGCACTGAACAATTGCACCCTTTACTAGTTGCTATTATTATTCCTCAAAATATCCTGGGGTGAATTTACCAGTCCTGTTGTCTATACTCTACATTGTTTCAAGAGAAACTGGGAAATTTATTCTTATCACTGAGATTACGGCAATACAGGATGTATTATTTAGCTATAGCTAACTTATGAAAATGTTCAACTACACATATCTTAGTCTGAGTGAACATGCATCATTACGCACCATACTTTACTATTTGTAAAATAGTTGTCAGCTACAAACACATTATCCTACGCATTAAAGCTAGTGACAGAAAAATGCTGTTGTCACAGAAAATTGGACTCTGAGAATAATAAATGCCCAAATCCTTATTTTGAAAATAGGAAGCATTCATCTTGTGACAACATTGGCTTCCAGTAGCTTTAATGCGACTACGTAAGTGCCAGGCAGACAATTATCAGCCTTGAAGAATGTAAGGACTAGTTCTTTCATCAGCAGAGAAACAGTCTTCCCATTAAATGCCAGATGCAGTCTGAAGTCCTACATGCCAACTCAACTTCTTTTTTTTTTTAATATTTATTTATTTATTTGGTTGCATGGGGTCTTAGTTGCAGCAGGCGGGCTCCTTAGTTGCGGCTCTCAGGCTCCTTAGTTGTGGAGTGTGGGCTCCTTAGTTGCAGCTTGCCAGCTCCTTAGTTGTGGCATGCAAACTCTTAGTTGCAGCATGCATGTGGGATCTAGTTCCCTGACCAGGGATCAAACCCAGGCTTCCTGCATTAGAGGCTCGGAGTCCTATCCACTGCGCCACCAGGGAAGTCCCCCAACTCAACTTCTTGATTTAAAATTTAAAAACTTTGTATATGCTTTTGATCCATAATCTAAGTAATGATACAAAATTCAGAAGGTTCTAAAGGGTAAGGAATGAGACATCTCCCTTCCCTCCCCATCCTCCAGCCACTCATGTCCCCTCCTTGGAGGCAAATAGTGTTCATGGTTTCATGTGTATATTCCATAGATATTTTATTCATATACAGACATGTATCCATATCTATAGCTATCCCCCTTTTCTACCCTCTTAGGGACTGAATTGCCCCTGACCCCGCAATTCATATGTTGAAACCCTAACCCCCAGCACCTCAGAATGGGACTGTATTTGGAGAGAGGGACTTTAAAGAGGTGATTAAGGTAAAATGAAGTCTTATGGGTGGGCCCTAATTCAGAATGACTGGTGTCCTTATAGGAAGAGGAGATTAGGACACAGACGCATACAGAGGGAGGACCGCAAGCCAAGGAGAGAGGCTCAGAAGAAACCAACCCCAACACTGTGATATCAGCGCTCCAGCCTCCAGAACAGTGAGAAATATGTGTCCGTTGTTTAAGCCCCAAGCCTGTGGGACTTTGTTAAGGAAGCCTGAGGAGACTCATGTACCCCCTCCTTTCACGAACTGCCTGCTTTGCTGTGCCCTCTTTTCACTTACTGTATTTTAAAGAAGCACATAAAGCAGGGGTCCCCAACCCCTGGAAGGGGTACCGATCCGTGGCCTGTTAGGAACCAGGCTGCACAGCAGGAGGTGAGCGGCAGGCAAGTGAGTGAAGCTGCATCTGTATTTACAGCCGCTCCCCATCGCTTGCATTACCGCCTAAGCTCTGCCTCCTGTCTGCATGATGGTGAGTTGTATAATTATTTCATTATATATTACAGTGTAATAATAATAGAAATAAAGTGAACAGTAAATGTAATGTGCTTGAATCATCCTGAAACCATCACCCCCCCACCTCAGTCCGTGGAAAAATTTTCTTCCACAAAACCGGTCCCTGGTGCCAAAAAGGTAGGGGACCGCTGCATAAAGCCTTCCTACTTCATTTTGTTGTCTGGATACACAGATTCTTTTTATTGTCTGGATGTTGCATAATTTATCTGACCTCTCTCCTACTGATGAACATATAGAGTCTTTCCAATATTTTGCTATTAGAAATAACACTGCCATAAATAAATAAATAAGCTTGTACATAAATAATTTTACACATGGACAAGTCTATCCATATGATCAATTTCCAGAAGTAGTATCACTGGGTTGAAGGTCATGTGCAGCAAAATTTTTGTAGTCATTGGCAAATTGCTCTTCCTTTCACAGATGGACACTTCCACCAGAAAGAGTGAGAGAACTTAGCTCCAGCTTTTCCCACAAGCTGTTCATGATCCAAACTTTTGATCTTTCCCAACCTGGTAGGTAAAACAAATCATGTCTTGGGAAGTATCATTTTGCATTTCTCTTATTATGAGTGGTGTTATATCTTTTTATAAGTTTAAAAGATTTTTGTATTTCATGTTTTGGTTAAGCTTCTTTTTCTAATGGTTTTGTTTTGTTTTTGTATTGTAGATATTCCTTACTTGTTAGAAAATTTGGTCATTTTCTGTGGTATGAGTGGCAAACATTTTCCCAGTTGGTATTGGTCTTTTTACATTCTTCTGAGGAGGCCATGTAGAAAATTCTGGCATTTAACATAAGCAGTTATTAGTCTCTTTGTTAATGGTGCCATGACTTCTGACTTCAACTACAGAGTCAGGCCAAACCTTGCAGGTGAGGGCGCCATCCCCTTCCAGGCTTCAGATGTCAGCCGCGGGCTCGGGGCTCCGCAGGCATCCATGCTTCTGACCAACGGGCTACAATTTGGGGTCCCCACTCCCTACTCAGTTTCAGTAATTCTCCAGAATGTCTCACGGAGCTCAGGAAAGTGTGATACAGTTTTTTTTTTTTAATTTCAGTTTATTATAGCAAACAGGATACAAATCAAAAGCAGTCAAAAGTAGAGACACTGAGGGCAAGGTTTGGGAGGGTCCCAGATGTCCTCTCCCTGTGGAGTTGGGACGCATCACCGTCCTGACACAGTGATGCATGACAACATGCTTAGGATTGGCAGCGAGGGGTCCTCACCTGAACATTGATGTCCAGAGTTTCCATGGTTTCATTGTGTAGGTGTGAGTAAGTGAATCATGGGCCACTTGATTGAACTCAACCTCCAGCTCCCCCTCCCTTCCCCAGAGGTTGGGCTGATACCACGTGACTCAAAGCCCCAGCCCTCTAATCACCCACTGGTCTTCCTGTCCTGGCCAGCCACCATCTGAGTCATCTCCTTAGTATAAACTCTCAGGGTCCACCAAGAATGACAAAGACATTCTTATGACCCGGGAAATTCCAGGTATTTAAAGGTTACCTCCCAGGAACTGGAGACAGGCCAGCCCAGTTATTTATTACCTAGGATACAGTTTCTGGATTTTGTATTGTATATAGAAGATTCTTCCCTTTTCTAAGGGAAATTATTACAAAAACAAATTGCCCATGATTTCCTCTGGTACCGGAATGATTCCACTTTCCCCCCAAATGTATTATTTCAGCTTTTTGAGATGTAATTGACATCCAACATACATTTTTGATCCATCTGGAACTCATTCTAGTTTATAGGATACAGATTCAACTTTATTTCTTTTTTCTAGATAAGTTGTCCCCAAACCACTTATTGAATAAACTATTTTTCCTCCTTGAATTGAAATGCCAGCTTTATACGGAATTCCTGTATGTATACAGATCTACTTCTAAACTTCCTAGTGTGTTCCATTGATCTGTTTTTCCTGTGTAGCACATGGTTTTAATTATTGTAGTTTTGTAAGTTATTACTTCAAATTGATACCACTAGTAAATTTCTTAAACTTTTATAAAACATTCTTCTGAAACTGGATTTAAAACCAAATACTGGGACTTTCCTTATGGTACAGTGGTTAAGAATCCACCTGCCAATGCAGGGGTTCAAGCCCTGATCTGGGAACATCCCACATGCTGTGGAGCAACTAAGCTCATGTGCCACAACTACTAAGCCTGTGCTCTAGAGCCGGCAAGCCACAACTACTGAGCCTGCATGCCACAACTACTGAAGCCCACGCACCTAGAGCCCGTGCTATGCAACAAAGAGAAGCCACTGAATGAGAAGCCCACGCACCGCAATGAAGAGAAGCCCCCGCTCGCCACAACTAGAGAAAGCCCACGTGCAGCAACAAAGACCCAATGCAGCCATAAATAAATAAATAAATTTATTTATTTATTTATTTATTTATTTAAAAAAACCCAAACCAAATGCCAATTAGAGGTAAGACACCAATACAGCTGTCAGATGAGTAGCCAGCAGTGCATTGATCTAGCTTGCGAGCCAGTTAGCAGCTTAGAATAGGAATTGTTTCCAAGGCATTGCTTACTTTATATGCCAGAACGTAAGGGAACTCACACAGTTGTGCCCCATACATTTGTCTTTTATAGGAAGTTATTCAGACTTACATGGACAATTTTCACTGCACTGGAAACAGCCCAGCCACCTGCAAGGCAGTGGGAGCCTTTGGCCTTCTCAACAGTCAGCTGTGGCATGAGCTGGGCATATGCTTTCCTCAGAGCATCTCACCTCCTGACCATCCTGACCTGGGCTGAGTCACTCACTTCCTCCCAGCGGGATCCGCAGTCCTCCCTCTGCTCCTCACCAGGACGGGTCTGAGTCAGATGGTCATCCTGCTCCAGGGTCGGCAGAATCTAGTTCTTTGGTTGTCAACTCTGCTATTTTCATCTTCAGGCTTTCCCTTCACACTGGGCAAAGAAAATTTGTGGAATCTCGCAGAACCAAGCCACTGGTTTACAAGGATGACAGTTTTTTTGGAGAAGCATAAAGTGGCATTATCCTAGTTATCCTCATATCTGTTCAATTTCAGATAAATTACTGAGCAAAAATTTTAAAGTGGTTTATTAAAAACTTTTCATTTTTATTTTGGCTATAGATAGATGCGTAATTGTCACAAAAATTTTAGGATCATTTTGACTGTTTTAGGCTGTATATTTCTTTAATTCTGCTTACTACTTCATGAAGAAATATCAAGAAATTTCTCAATTAAAACAAAAGGTTTGAGATCAGCTCGGTGCTTTGTAACCACCTAGAGGGGTGGGACAGGGAGGGTGGGAGGGAGACGCAAGAGGGAGGGGATATGGGGATATATGTATATGTGTAGCTGATTCACTTTGTTATAAAGCAGAAGCTAAAACACCATTGTAAAGCAATTTTACTCCAATAAAGATGTTTAAAAAAAAAAGGTTTATGGGTGAAATAACATAATGTCTGGGATTTGCTTCCAAATAATCTGGGGTTGGGGGTGGGGGATTAGTCGGTTTATAGAAGACACAAGTTTGGCCATGAGTTGACGACTGTTGAATCTGGGGTGATGGGGGCATAGGGCGTTTCACTGTAGTTGTTCATTGTGACAAATACTTAATTCCTTTTTATTTTGTGTGTTTGAAATTTTTCCTTAGAGCGAAGCCCACTTTGGTCCCACGCTGGTTGGGATGACGGCAGTGCCGCCTGGCCGCACCCAGTGGGCACCGGAGCCCCTCGAGGGCTGCATCCTCCCCAGGCAGGCGCTGGCGGAGGCAAGAGGCCTTCCCCAGCTCCCTTTGTTCCTCCCAAGGCTTCTGGCAGAATTCCCACTGCTCTTCCTCCACATCATCTTCCTTTTCTATTTCTGAACTCCATTTTGTGATTTTTCTAATTATTCCCAGCAAAGAAGAAACTTGAAAATCACATATGCTGTGACTGAAAATCTTTTTGCTGAAAGCACATTCAGAAATAGCCCGAGGAGTAAAATGCTTCCCAAGAAGAGCATCTGGGGAAGGATTTCTGCCTTAGTTTTCCTTAAAATAAGGTGGTTTAACAGTGATCTGAAGAAAGCATAGTGAGCAACTTTCCATTTTCCTGTTAATTACACACTTGAGCTGAGAAGCAGAAGTAAAAAAAGCATTGAAAAGAAACCCATGAAGTTTATTTAAACAACAAGATGCTTGACCTGAAGGGGAAAACTATCTAGGATTCATTTCTTTTACAGTAATTTATCCTTGCTTAAAGACAGATTGCCCTACCTGTAACAGCTACATACAAAAAAGTTATAAAATTGTTCTTGGTTTTGAAATGAAAAGGAAAAACATTAAAATTCTCCAATCGAACAAAGTATGCAATAATTTTTACATTGTTCTTTTTTCGTTAAACAGGGAAATCAAAAGAACTTACTGGCATATAAAGAGATGAGCTGAATGAGCATGCCAATAATGGAGAAAGGGACTATCTTCACAGAAGCAGTATTTTCCCCCATCCCTTCTCCTTGTGATGTTGATCAAAATGTACCATTGGCCATTTGGTTAAAAAAAATCAATATGCTTGTGCACATACCTCCATTACTTCATGTACAACAAAGGAGTGGGGGAGGGGAAAATGAAAGACTAGAGAAAACTGTACTGCAGCAGTCACGATGCGGTGGAACCAAATCGTGGTTTTCTAACTTAGAATGACTTCTTGGTTCTGGAGTAAAGCAGCAGGTTCTCTCTTTAGTAGACACCTCCTGTCTGCTATTGGGACACAAAAGCTGTATCTTCATCTTCCATTTCCAACTGTGCAGGTGTGTCTGTTTCATTGATTGGCTGCCCATCAAATCAGAATCTGATCTGCCTCATGGACAAACCCTGTCATTCACAATAGGCTTTCGTCAAAAGTGGTTACGCCTCCAAATCTCAAACTGCACCACAGAACCATCCTGCCTCATCACCTTCATGTTAATGTGATCGTGGGTCCTCTGTCTTGACTCCCTCCTGGGGCTCTTCATTGGCCATGGTAACCTCTGGAGCCTTCTCAGTGGCCGCTTCACAAGAAAGGTACCAGGATTGGCACCAAACGAGCACAGAGCACCACCAGTAGTGGCAGAAGGAGGAGGCAGCAATCAGTCAAAGGGAATTTTCTAAAATAAAAAATAAGTCCCTTGAGAGCATAAATTTAGTTAGAACCTGTGAGACCAGGGCAGGGGAAGATCTTTATTATGGAGTTTATTTCCAGTTTATTAATTATGAAATAGCTGAGACTTAACCAGAGAAGTCTGAAACTCCCAGGTAACTGAAACACCTGTGTCAGACAAAGCTCTTAGCATGGAAGGACTTCTCCATCAGCTGAGAAACAGGAACTGCTCGCTTACAATAGCTCCAAAGAGAATAAAATACTGGGGAATGAATTTAGCAAAAGGAGTGCAAAACTTACACTCTGAAAACTGTAAAACATTGTTGAAAGAAATTAAGGAAGACCTAAATAAATGGAAAGGTATCTCAGGGTCAGAAGACTTAATATGGTCAAGATGGCAACACTCCCCAAAGTGATCCACAGTCATTTAGTGCCATCAAAATTCCAGCTGAGTTCTTTCAGACATGGACAAGATGGTGCTAAAATTCATACAGAAGTGCAAGGGGCTCAGCGTAGCCAAAACAACCTTGAAGAAGAACAAAGTTAGAGGACTCACGCTTCCCAAAATCAAAACTTACTATAAAGCTACAGTAGTCAAGATGGTGTGTTACTGGCATAGAGACAGACATATAAGTCAATGCAATAGAATTGAGAGTCCAGAAATAAACCATCACAGTTGCAGTTCATTGATTTTCAATGGGTGCCAAGACCATTTAATGGGGGAAAAGGATAGTCTTTTCAATAAATGGTTCTTGGGTAACTGGATAGCCACATGTAAAAGAATGAAATTGGATGCCCTACCTTACTCTATATACAAAAACTAACCCAGAATGGATCAGAAACCTAATCTAAGACAATAAGACTCTCAGGAAAAAAAAAACTGGTGTAAATCTTTGTGACTTTGGATTAAGCAATGGTTTCTTAGATATGACACTTAAAGCACAGGCACCAAAGAAAACATAGATATATTAGACTTTATCAAAGTTAAAAGCTTTTGTAGTTTGAAGGACAGCATCAAGAAAGTAAAAAATGACAACCCACAGAATGGGAGAAAATGTTTGTAAATCATATATCTGATAAAGGGTTGAGATCTAGAACATATAAAGAACAACTCAGTAGTAAAAACACATATAACCCAATTTAAAATGGGCAAAGGATCTGAGTGGACATTCTCCAAAGAAGATTTTCAAAGGGCCAATAAACACATTTTGAAAAGATGCTCAATATCATCATTCATCAAGGAATTTCAAGTCAAAACCAAAACGAGATAACACTTACATACTAAGATGGCTATAATCACAAAGACAGATAATAAAGTGTTGGCAAACCCGCATACACTGCTAGTGGGGATGTAAAATGGTGCAGCCATTGCAGAAAAGAGGTTGGCAGTTCCTTAAACGGTCAAACATAGAGTTACCACGTGATCTAGCAGTTCCACTTCTAAGTATATACCCAAGAGAAATGGAAACGTATGTCTACACAAAAACTTGTGCATAAATGTTCACAGCAGCATTATTCATAGTAGCCTGTGGGCTAGATGACCACTTCCAAGACGGCTCCCTCACAGGGCTAGCTATTGGCTGGGAGCTCAGCTGGGTTCACGGGCCTGAGAACATGGGACCACTCATCACAGGCGTCTCCGTGGGCTCTTCAGCTTCCTCACAGCATGGTGACCAGGTTTCGAGGAGAGGAGCACCCCAAGAGACAGGCAGTAGAACCTGCTAGTTTCTTGGGGCCTGGGTGTAGAAACTGGTACCATTACTTCCGTTGCATTTTTTTGGTCAAGCAGTCAAACAGCCTAGATTCAAGAGCAGGGAACACAGACTTCAGCTCTTGATTGAGGAGTGTTTAAATTCGGATGACATGTTTTATAACTGCCACACCCCACAGTAACTTCCAGAGCTGGGATGTGAATTCAGGTATGTCTGAATCACGGAGTTCAAAGTCTTAAAAATTCTGCTTTGCATTGCAAATAGGATGGGTGGAAGACCCTGGGCTGGAATAGTGAGAAAACTACTTAAAATATTTTTAGTTGGCATTGGGAAGGGTGGTGGCTGTTGCTGTGTTACCTTGCTCATAGTCAAGATCATTTTGGAAAAATATTTGCACTGTTTATGGCAAATTTCAAAGATATCATTTTAATGCTGAGTTTCTAGAGGTGGGAAGGTCCTTCTATTAGAGATGGTGCTTTTAAAAGAACAAACAGGAGAAGGGCTTATTTCCCTTTTAGCAATAGATCTGAAGACAGGACTTGCCATGAGCAAAAATAACTCTGCCTATGCTTTGGTTTCCACAGTGAAGAACGGTCTCTTTATTGTGGGCATGCCTTAACTCAATACCACGTTACTCAGCTTGACTTTAATCCTGGGGCTACAATCCAACCATTCAAAACCCCATTATTATAGCTGAGAGGTGGGGCAATGCCAGCATGATTCAAACCTGGTAGCACATCAAAATGAGGCGTCAGGGCTCCATTCAGCTGTTGGTTTTAAGATGCAGGTAGAATCCAGGCCCTTTCTTGTTCTATTCTGTTATGGTTCCCAAAAATTGCTGCCCAAAGGGTAGGGAAATTCCAGCCATTGCCCACATTTGCTTTGGGGATCTTGGATTTTGATAGCACTAGAGATGAAGATTTGCATACCTCACAGCTGCTAAAGGATGGGTAAAAGTGAATACGACGTGCTCAGTAGGATCTTGCTGCCCAGATAATAGGAGGTGCTCTGGGGTGAAACTGTGTGGTCATGCTGCGGTATTGGAGGTCACGACTAAAAGGACGCACTGGGAGGTCTGGGGTACAGAAGGATGACTGTTTAAACAGACAATTCCACTAAAAGATCAGGCGAGAAAGCTGCCTCGTGGGGCAACTCTCTGCCAGGCGTTGTCTCCTTAGGGCCAGGGAGGAGAAGGAAGCTGGCACAGGACAGACAGAAGGAAGCAGAGGGCCCAGAGAGAAGCTTTTCCCTTCCACTGTGCCCTGTCCTGAGCGCTCAGGGAACTACGAGGAGCATTCCCGGAATCTTTCCCTGGTGGGGCCGATAAGCAGTTAGCTGCTGCCACGCACAGGCTGGAACCCTTCCACCCCTAATGGACCAGAAGCCATGAGCGCCATCGACCACCGTGCAGGATGCACTCCCAGTCCCTCCCGGGTGATCGATGAGATGGGTGCTGAGGCAGGAGTACTGACTGACAGATGGCCTTTCCAAGTCGTGGTCAGGATGCGCTAGAATCCTTCTGCACAAGCCTGAGTCAGGAGCAGAGACCTCAGAAGTGGACGGAGGAAAAAGAGCCAGGCAGAATGTGAGACTGACACCTGACATAAGAGATGGTCTGAGGCAGCAGACATGGAAAAGCAGCTGAGGGGTTTAGGAGAACCTGGCTGGTGGAAGGCGAGCCACTGGATGAGCAAATTCATCTCAGGGAAAGTCAGGGTCAGGAGTAAAGTCTCAAAGGCCCCATCTGCCTCGCCTTCTCTCCGCAGCCTCTGCCTTCCCCGTTTCTTCTGGACGAGACTGTGCCCGTCACCTCTGGGCTCAGTCCTGTGGGGTTTCTGCTCCAGTCCTCGCTGGGCCAAGAGCACTGCAGGCCCAGGGGATTTAGAGACCAGAGCTTTCCTGGTGGGTAGCGGGAGGCTTATTGGTTACATAGTACAATTCCTTTTTTATTATTGTGGTAAAATATATATTAACATTAAATGTACTGTTTTAATCACTTTTAAGTGTCTAGTTCAATGGCATTAAGTATATTCACATTACTACACAACCATCACCCCTATCCATCTCTACAACTTCATCATCTTCCCAAACAGAAAAACTATCTCCATTAAATACTAACTCCCTATCTCCTCCCCCAGCCCTTGGTAACCATCTTTCTACCTTTTGTCTCTATGAGTTTGACCCCTCTAGGTACCTCATTTAAGCAGATTCATCTATTTGTCCTTTCATGTCTGGCTTGTTTCACTGAGCATATTGTCCTCAAGGTTCATCCATGCTGTAGCATGTGTCAGAATGTCTTTCCTTCTTATGCCTATATACTATTCCATTAGATGTTTACACCACAATTTCTTTATCCATTCATCTCTCGATGGACATTTAGGTTGTTTCCAACTTTTGGCTATTGTGAATAATGCTGCTATGAATGTGGGTGTACAAATATCTTTTTGAGTCCCTCTTTTCAATTCTTTTGAGTATAAACCAGAAGTGAAATTGCTGGATGGTGTGGTAATTATGTGTTGAATATCATTAGGACCTGTTGCACTGTTTTCCACAGGGGTTACATTCCCACCAGCAAAGCACCAGAGTTCCAATTTCCCCACATCCTTGCCCACACTTGCTTTTCTCTGTTCCACCCCCTCCTTTTTTAAAAATGACAGCCGTCCTAGTGAGCATGAATTGGCATCTCACTGTGGTTTTGATTTGCATTTCATGTTGAGTATCTTTTCATGTGCTTATTGGCCATCTGTGTATCTTTGGAGAAATGGCCATTCAAGTCCTTTGCCCATTTTTTAATCAGTTTTTTGTTTGTTTGTTTGGTCTTTTAGTTTTAGGTGGTCTTTATATAGTCTGGATTTTAATCCTTTAACAGATAGATAGATGATTTGCAAATATTTTCTCCCATTCTTTGAGCTGCCTTTCATTCTGTTGATAGTGTTCTTTGATGCATAAAGTTTTAAATTTTGATAAAGTCCAATTTTCCTATTATTTCTTTTGTTGCCAGTGCTTTTGGTGTCATATCAGAAATCATTGCCAAATCCTATGTAATAAGCTTCCCCCTAGGCTTTCTTCTAAAAGTTTAATATTTTTAGTTCTTAGGTTTAAGTCTTTGATCCATTTTGGGTTATTTTATATATAGGGTATAATGTAAGGGTCCAACTTCATTCTTTTGCATGTGAATATCCAGTTTTCTCAACACTATTTATTGAAAAGGCTGTCCTTCCGTCATTGAAGGGTAGTACCCATTCTTCTTTGACTTCGGTTGATTTTGTTCCCCTAAACCCTACGGATTCCATGTAGCTCTAGGTAGATTTAAACGTCCCTGTTGCAAGTCTGACTGTGTTTTTTACCTTTGGGATCTGCCACCCCCTCCAAACGTAGAGTGGACATTAGGTTGTCTGGTCAGTCCATACGGTAAAATTTACACAGTTAACATTAGCCTTGAAAATCCTTATATCATCTCAAGTTACACTGAATGACACCTCTCAGCGAGACAGTCAGAACTGGTTTCCCCTCCTGTGTTGGCACTGACTGCTTGGGGTGGGGGAGGTGGGGGAGTATTGAGCATCAGATGCAGTGGTTGGTCTGCATTTAGGAGCCATTTTTTAATAAAAAATATGGATCTAGATCAACAAAATCACTTCCAGATGGCAAGATGCTCACAAGGTGTGCTGCCCAGATGCAGAGGTTGCCCGCGGGAACAGCAGAGCCCTTGCTCCCACTCACTGCTCGTCCCAAGACACCTGCCCGTGGGGTAGGAGGTGTGCTGGCGGCACCAGAATGTGGTTTTCTCTCACTCTGCAGATGAAAGACATTTAATTGTGCCAGCTAAAAGGCATCTAGTGTGTCTCCACTATGAGCCACAGGTGTGGGCCCCTGGCTTGTGGATTTGAGAATCGCTCCTGGTCTACATTTGTCCTGCTTCGCTTTGGGGATACCTTGCCCTTCCGACCTCGGTGTGGCTTTGGCCTTGGCTCCACTCCTAGCTTAACTGCTCCCTGTGATTTGGCTTCCAGATGGCTGGAACTCTTTGGTTCCTGGATTGTTGTCTGTTGAGACTTGGTTTGCCTTCACTTCTCGGCTTGGACTGCCGGGTTGTGAAGCTCAGGTTCACAACTGAAGGGGCTGCCCCGCCCGCTGCGCCAGGCGCTTCTCCTACCTCCCTCCTTCTCCAGAGAGCCCACGCTGGAGGGTTCCCAGACTTTTGGACTTTCCCACATTGGCCCCGTTGCTACTTGTATTCTCTGGGCTGGGCTCCTCTCTGGGACATTCTGGTCCCTCCCGAGTGAGGAAGAAAACTTTCCACATCACTTCTGAAATTCCATCTGAGATCTTGTTACCCAGCCTCCTAGTCCGGCCCCAACAATGGTCCTCCTGCCGGTGTCTCTTGCGCCAGTGGAAGGAGGCTCTGGAGCAGGTGATCTTGAGTCAGGCGCTGGGCGGGGCTGCTCTGCAGGGGTCCGGTCCTCGGGGAGGGGCGGGGAGGCGGGGGGGAGGGGCGTCTCACAGGGCCTGCGCAGGCGCAGCTGCTGCTCACGCCCCATGATCTCGGCGCCAGGCGCAGCGTCTCTGCACACGGCCCGCCCGCCATCTTGAACTGAGTGTGGTGGGCGGACCTTCTGCACACGGCCCTGAGCCGAGCTGTCGGCGCCGCCGTTTTGCACCAGGAGCCTTGGTCTGAGGTGTTGGCGGTTTGCGAGGCGCCTGCACGCGGTGCCCTGGGAGCTGGTGGACTAGACTCAGCGCAGAGGAAACAAGGTTAGACTTTGTTTTTTTACCCAGGTTCTATGTTTATTTCTCGTGAGTTGTTAATGGGATTTGCCAGTGACAACATGAGTGGCCACCGCAGACCCTGAAGCCACCTCTTATGGATTCTGTTTCCCTTTGCTCTTGGTTTGGCTCATGTGTCCACTATTGAAAGGTCACAGCTGGCTCCTCAGGGGGACTCTGCCCTCGGGGAGGTTGGCCCTTCCCAGTGCCGCCGCGGCCTGAGGTTCCGGGCCGACCGGCTCATTCCTCCGCGAACCGCGAGGGCCTCTCACCACCGGTTCACGGTCAGAAGACAAACCCGACAAACCAAATCATAGCAATAGCTTCCAGGTGCGCGGTCACGGCTGTTTCTGCCGAGAGGCTGGGCCTTCCATCCCAGGTGTGGCCGCCTCCGGGGCTGGTGGGGAAGCCAGTGAAGCAGAGGCTCCCTCTCAGCGGCGGGAGCGGAGGCGGACACCTGTGGTCCCCGCCCGTCCCCAGCGCCCAGACTTCCCGGTGGGGTCTCCGCGCAGCTCCTGAGGGGCCATTGCCTGACCACCTCCCCGCGCCATCCCTGTGCGCCATGGTCGGTGGCTCACCTCCACCACCCGTGGAGGGAAGGCACTGAAGTCCCCGATTCGTGGTCAGTGGGAGCAGAGCTCCAGAAAGCTCCAGCACCTTGCCCCGGGCACCCAGCTGGTGTCTGGACAACCCTGTCCTGCCTGATTTCAAAGCTCGTCTTCTGACGCCCCACCACACAGGTGCCCAGCAAAATGCTCCAGTAAGTAAATCTCATCTCTGCTGCTTTCAGCTTTTTTTCCCCTGCCCTCACACTCCATCCACGAAGCCACCGTTCACTACAGGGCCTCATTTGGCCCTGGGCGCTCGGGTGGAATCCTAAACTACAGTTCTTCCCCTCATTTTTCTTCTCGTTCTGAAATAATTGGCCCCGGGGCCATCCCAGCAGGCTTGGCGCTGGACCGCGTAATTCATAACTCAAAATGGCTGCAGTGTTACTAGGAGATAATGGCTCCAGATGTCTTCCCTTTTCTTAAAATGTTTCCACTTTAACAAAACTCTAGCTGCGAGGACTGTTGGGAGGAATTCAAGGTAGGTCACAACCCTGGAATGGAAAATATTTTTGCATACGCCTCGTTGATACCCTGCAAATCTCAGGTCACACAACAGGCCAGTGCAGATGGGTGGGGACCACAGCTGACGGGCCCCTTGGCAGGGAGAGAGAAAGCCATCCTCTCCTTCCCGGCTCCCTTTTCCGTAAGTGCTGTGACGAGATGGAAGGATTTTGTGGTCAGCACGGTAAGCACTTTGATGGGATATATGAGATCAGAGACATTGAAATCACCTTCAAGGAGCCAGACAGAAAGGCAGGGTGACAGAGCGGCAGGCGACCGCCTGGAGCAGGCAGACGGGGTTTATACCCAAGATCTACATATGCCCTGTGCAACCACCACCCTCTCTGGGCCTTGGTTCCTTGAGACGGGGATAATACTACTTACTTCACAGGTCTGCAAGATTAAGGGAGTGCTCTGCACAATTAGTTACACGTGTCCTGGAAGAGCCTTCAGCAAATGACATCTCAGAAAGTGCAAAATGCCACTGAACTGTTCATTTTTCATGTTATGTATGTGTTATAGGCCCCCCATTCACATGTTGAAACCCTAATCCCTAATGAGATAATGAGATGGTATTTGGAGGTGGGGCCTTGTGGAGGTTACTAAGTCATGAGAGGGAGGCCCTCCTGATTGGATTCGTGCCCTGATAAGAATAGGGGAGAGAGAACTAGCTGCTTGTCTCTGCTTTTCACCAGGTGGGGGCTCAGCAGGAAGATGAGGACGAGAGCTCGTCGGACACTGGATCTGCCGGACTTGATCCTGGACGTCCAGCCCCGAGAACTGTGAGAAGTAAGTGTCTGGTTTAAGCCCTGCCGTCTGTGGTATACTTGTTATGGTGCCCGAGCTGATGAAAGTGGTGTATTTTAGCACAGTTTTAAAAGTTCGAGTGACACAGTTGACCTTCTGGAGTCCTTTCCTTGTTCTTCCCAGTTAAGATAATTCCTTGGGGTGATACCTACTCCTTCTGTCACATGTTAGGCAGATGTCTCAGTGTCTGGGGTGCAGGCTGGATCTCCTTTTCTGGAGTGGCGATTTAGGACTTGTCCGGGCTGGGCCTCGTTCTCACCCTGAAGTGGCGGTTCTGACATAGAAGATGGCAGAGTTGATACAGGCATGAGCATAAGCCCTTTGTGGGCCTTGTGGTGGGAGGGGGCAGCACCTGGGCTTGTCCACCCAAATGTACACTGAGAACCAGATGGAGTGACTCTGCCAGCCAGGAAGCCACCGTCCCTGCATCACGAGCGTTGGCCGGTGGGAGCCGGCCCATCATCATCAGGTGAGATCACCTGAGAACCCCTAAGATGTAGCTGGCACAGAGCGCCGCAGAGCCAGCAGCCTCTCCCTCTTGTGTGGCTCCAGTCACACTTGCCTCTTGGCAATGAGTGGACATGAGCCATAGCAGGACATGGGCCCAGAGGCCCCTGGACAGGTGACTCTAGCTGAGCCTCAAGAAAAACAGATTTGCAAAGAAACAGTGGAGATGACATCTCCTCCTGACAGATGGGGGCCCTACATGGGAGCATCGAACCTTGGAGCTGGACAGCAGGGTCTTGGGGAGGTGGTGGGGAAAACAGTCAGGAGCTATCTCCTTGCTGAAGGTGGCTGGAAGGCACAGAGGCGATGTGGAGGAGGCAGAAGTGCCAGCAAGAAAGAGCGACAGGGCTTCAAGGGAGTTCCTTGATTTGTGAACAACCTGATAGCAGGCAGGAAGCAAGCCCAGAAAGTCCAAATGCCATTGACTCAGGGTAGCCCGGGGCTGGTGTGAAGTCCAGTAAAGCAGGGCTTCCTTCCCACCATCAATGGATTCTTTAAGTGGCTATTTCTAACATGTGGCAACATGGACGAATCTCAAAAACATTACGTTGAATGAAAGAAGGTAGGCAGAAGAGTACATGTGGTGTGATTCCATTTATGATGAAATTCAAGAAGAGACAAAACAGATATAGGCTGGTAGAAATGTGAGCAGTTACATTCTGGCTAGGGATGGGTTGTTGGTAGGGATTGGCTGGAAGGGGAACTAGGGAACATTCTGGGCTGATGGGAATGTTCTCTGTCTCTGTTGGATGGTGGTTACCTGAGTGTAAAATTGAATGAACGGTACACTTAAAATCAGTGCATTTTACTGACGTAAATTATAACCCAATAAAATTAATAAATACACACACAATCATTTCCAGTTATACAGAGCATTGTGCTAGGTGTCTATAAGCTACAAGCATATCAAACAAGAATCTGCCTTAAGGAAATAGAGAGTAAACAATTGTATAGATAAGATAAAAGACATGGTGCCCACGAGTCGTTGTACAAGATAGCCGGGACTTCCCTGGCGGTCCAGTGGTTAAGACTCTGCGTTTCCACTGCAGGGGGCACAGGTTTGATCCCTGCCCGGGGAACTGGGGAACTAAGATCCCGCAGGCTGCTCGGCGTGGCCAAAAAAAAGAATGCCTGGGGCACTCACCTGGGCCTGTACTGCTTGTGGTGAGCCCCACAGACATTTCCCCCGCTGGAGCCAATGTTATAGCTGGACGCCCTTGTGGGTCTTATTATAAAAAGAAAGATAGCTGGTAATATTGTCCCTAAGAAGAGAGGTAGGTATAAAATGACATATCGGAAGTCAGAGGAAGGAGGATGACTTCTGGCTGGAAGAACCGTGGTGGGCTTCATAGAGGAGGCAGTGTTTGAGCTGGACTTGGAAGGAGTTGGGAAGGAGTTGGACAAGAACATTCTGGGTAGAAAAAGCAGAATAAAGGCAGAGAGAGAGAATGTCTAGGAAGCCACAAATAGTTCCATTTGGTTGAGATGTAGATCATGAGACAGGAGCAATGGAAAAGATTAGGAAGCAGAGAAGTAGGTAGGATCTATTTGTACAAGGTCTTGAATGTCAGGCAAGAGTATGAATTTTATTAGTAGGCAACTGAGGGGTTTTTATTTTTGCGTTGCAAATTTGTTTTTATTATTTTTTTGTTTTTATATAATTTTGTATAAAAATTTTTCCATTTATAGTTATTACAAAATATTGGCCATATTCCCTGTGTAGTACAGTACATCCTTGAGCCTATCTTACACCCAATAGTTTGTACCTCCCACTCCCCTACCCCTATGTTGCCTGCCTCTACCGTAACCACTAGTCTGTTCTCTATATTTGTGAGTCTGCTTCTTTTCTGATTTATTCACTAGCTTGTTGTATTTTTTAGTCTACATATAGATGATATCATACAGTGTTTGTCTTTCTCTGACTTATTTCACTTAGCATAATGCTCTCCAAGTCCATCCATGTTGCTGCAAATGGGAAAATTTGGTTCTTTTTTATGGCCGAGTAGTATTCCTGTGTGTGTGTGTGTGTGTGTGTGTGTGTGTGTGTGTGTGATCGATCTTTATCCATTTATCTGTTGATGGACACTTAGGTTGTTTCCATGTCTTGGCTATTGTAAATAATGCTGCTGTGAACATTGGGGTGCATGTATCTTTTCAAATTAGTGTTTTTGGTTTTTTTTTTGGATATATATGCAGAAATGGAATTGCTGGGTCATATGGTAGTTCTTGTAGCTTTCTGAGAAACCTTCATACTGTTTTCCATGTGGCTGCACCAATTTACATTCCTGCCAACAGTATACGAGGGTTCCCTTTTCTCTACATCCTCGCCAACATTTGTTATTTGTGGAGTTTTTGATGATACCTATCCTGACAGGTATGAGGTTGTATCTCGTTGTGGTTTTGATTTGCATTTCCCTGATTAGCGATGTTGAGCATCTTTTCATGTGCCTATTGGCCATCTGCATTTCCAACTGAAGGGTTTTGAGCAGGGATGAGACATTGGTGTGATGTGCACGTTGGTGTGTGTTAGACTTGGAGAGGGGGGGTCGCTGTGCTCGGTTTTTATGGCCATCTAGTGTCTTGCTACCCAAAGAGTGATCCATGACCAGCAGCACTGGTACCGCCTGGGAGCTTGTTAGAAAGGCCCACTATCTGGTCAGTCATACCTAGTGAGTCAGACTCTGCATTTTAATAAAGTCCCCAGGTAATTCTCATGCACATTGAAGTTTAAAAAGCACTGGTCTGCATGTCAGACAATGGAATCGTGGTCTTGTGTGGGGACTGGGGGCTCTGAATCAGTCCTTCGTTACCTAAAATCCTGAGCACAATAGTGGAATATGTGTAGATAACGGATCTTCACGGTGTCTTCTGAAGTGACTGGAAGAATAGTTCATTTCTGGAGCCTGGGGAAAAGCAAACAAAATCCAGGGTAAGGAAAGGGGTAAAAGATCCGAAGCAGAAATGCTATGCTCCTCCATTTCACTGGCTTCTTACAGTGGAAGCTTCTGTGGGTTGGTAATGGGAGAATCAATATTCCTGTACCACAGTGAGTGGAAGCCAGGATTATTTCATTTGAATAATTTATCATCCCCCTGCATTAGAAATTGAAGACTTGCCAATTATTGAGGCTTTTAAAAGGTTATGGTCCCTTTCTATCCCTTCCTGGCTGCCATTTTAGGCCAGCTCTCCATATGCTTTGCCAAACTTTGTCAAGATTATTCCAGTTTTTTTTTTTTTTTAAAAAGCAACTTTCTCCTCTGTGAATTCTCCTGCTTTGGATCCCCAGTTGGCCAGCACCATAGTCTTGACTTGTTAATGAGGAAGCAAGGGCAAGGAAAAGATAGGTCTGCTCCACTCAGAGACCAGCTCCCTTCTCCTTCCTTCACGGGGTGGTCAGCCTCACTGGGACTCCTGCATTACCTCCCCGTGAGTGATGGAGAAAAGACGGAAAGGGAGAAGACTGCACTGCTCTGAACACACTAGGCACACAGTGAAGGTGTTAGGGATCTGCATTTTCTACCCCACCCAGACTCACAGGGAATATTCTGGAGATAGGTCATGTTCTCCTTGACCCCAAATCTGACATCAAGTCTCGGGGAGTGCCTTATGGTTCCTAAATAAGTCACGAACTAAATAGCAACAACTCACAATGCTGAGTACACACTCCCAGGCTGTCCTCTGATGAGCTTTAGCAGGTGTGCTTTAGTGACTGGATTGGGTAAAACAAGCCCATGTACGGCAGAGAAAGGAGCTCACTGAGGGCAGGACATCTCGCCTGGGCAAGGGGGTCAGCCTGCAGCATCGTTGTGCTCTTCCTGGAACCAGCTGCATGACTTTGATGAATTATTCCATTGATGGGAGTCTTAGTTCCTCATTTGCACAATGTGGATAAAACAATGCCATGTTGTAAGGACTAGGGGAGAACCACTGAGATGGGGTTCTACAGCCACATTAACACCAGCAGCCACTGACAAAATCCAGGCCCATATGAGCATCTGTGGAGCCCACGAGGCCCTTAGTTAAATGCCATGAGGAGCCCATTCCTCTTGTACCAAGAAGCAAATAGGCTCCCATCTCCTTCAAAGAGTGGCTTGGGAGCATTGGGTGAAGAAAATGGGAATGGACTATATTTACTTTGAGTTTATCTTTAGGGGAGGTATTCTTTTCCATGACCCAGCCCATCAAACACCACTGTCCCCAGATTGGCTCAGGCAGACCAGGCTTCACTGGATGCCCAGGATCTGGACCCCGACCTCCCTGCCCTTGGAGGCTCCCTCAGCAGCTCTCTCCTTGGGGGTTGTGGGTAGAGCAAGAAGAGAGCTCTGGGGTCCTCATTCATGTTACTCCTGTTGGGTTAGAACCTCCCCAGGAAAGAGGGAGAAAAGTGATTACAAGACTCTTACCTTGGGCCTCCCTGGTGGCGCAGTGGTTAAGAATCCACCTGCCAATGCAGGGGACACGGGTTCGAGCCCTGGTCCGGGAAGATCCCACATGCCGTGGAGCAACTAAGCCCGTGCGCCACAACTACCAAGCCTGCGCTCTAGAGCCCGCGAGCCACAGCTACTGAAGCCCGCGTGCCTAGAGCCCATGCTCCACAACAAGAGGAGCCACCGCGATGAGAAGCCCGCGCACCGCAACAAAGAGTAGCCCCTGCTCGCCGCAACTAGAGAAAGCCCATGTGCAGCAACAAAGACCCAACGCAGCCAAAAATAAATTTAAAAAAAAGAAAAAAAGAGTCTTACCTCCTCCATTTGGTAAGTTGCTAACCTAAACCATCTCTAAAGACCTTCCAAAAGTCAAAATTGTAGGACTGTTTCAGAACTCTTACAGATTTCCTGGTCTGTGTTAGAATGTGTGAAAACTACCTCCAGTGTCAGCAAAAGAAGAATCTTTCCGAGAATAAGTCACTCAAAAGAAGTTACATTCTTTGGGGGGAATCTATGAGGTGCAGGTTTGTTGAGAAATAAGATTGACCTAGAAAGATGATTTTTCCCATTCGTGTGGTCACATTTCTGCTTGTGAATTTATAACGTCTGCCTGCATTCCTGTTTCTGTATGTATGTATTCATCCATTCAGTAAGTGTGTTTGCCATGCACTGTGCCTGTGGGGTGACAGCAGAAATGAGAGAGAGATGGTCCCTGCCCTCAGAGAGCTTACCCTGCAGGACGTCAGGCCGTCAGCCCGGTCCTAAGCTCCGGAGTCCATCCTTTGCCCAACTGGAAGAAAGTTAAAGCACTCTCAATGGTTCCCCATGTCATCTTCGCTGTCAGCCCCGCTTTGACCTTGAACGCTGGTTTCAGTAAGCAGGCACTCATCTTCCCTCTGCAGGTGGCAGGTGGACCGTGTGGTGGGTGAGCTCTGGGACCTGACAGGCAGGGCTCTAGCCATGTCTCAGCTCTTTACAAGCTGTGGGGTTGGACTTCGGATGAGTTACAGAAATCCTCTAAGCTTTAGTGTCTTGGCTGTCAGATGAGTTTGTTGGGAGGCTTACATGAGCTGACTTTTGAGAAGTGCTGGGTTCAGGGCCTCACACAGTGAGGATCCGGTAAATGATGGCTGCTGTTGCTGTTATCCCCTGTGTTTATTTGACCGGTCCTGTCCTGTAACCGGGTGCTAGAGTCTCTGCCCTAGTATCCTGGCCTAGCTGCGACTAGCATCTTGCCCGTCAATTTCCACATCAACTTAACGTTATGAAATGTGCAGACATGAAGAAAAGTTGAAGGAATTTTAGATGACCACCCATCTACCATCCACCTAGATTTTGCTATTAATATTTTACCACCCTTGTTTTTTCACATATTTATCTATTTATCATCCCTCTTTCCATCCATCAATACTTGTACATTTTTGGATACATTTGTTTTTTTCTTTTGAGGTGGTTGTTTTTTGAGTTTTGATAACTGCCTAAATCAGTGTAACCCAAACTCCGACCTGTCAAGGTCAGGACATTCACATACCCTAGGAAGTCCCCTCACATACTCTCCCATGATTCCCAGCTCCTCCCTCCCCAGAGGCACCACTGATCTGATATTTTTTGTATCGTAGAGTTTTCTTTTTTTTTTCTGATAGATACTTTTCTTTTCATACAGTAGTTTTGCCTATTCTAGAATTTCAAATATATGGAATCATACAGTACATACAGTAACACATGCTCTTTTTGGTCTGGCTTCTTTCACACAGCATGATGTTTTTGAGAGTCATCCGTGTGGTTTTGTGTATCACTAATTTGTTTCTTTTTCTTGCTGAGAACTGTCACACTGTATGAACATACTGCAGTTTGTGTATCCATCTCCCTTTTGACAACACCTGGGAGTTTCCAGTTTGGGAGGTTATAAATATGAGGACACCTGGGAGTTTCCAGTTTGGGATGTTATAAATATGAGTGATCTTTCATAGGTCTTTTGTGGACAGATGTTTCATTTCATTTGGATAAACGCCTAGAATGGAATTTCTGGGCTATAGGGTAGGTATGTGTTTAGCCTTACAAGAAACTACCAGCTACCACTCTACAGCCTCCAACAGTACATGAGGTCTAGTTGCTTCACCTCCTCTCCAACGTTTGGTGTTAGTGATTTTAATTTTAGCCATCCTGGTGCCTGTGTAGTGGTATCCCTTGTGGTTTTAATTACTTGCATCTCCCTGACAACTAGTGGTATTGAGCAATTTCTCATGTGCTTATAGGCCATTTGTATACCTAAAGTATCTGATCAATTCTTTGACCATTTTAAATTGGGTTGCCTTTTTATTATCGAGTTGTAGGATTTCCTTATTTATCCTAGATTCTAGTCTTTAGTTTTCTGTTTTATCTGAGTCTATGGCTTGCCTATTCGTTTTCTTAACAGTCACTTGATAATCAAAAGTTTTTAATTTTGATGAAGTCTAATTTATCTTTTTTTTTTTCTTTTATGGTCACTGTTTTCTGTTTCCTGCCTAAGAAGTGTTTCCCTATTTTTAAGGCATAAAGATGTGTGTTTTCCCCAAAAAGCTTTATTAACATTTTCTGTACATTGGGAGGTAGGTTTTGAGGTTTATTTTTTCTGCGTATCAGTTATTTCTACACCATTTATTGAAAAGGCTTTCCTTTCTTTGTTGTGTTGCTTTGACACCTTTGTCAAAAGTCAAGTGAACTTTGGCTTCTGTCCAAGATGGTGTAACTGGCACCAGATTTATCAGAGCCATAAAACACTACACACCTGGACAAACTCTAGGAGACAGTGGTTTCGACATTGGACAAGAGGCGGCACAGAAAAGTCGGCCCTGAATGAGGGGAGACGAGTGAGGTGAGCCCACGATGGCTTCCGCTGACCACCTGGAGGGTCTTCAAGCTGCAGCATGGGAAGGGGGGGCCCAGACAGGGCCTAGTGGTCTCCCTGAGTTGAGGAGTCAGAGGAGAGGGGAGGTGAAGGCAGGTAGAATTTCTGAGGCAGAATGCCAGGGAGGGGAGAGGGGCTCTGAGAGCTGCAGAGGGACTGGAGGTGGGGCTTCGCTGGCCGGGCAGTGGGTGAGGGTGGTCAGCCCGTGATGTCAGCACAGGTCGGCTTTGGGTTTGTGGTTCCCTGGATGCTGCGTTGTCCTGCCCTCCAGCGCTGGGCTGCTGGTGCTTGCGCCTCCCGTGGGGTCCGTGGTGTCGGGGGTTTCCTGGGTGCCCCTGTGCCCCCCTCGCGGGGGCCTCTCTCCAAGACTGTTGCGGTTCCGTACCCTGTGTTAGGCTTGTGGGGGGAGGTGGGGGGGTCTCGGTTCCTCTGGTCCTTCCTTCTCCTGCTCGGCCCCCATCTTTGAGTGATGCCCGATAGAGGCCATGGAAAAGAGCTTGTTTGCAAGTGCAGACCACCATCCTTGTGCCCGGGCATCTGGTCACTATAAATTGTCATGTTGAGGCCACACTTAAGAATTTGTTCACATTTTAGCTGTTTTCCTCCCCCCTGATTTCTGTGGCAGCCGTGCCTCCCTCTGCCTCCACCAAAGGTGAGTCAGCGGCGTGTCCTGTCTTTCCTCAGGGGACTTGTCACTCTGGAATTATGTTCACCTCTCTGATGGGCTCAAGAAAAGCTGTGATACTTTAGAGCGTCTGGCCTTTTCCTGTTGTGGTGGTGGAAGCCGAGTTCGCTCCCTGAGCAGAGGGGAGCCCTGCCTCACTCATCTTAACAAACACTTGCTGAGAGCTTTGCTTGCCAGGCTGTGCACACGCAGAGGAGAGAAAACATGGTCTTTGCTCTCTGGTCGCTGAGCGTCTAGTGCATCGGGCGAGTGGCAGTCATAACAGGATGTGTTCGCTGCTGGTGTGATGATAATGCTGGAAACGAGCCAGCACGGGGGCCCACCAGCACCGGGACCCGTGGGGCCGTGTCAGTGCCAGCGTCTCACCTCATGACAGAGCAGCGGTTTCCAGGAGGATGAAGCGGGTGAGCGCATCCTGGGCAGAGAAGCACCACACATGTAGGCACCGTGGGATGTAAGAGCACGGCTGTCCTTGTGGGATTCTGGCCCTTATCCCCACGTTTGCTGCTGGAGCTCCCGACAGTCACTGCCTCAGAGCCCGGGCTCTCTTAGATGCTACCCAGTGATCCCGATTTTCTACCAGACAGCACCCCGCACAAACACAGGCTCAGGCAAGTGGGCCTCCCTGGGCTTCCCCTGTCCTCGTCACAGCCCTGTGTCCTTCTTGTCAACCCCACCAGACCACACGCCTCTCAAGGGCAGTGAGGGTTTTCCCCCCTTGGTACGAGCCCAGAAAGTGCCGGATGAACTGAAATCAAATAACCTGCCTGTACGCCCTGTTGGGGTGGTTGGACCCCTCTCTGGTTCTCAGGTCTGAACGGTGCACCTATCAAAACAGTGGGGTGTCTGGATTCTGGGGTCAGTTTATTTTTAATTGAAGGGAGGAGATCATCTTATTCCAGGCTGTCACTCCCTCTTGGAATTTGCAGCCCTGGTCTTTTCTAAATGTTACCTTTTAGTGAGCTAAGTTATTCATCCATTCCCTAACCCAATGACATTCTGATTGCGGCGCTCACTGTGTAAATCTGGAATCATTTCAGATTCTATTTGAGCCCATCTCCACATAGGAGGGTAGGGAATTGCTTGCTCTGCAGCACAGGTTTCAACTGTAATTTTACAGAGCAAGTAACTTAGGCTTAAACCCAGGAAACAACGGGGGCATCTGTTTTCAAATGTGACATTCTTTCCCATAGGAAGTGCTCTCAAATGTGTTTGTTTTCCATCTTTTGCTTTCACCTGCGTCCTTGCCTGTTACCAGCAGAACAGTGTCATATTTTTCCAGAACATACGTAGCTCACTCTTGGGTACATGGGAGAGAAGGATGACTTGAGATAGAAAACAGTACAATTTTCTTAACTGGTTAGTTGTGGAAAAGTTTAGGTTATCAGATGAAATGTAAAGAATAGTTTATATATGCACAGTTCAGTAATTCCTCAGATGTTTAAAATAAGTAAAGCAACACTTATTTATAGTGATACTTATATTCATAGTTGTGGTTACAGAGCTGAGGGAGAAATGAGATCTGGGCCAGTAGGATGGGAACATCCAGAAATGGCTCCGGAGCAGTGACAGCGAGGCTGGTTCTTGGAGGCGGAGGGAGAGCTGGCTGGGGCCGGCCTTCCAGAGAATGAACAGCAGGCGCTAGGGCACTGGGTTAGCTGCCATGTCAAATTTAACCCACCCAGTTGTAGCTAAATGCCCATTTTCTTTATGTCTCCCATTTTATGTCCTCTGTATTTTTCCTTTTGTTTTTAAATGAAACCACTCCCACCACCTAAAACATGAACTCTTCCCAGATTATAGGTTCACATTATTATCTCCTTCCCTATTTAAACTTTGTCTCATTTCCATTTGACTCCCATTCCTTTGGGGGTTTGTCTTCACGTCTCTTCCCACACACTCCTGAAACCCACTTTCCCTTACTGCTGTCACGTGGCTGGTGTGCAGTGAGCCAGCATGGAAGGCTCCATCTGAAGATGGAAGTAGCCTAGTCTGAGAATGGTGGAACAATTAGCAAATGCGCAAACCTCTGTTTATGTTTCCATTATTAACATACATGTAACAAATGTTTGAATACCTACTGTTGAGACCAACGTATGAACAGAAATCCTTGTTTGTCTTATCAAATCAGAGGTGAGCTGGTAAGCCATACTATAACATGTGAGGGATTGGACATTAGAATAAAGTGCTCAGGGACCCCAGAGGGCTTCATGTTAGGGAGGTCCTGGAAAGCTTCACAAGTAGTGATCAGAGCAGATCCAGGCTTGGAAGGGTCTGAAGGTTATACAGTTGGATGGCCCTTCAACAAAAAAATATCTTAATCCTGTAATTTTACCTAAACAACAAATGTCCATGTGAACACATTGCTAGAATCTCTCCCTTGGTCTCAGTAGAGGCCTATGGAAATGCAGGGCCTGGAACTTAAACTTCATTGGCTTCACAGTAAATCTACCTGTGGAGATGACATTTCAATTGGGTTTTGAAGGTTGTCTAGGAGTTTGCCAGACAAAGAAGGACTAACCCACCTGGCAAAGCTATTAGTATTTGCAAGGGCCAAAGATGTGAAAATGCTGTGTATCACAGCATTGATTGCATGGGGTTTAGTGACGGGGGATGATGTCAGAGGAATGGTCCTGGGGTCAGATTGACCATGACCTGATGTACTGAGGAGCTTTGGTTATAGCCTGTGTCATGTGCTCAAGAGAGTTTTACACAAAGGAATAATATGACAACTCTTCTAGAGAAGGATGAATAATAGCTTTTCATTGGAAGTGCCTGAAACTCTTGAAGACTGGTATCTATCATCTAATTGCTGAGGCTGGAATTACTATACTGAAGTTTCAGTGAATGAATTAGAGCTATGTTTCCATGTAAATAGATCTTGAAAACACAATTAAGTGGGTAAAGCAAGTTGCAGAACATTGGAAGAGTGTGATATCATTTATGGAAAAAATGTATTAACCGACAGAACCATACCACATTCTGTTTATGAGTACACACACCAGAGGCTCCCAGGAACCTAACCATACTTCCCCTAGGAAAACCGTGTTTCTCCTAGGAAAACTGTATTCCCCCTAAGAGCAGTGGTTCAGTATTATCTAATTAAGGGATTCATGATAAGCTTGTAGAACATAAGTACTGTGGAAAACGAAAATCAGCTGTAATTTGTATAATACGTAAATGTTAACAAAGTTAACCATTCATTTTGAATAGTGGTTACGTGAATATTGTTATATAATTCTTGGTTATTATCTCTATTTTGTCGTTCAAAAAAAAAGAGAAACAGTCTGCTTTGGAGTGTAAGCACAGGATAATTTAAGAACTATTTTCTTTCCTGTTCCTGATATTAGCTTGACAAATACACTTAGAATGCTTACACTTTAAAAAAAAAAACAAAACAAAACACGAGGGGACAGGGCCTTCCTAATTCCTAATCAAGGGTTTCTAGGGAGAAGACTGCCAGGGCAGTCTTCAGCACCACTTAGACCATGAAAGGCTCTTTTTCAGTCTTTGTCTTAGTCTCAGATTAGACCTGAACCCCACTCACTGTAGAATCTGTGTTTGGATTTGCACAAGGCACTTTCAGGGTTCTGATCTGTCTCAGCTGTCCAAACCTCACCTGCTTGTCTCCTAACCCTAACTCAGAACAGATGAAGCCTGTTGGCGTGAGAGCAAAGGCGTCCACCTGCCAGAGAGGGGAAGAGGGAAACCAGTCAGAGGAGGCCCCAGCCTGGGGCACCGTCCAGGGTTAGGTCTGCGGAGCAGGCGGCAGCCAGGTGTGGAAAGTGGCCCCTCCACCTCCAGGCTGCTTAGATGGTTGTCTTTTAAGTGTACAGTTTATACGGAAGCCAGTAGGTTTGCTTATCATCTTCACAGAAAGAAGAAAGAAGTTGCTCTGTTCTTCTCTTCCCACATCAGTTATTTATCAGCAGTTCTGTTATTCAGTAAAGAACATAGGAAGTGAATCCCCTTCGGTTTGGCTATTTTGGTAACAGGTGCTGCACTGAGATACATGGGTCTGTTCTCAGTCTATTACAGCAATACAACACACCTAAAACTTCCTTATTTTTTGTTTTATTTCTTTTCCTTTAGACTATTTTCAGCCTTCAAGGAACAAATGGGTAGCCTGTAAAGCTGGGCAGTTTACCAAATTGCTGCACCAAACAGAAAGAGTGTTTATTGTTTTTCGAATGCTGAGTCAGTGAGAGTGTTGTGGGAAAGAGGACATATTAGGTTATCTTCTGGGCCCCAGCGAAGTGTTTGGGATTCATTGGCTCAACTGTGTGTGTGTTGTGTGCCATGCCTCTAGGACTGCAGGAAATCAAAGGGGATGTAGCAGAGACGGTCCCTGATTCCTTAAGGTGTATACGCGTCTAGTGAGACAATTAGATGAAGTAATTTTTAGGACAAACGTAAACCAGTGGTCACGTGGTTTCGAGGTCTGCCTTGCCGCCAGGATTTCATCCCGGTGGCCTCGGGGTCCTCCTCTCCATCCTGACTACTTCAGCCAACCTATTTGGCTTCATCTTCTGCGCTGTTGAGGATCCACTCAGTAAATCAGCCTCACTGTCCCCAACTTCAGTATGTCCACGACCTTCACTTTGTCTGCCTTTCAGCTGCCTACTCCTGGGGTCATATTTATCATTGTGTTAGTACCTGGAAGTACTCCGTCTCTGAGATCTTAAACTTCACTGTTTGACTGGCCTTTTGCAGAGACTGCTAGAAAGCCTTCAGTTACCACAGAAGGGCACAGGCTGTTCAGAAGAAAGCCTGTGTTTTCTAGTCTCCCTTTCAACTAGGTGTGGCACTGTGACTAAGTACTGCTTCGATGGGATGTAGGCAGAAGTGATTGATGCAGCTTCTGAGAACCGTCCCCATAGGAAGGGGGCAATCCATTCTGTACTCCTTCTTCCTGCTTGCTGGGTGGAATAAGGCTCTGAGGACAGGGACTTGAGCAGCCATTTTGGAGCATGAGTTAGAAGCTAGAATGTTGAGGGTGATAGAGCTACACTATGGAAGGAACCTGGGTTCCCTGTGATTGTGGTGCCCCATCCCAGCCCTGCATTGCCTGTGTTTCCTTGGGAGAGAAATAAGCCTCAGTCTTGTTTAAGGCACTGTTCTTTCGGGTTTTCTGTCCCTTGCAACCAGTTTCAATCCAAATTATAGCTCTTTTTTCTCTACTATGTTTATATCTCAACCTTATCAAGACTTCAGTTTTGCTTCATCCACATTTTCTCTCGGTATTATTTCTTTCACTATCCATACCCTTTCCAGTCTCTGTAGCGGATGTGATAAACATCAGGAAGTGACTCAGAGTTACACTGTGACCTGTGATTCTGCAGGGTGCACGGACATTGTTTCACTGTCCTTGTGTCTGTGCAGCGGGGGATCTGTCTGCAGAGTAGATTCCATGCTTCTCTCATGGCTGCAGCCACAGCCCAGAGGATGGCAGTTTCACCAGGACCCCTGATCCTGCAGAGGGGGCAGTGGCACCAGGCAGCACTGGGGCTGGGGTGTGGGGTATGCAGCTGTATTGACAGCATGTAGTAGAGCCCACTGGTCCAAGGAGACCAGTGGATAAAGACAGTTCCATAAGTAGTGGCATCAGCAGAACTGGCAGCTGAGACAGGGAGTGTTGCAGAGAACGCGATGGGACTCGACCCTGCCCCCGCCACACTGGGCAAGAGGGTCACCGCCTCCTTGATGAGAAAGAAGGCGGCCACGACCCACAGTCAGTGTTCACGACTCACTCGTGGCCTCTAATGTGTATATATGCCTTTCTCTTCCCCTGGTCTACGAGGGGCTCGAGTCAGGGTCTCCAGTGACTCATCTCCACATCCCTGGAACCGAGACTGGGATGTAGTAGATGGTTAATAAATGTTTGTTGATTGAGTGAAAGAATCTTGGCAACAGTATGGATGTGTAATTATTCTTTACACTAAAAACATAATCACATGATAATCCAGCTGACTGGATTTACTGGAAGGGGACTACACACAGGCTGTGTCAGATGTCAAATGGGTACACAGTGCAATTCAGTAAGAGCATGTTATCAGAAGTTGGAAGGATTACTGTTGGACCTGTGTTCCATGTTGGATGGTGTTACGGTGTAGAATGGCACCAGGGCCCCACATGAGCTGTATTCATGGCTCTCTCTTGTTCTTCATGCGCGTGAGAAAAAGCACATGGTACAAACAGCATAGCTCCTGGCCCCAGAAGCTCATGAACAGGAGATACCTGGGAGGGAGGGAAAAGGTTTGCCCCAGCTGCTCAGGGCAGGGGAGTCACCTGGCCCAGAGCCATGACCCCCTGAGACATGGGCTGGCCCACTCAGGAGGGAGGTGAGGCTTTGGGGTGACGTCCCTAGGGGGCGTCTTAGGTGGGACATGACTGCTAATGCCCAGGTGGCAGTGACCACATGGCTCTTCCTCGTGGTAGCCATGGATCTATGGTCAGGGCTTTCCAGAAAACATCTTCTCACAAGCTGCATCAGTGTTCTTTTATTACTCACATAAGCTTCCCCACTATAACCTTCCTCATTTCTTATTCTGAGCTGGGAGGATGTACTGGGGAATCTCTTACTAACTGGTGCCCCGGCATGAACAAGAACTTGAAATGAATGGAGGATGGATGGATGGATGGGTGGACAGAGAGATGATTGGACTAACAGGAGGAAATGAGTGATAATAATAATGAGGAGGAGGATGATAGTTAAACCAGGAATTGAGGCAGAGGCATTGAATGTTTCTTTATCATTTGGTTTGGATGGCACGATAGGCATCTCAAGTTATCAGTGCCCTACAGTAACTTAAAACACAGTTAGAACTTGAAGCACACCATCCAGGAGTTGTAAAGTCTTCATGGTGGCTTAACCTGCATAATTTTTATTTCCTCAGAGGTTATGTTTATTATTCTACATTACCTTCAGAAGTAAAGAAACTGAGGGGAGGGAGATTACATTTATAGCAAGTATGTAACAAAGCAGTTCAATTACTGCATTCTCAAGGAGTATGGAAATGGAGCCAGGCGGTATATACTCTTAATTTTTTATTTTTATTATAAAAATTTTTCTTGGAGTATAGGTGATTTACAGTGTTGTGTTAGTTTCAGGTGTACAGCAAAGCCAATCAGTTATACATATATCCACTTTTTTAGATTCTTTTTCCATGTAGGTCATTACAGAGTATTGAGTAGAGTTTCCTATGCTCTACAGTAGGTCCTTATTAGCTATCTACTTTATATATATCAATAGCATGTATATGTCAATCCCGATCTCCCAATTTATCCCTCCCCGCTACCCTCCTGGTAACCATAAATTTGTTTTCTACATCTTTGACTCTGTTTTGTAAATAAGTTCATGTGTACCATTTTTTTTAGATTCCACATATAAACAATATCATATTTATCTTTCTCTGACTTACTTCATTCAGTATGGCAATCTCTAGGTCCATCCATGTTGCTGCAAATGGCATTATTTCATTCTTTTTTATGGTTGAATAATATTACATTGTGTACATATACCACATTTTCTTTATCCATTCATCTGTCATTGGACACTTAGGTTGCTTCCATGTCTTGGCTATTGTAAACAGCGCTGCAATGAACATTGGGGTGCATGTATCTTTTCTAATTACGGTTTTCTCCAGGACTGGGATTGCTGGATCATATGGTAGTTCCATATTTAGTTTTTTAAGGGACCTCCATACTGTTCTCCATAGTGGTTGTACCAATTTACATTGCTACCTGCAGTGCAGGAGGGTTCCCTTTTCTCCACACCCTCTCCAGCATTTATTGTTTGTAGATTTTTGATGATGGCCATTCTGACCGGTGTGAGGTGATACCTCACTGTAGTTTTGATTTGCATTTCCTTAATAGTTAGTGATGTTAGCCATCTTTTCATGTGCCTATTGGTCATCTGTATGTCTTCTTTGAAGAAATGTCTGTGTAGATCTTCTGCCCATTTTTTGATTTTTTTTTTTTTATTGAACTGCATAAGCTATTTGTATATTTTGGAGATTAATCCCTTGTCGGTTGCTTTGTTTGCAAATATTTTCTCCCATTCTGTGGGTTGTCTTTTCGTTTTGTTTATGGTTTCCTTTGCTGTGCAAGAGCTTTTAAGTTTCATTAGGTCCCATTTGTTTATTTTTGTTTTTATTTTCATTACTCTAGGAGGTAGATCAAAGAAGATCTTACTATGATTTATGTCAGAATGTGCTGCCTACATTTTCCTCTAAGAGTTTTATGGTATCCGGCCTTACGTTTAGGTCTTCAATCCATTTTTAGTTGATTTTTGTGTATGGAGTTAGAGGTGTTCTAATTTCATTCCTTTACCTGTAGCTGTCCAGTTTTCCCAGCACCACTTATTGAAGAGACTGTCTTTTCTCCGTTGTATATTCTTGCCTCCTTTGTCATAGATTAGTTGACCATAGGGGCATGGGTTTATCTCTGGACTTTCTAATCTGTTCCATTGATCTATATTTCTGTTTTTGTGCCAGTACCATACTGTTTGATTACTGTAGCTTTTTTTTTTTTTTTTTTTTTTTTAATTTTGGCCACACCGTGTGGCATGCGAGATCTTAGTTCCCTGACCAGGGATCAAGAGTTAGTTACCCTGCAGTGGAAATGTGCAGTCTTAACCACTGGACCGCCAAGGAAATCCTGATTACTGTAGATTTGTAGTATAGTCTGAAGTCAGCGAACCTGATTGCTCCAGCTCTGTTATTCTTTCTCAAGATTGCTTTGGCTATTTGGGGTCTTCTGTGTTTCTACACAAACTGTAAAATATTTTGTTTTAATTCTGTGAAAAATGCAACTGGTAATTTGATAGAGATTGCATTGAATCTGTAGATTGCTTTGATTCTTCCAATCCAAGAACATGGTATATCTCTCCATCCGTTTGTGTCATCTTTGATTTCTTTCATCAGCATCTTATAGTTTTCTGAGTACAGGTCTTTTGCCTCTTCAGGTAGGTTTATTCCTAGGCATTTTATTCTTTTTGATGAGATGGTAAATGGGATTGTTTCCTTCATTTCTCTTTCTGATCTTTCATTGTTAGAGTATAGGAATGCAAGAGATTTCTGTGTATTAATTTTGTACCCTACAACTTTACCAAACTCATTGATGAGCTCCAGTAGTTTTCTAGTAGAGTCTTTATGATTTTCTATGTATAGTATGTTATCTGCAAACCGATAGTTTTACTTCTTCTTTTCCAGTTTGGATTCCTTTTGTTTCTTTTTCTTCTCTGATTGCCATGGCTAGAACTTCCAAAACTATGTTGAACAAAAGTGGTGAGAGTGGACATCCTTGTCTTGTTCCTGATCTTAGAGGAAATGCTTTGAGTTTTTCTCTGTTGAGAATGATGTTAGCTGTGCGTGTTGTCATATGTGGCCTTTATTATGCTGAGGTATGTTCCCTCTATGCCCACTTTTTTTTTATCATAAATGGGTGTTGATTTTGTCAAAAGCTGTTTCTGTGTCTATTGAGATCATATGGTTTTTATTCTCCAGCTTATTAATGTGGTGTTTCACATTGATTTGCATATATTGAAGAATCCTTGCATCCCTGGGATAAATCCCACTTGATCATGGTGTATGATCCTTTTAATGTGTTTTGGATTCGGTTTGCTAGTATTTTGTTGAGAATTTTTGTGTCTGTTTCATCAGTGATATTGGCCTGTAATTTTCTTCTGTTATCTTTGTCTGGTTTTGGTATAAGGGTCATGGTGGTCTTGTAGAATGAGCTCGGGAATGTTCCTTCCTCTGCAATTTTTTGGAAGAGTTTGAGAAGGATGGGTGTTAACGCTTCTCTAAATGTTTGATAGAATTCACCTGTGAAGCCATCTGGTCCTGGACTCTTGTTTGTTGGGAGTTTTTTAATCACAGTTTCAATTTCATTACTTGTGATTGGTCTGTTCAGATTTTGTTTTTTCCTGGTTTAGTCTTGGAAGATTGCACCTTTTTAAGAATTCTTCCATTTCTTCTAGGTTATCCGTTTTATTGGCATAGAGTTGCTCTTAGTAGTCTCTTGGGATCCTTTGTATTTCTGTGGTGTCCATTGTAACTTCTCATTTTTCATTTCTAATTTTATTGATTTGAGCCCTCTCTGATCTTTTTTTGATGAGTCTAGCTAAAGGTTTGTCAATTTTGTTTATCTTTTCAAAGAACCAGCTTTTAGGTTCATTGATCTTTTCTATCATTTTCTTTGTCTCTATTTCATTTATTTCTGCTCTGACCTTTCTTTCTTTCTACTAACTTTGGGTTTTGTTTGTTGTTCTTTCTCCAGTCGCTTTAGGTGTAAGGTTAGGATGTTTATTTGTGATTTTTCTTGTTTCCTGAGGTAAGATTGTATTGCTATAAACTTCCCTCTTAGAACTGCTTTTGCTGCATCCCATAGGTTTTGGATCATCGTGTTTTTGTTGTCATTTGTCTCTAGGTATTTTTTTATTTCCTCTTTGATTTGTTCAGTGATCCATTGGTTGTTTAGTAACATTGTTTAGCCTCCATGTGTTTGTGGTTTTTACAGTTTTTTCCCTGTAATTTATTTCTAATCTCATAATTGGAAAGGATGCTTGATATGATTTCAATTTTCTTAAATTTACCAAGGCTTGATTTGTGGCCCAAGATGTGATCTATCCTGGAGAATGTTCCATGTACACTTGAGAAGAAAGTGTGTTCTGCTGCTTTTGGATGGAATGCCCTATAAATATCAAATAAGTCCATCTGGTCTAATGTGTCATTTAAGGCTTGTGTTTCCTTACTGATTTTCTGTCTGGATGATCTGTCCATTGGTGTAAGTGGGGTGTTAAAATCCCCCACTATTATTTTGTTACTGTCAATTCTCCTTTTATGGCTGTTAGCATTAGCTTTATGTATTCAGGTGCTCCTATATTGGGTGTATATGTATTTACAATTGTTCTGTCTTCTTCTTGGATTGATCCTTTGATCATTATGTAGTGTTCTTTCTTGTTTCTTGTAACAGTCTTTATTTTAAAGTCTGTTTTGTCTGATACGAGTATTGCTGCTCCACCTTTCTTTTGATTTCCATTTTCATGGAATATTTTTCCATCCCCTCACTTTCAGTCTGTATGTGTCCCTAGGTCTGAAGTGAGTCTCTTGTAGACAGCATATTAGATGGGTCTTGTTTTTATATCCATTCAGCAAGCCTGTGTCTTTTGGTTGGAGCATTTAATCCATTTATATGTATGTTCTTATTGCTGTTTTCTTAATTGTTTTCGATTTGTTTTTGTCAGTCTTCTTTCTTCTCTTCTTTTGTTCTCTTCTCTTCTGGTTTGGTGACTATCTTTAGTGTTGTGCTGGGTTGCTTTTTCTTTTTTGTGTGTGTAACTATTGTAGCTTTTTGGTTTGCAGTTCCCATGAGGTTTTGATATAACAGTATATATGTACAAGGTTGTTTTCAGTTGCTGATCTTTTAATTTCAAATGTAGTTCCTATTTCTTGCATTTGTACTCTTCTCATGGTTGCTCGTTTTGATATATTTGTGTGTGGATGATTTCCTACTTTTACTGTATGTTTGCCTTTACCTGTGAGCTTTCTCATTTGTGGCCTCCTCTTTTTTTTTTCTTTTTCTGCCTAGAGAAGTTTCTTTAGGATTTGTTGTAAGGCTGGTTTGTTGGTGATGAATTCTCTTAGGTTTTGCTTGTTTGTAAAGCTTTTGATTTTGCATTGAATCTGAATGAGAGCCTTCCTGGGTATTCTTGGTTGTAGGTTTTTCTCTTTCATCACTTTAAATATATCATGCCACTGTCTTCTGGCCTCTGCAGAGTTTCTGCTGAAAAATCAGCTGATAATCTTATGGGGATTCCGTTTTATGTTCTTTGTTGCTTTTCCCTTGTTGCTTTTAATATTTTTTCTTTGTATTTAATTTTTGTTAGTTTGATTATTATGTGTCTCGGCATGTTCCTCCTTGGGTTTATCCTATAGGGGACTCTCTGTGCTTCCTGGACTTGGGTGACTGTTTTCCTTTCCCATGTTAGGTAAGTTTTCAGCTGTAATCTCTTCAAATATTTTCTCAGGCCCTTTCCCTTTCTCTTCTTCTGGGACCTTTATAATGCTAATGTTGGTGCATTTAATGTTGTCCCAGAGGTCTCTGAGACTGTCCTCATTTCTTTTCATTCTTATTTCTTTATTTTGTGTCAGTGATTTCTACCACCCTGTCTTCCAACTCACTTATTCGTTCTACCTCAGTTATTCTGCTATTGATTCCTTCGAGGGTTTTCTTCAATTCAGTTATTGTGGTGTTCATTTGTTTGTTCTTTAAATCTTCTATCTCTTTGTTAAACATTTCTTGTATCTTCTCAGTCTGTGCCTCCATTCTTTTTCCTAAATTCTGGATCATCTTTACTGTCACTGTTATGAATTCTTTTTCAGGTAGATTGCTTAGCTCCTCTTCAGTTAGTTTTCGTGGGTTTTTATCTTATTCCTTCATCTGCAGCATATTTCTCTGTTGTCTCATTTTGTCTAACTTTCTGTGTTTGTGGTCTCCTTTCGGCAGGCTGCAGGATCATAGTTCCTCTTGCTTCTGGTGTCTGCCTCCGGGTGGATGAGTTTGGTCCAGGAGCTTGTGCAGGCTTCCTGGTGGGAGGGACTGGTGCCTGCCCTCTGGTGGGTGGAGCTGGGTTTTGTCCCTCAGGTGGGCAGGGCCATGTCAAAGGGTGTGTTTTGAGGTGGCTGTGAGCTTAGTATGACCTTAGGCAGCATGTCTGCTAATGGGTGGGGCTGTGTTCCTGTCTTTTTTTGTGTGTGTGTGTGTGTGTGTGTGTGTATGTGTGTTCCTGTCTTGCTGGTTGTTTGGCCTGAGGTGTTCCAGCACTGGAGCCTGCAGGCTGTTGGGTGGGGCTGGGTCTTGGTGCCGAAATGGCAACCTCTGGGAGCACGCACGCTGATCAGTATTCCCTGGGGCCTCTGTTCCTGGTGTTCTTGTCCCAACAGTGAGCTACAGCCAACCTTCGCCTCCCCAGGAGACTCTCCAAGACCCCTAGGTAGGTCTAGCCCAGGTTCCTATGGAGGTACTGCTTTGTGCTAGGTCCCAGTGCATGTGAGACCTTGTGTGTGGCCTCCAAGAGTGCAGTCTCTGTTTCCCTCAGTCCTTTGGAGCTGCTGCACTGAAGCCCTGCTGGCCTTCAAGGCTAAATGCCCTGGGGGTTCTTCCTCCCAATGCCAGACCCTCAGACTGTCTTGGAGGGCTGTTTTTTTTTTTAATATCTTTATTGGGGTATAATTGCTTTACAGTGGTGTGTTAGTTTCTGCTTTATAACAAAGTGAATCAGTTATACATATACATATGTTCCCATATCTCTTCCCTCTTGCATCTCCCTCCCTCCCACCCTCCCTGTCCCACCCCTCTAGGTGGTCACACAGCACCGAGCTGATCTCCCTGTGCTATGCGGTTGCTTCCCACTAGCTATCTGTTTTACGTTTGGTAGTGTATATATGTCCATGCCACTCTCTCACTTTGTCACAGCTTACCCTTCCCCCTCCCCATATCCTCAAGTCCATTCTCTAGTAGGTCTGTGTCTTTATTCCCATCTTACCACTAGGTTCTTCATGACCTTTTTTTTTTTCCCCTTAGATTCCATATATATGTGTTAGCATAGTGTATTTGTTTTTCTCTTTCTGACTTATTTCACTCGTATGACAGACTCTAACTCCATCCACCTCACTACAAATAGTTCAATTTTGTTTCTTTTTATGGCTGAGTAATATTCCATTGTATATATGTGCCACATCTTCTTTATCCATTCATCTGATGATGGACACTTAGGTTGCTTCCATGTCCTGGCTATTGTAAATAGAGCTGCAATGAACATTTTGGTACATGACTCTTTTTGAATTATGGTTTTCTCAGGGTATATGCCCAGTAGTGGGATTGCTGGGTCGTATCGTAGTTGGAGGGCTATTTTTATGTGGGAACATCCCTGTGTAACCTTCGTGGGTTCATTTATTTATTTATTTATTTTGGTGTGAGGCCTGTTTTTAGTGTGGTTGTCTGCCACCTCTTTCCTCAGTGTATGCTGGCTGTTATCCCCTTGATAGGAGGTGTGACTGATGTTGTGGTGACCAGAACCTGCACTGTATATTGATTAGTGGATATTGAGCAGGGCCTTCCCTTTGCTCTGTGGTTGTCACTGTCCTGTTAGGGGTGGGGTCTGCTTTCCTAGTTGTTGGAGTAGAGACCCCCAGATCTGTTTCTTAGCTGCGTTTCTGATCTGTGGTGCAAGGTAGGTGGGAATGGAGCACTGCCACTGGGAGAGAAGCCACTGAGTATTCCTCCTCTGGAGCTGTTCACCTGTAGGTGTGCTCTTTTATGTCAATGGCAGCCCCTCCCCTTGCACATCACTCAACAAAGGCGCTTCGCTTCTATGGTGGTCCGGGCTTCCTCCACGAGCATTCCTGGTTGAAGAGCTCCTCACTCACATTCCCTGTGCCAACAGCAGTTCTCTCCCTGGGACTGCTCTCCAAACCTCATGTTCCAGCACCCAGCCTCTGTGCACACCAGCGGACACCCCTCTTAGGCTGGGGCGTGCAGGGCTGTGGCACAGACCATCTGTGTGGGTCTCACTCTGCCCTGCCTGCCGCAGACCCATTGCTGGGCTCTCCTCTGGTAGCCCCCGAAGCTCCCCCTCTGTCCCAGCTGATCCGCTCTCCGGTGAGGGGGCTTCCTTGGATGCAGGAACCTCTCCTCTCCTTCAGCTTCCCACCAGGGGTGCGGGTCCCATCCCACTTCCTTTCCTCTTCCTTTTCTATTTTTTCTTTCATTCTGCCTGGTTACACAGGGATCTTTCTTGTTCTCTTAGGTGTCCGAGGTCTTCTGCTAATGTTCAACAGGTGCTCTGTGAGAGTTGTTCCATTTGTAGATGTATTCTTGATGCATTTGTGGGGAGAGGTGAACTCCATGTCCTCTTACTCCTCTGCCATCTTGATTCCTCAACCCACACAGTGAATAGAAGAATAGACATTGGAGGGTAGCGATCAAGACAGGAAGGAAATGTCTGTTTTCTAGAAGATTTTGAGAAATGGGCTTATTCAAGTGGATCACCTGTTTTTGACAAAATGTCATCTTACAGAAGCACACCACTTGACAAATGTCAGCACATCACTGCTCTTGGTCCCAGGCCACCACAGACACAGGTGTCTCTGTCCTCTGTCACCCTTGGCATCTGTTGCAGTGGCTCCGGTTTAGAGCAGCTTTGTTTGCAAGCTCCTATGAGCCAGCATTTGCAGATTGCACCACAGTAAACCTCCATATGTGTTGATGCCTTAGCAAATGCCAGCTGGGCAGGTTCCTCTGTGTGATAAGTCTGGTAACAAAGCTGTCTGCTCTCTGAGGGCAAGAGTCGGGTCTGTCCTGCTCCTGCCATAGGCCCAGCCTCTAGCAGAGCGCCCACTACATGAGAGAGGTCAGCTGTTTGCTGACTGGCTGAATGAAAGGGACCGCTGTGGGGAGACCAAGGAGATGGTTTTGTCTTTTCAGGACTAAGGGAACTGTCTCTTGTAAGATCTCTGAGTCCGAGCCCCTTATGTACCATCTGTGGGGCTTCGTCAGTCTTCTGTGATGTCAGAGGCTTGATCTTCTCATCTTTGTGATGTCACTGCTGAGCCACCAGCTGAATGGCCAAACCTTCCTGGCCCCTGCGGCACTCGGCCTGCTCGTGTCCTGTCTAGATGCTGTTCTGAACAGATTTGCTTGTGTCTGCATCTCCTTTTCCCAAGGGCAGGAACTAGATCTTATGTGACTCCTGTCCTGGGTCCAGCAGAGCGACCCATAGGGGTGGGTCCTCACTGTCTGTTTGCTGAGTGAGTGGACAGATGCAAAGCCTCACCAGGGACCCCCAAATGATGTGGGGATAGGGAACCAGTGATTACCAGTGATGTGATAAATTACCAGTGATGTGTTTCTGGAGATACTCAGAGATGCTACAGAGGGATTTCTGCACTGAGCCAGGGCAGGGGATAAGCAGTGCAGGAGGAGCGCATGCTGGCCACGGGCTGTGAGTGTGGCCTTGGGTCAGAAGATCCAGGAGCTGGTTCCACTCTTACTGCCTGTGAATGACCTAACCTCTCTCAGCCTCGTTTCCTCATCCGAGAGATGGCTAGGATTGTTGTATTAAATGGGACAGTACCTGGGACACAGTTAAGGGCTCAATAAATGATTGTTATCATGTTTATTAGTAAGTAAAATTCCTGGGCATATTAGGCCCAGCCAGTAATGGTGGGGCCCAGGTGGAGGAGGATTACAAATTGGAGACAGAGGGGAGACGTGAGTTTTCTGACCCCTCTCTTTTCCGGTTACCCCATCCTTCCCCTGAAACAGCTCAGGGTCTGCTTCTGAGTCTCCTGGGTGCAGGGTGGGCCGGTGCCTCTGAGGCTCCTGGGGAGAGCAGTTCATGGCTTGGGAGGCAGCCAGGTGACCTGAGCGAGAGGAAGTTGTAGAAAGGGCCGGGAAAGAGTGACTAAAGGGAAACAGGCACGAATGAGGCGCCCAGATCCTCACTGTGTTAAAGGAAAGATGCGGCATAACAGCACTTTGTGAAACCGTGATTTTGTATGCAGACTAGCTGTTAGCATCACAATGTTCTTCTCCTTGTGTTAACGGGTATTTATGCTAGGCAGTGGGTCTTAAGTTTTAATGTACCTTCTTTAAAAAATATTTGGAAATGAGAGTATTGGATCCCACAAGTATTTCTTGAGGGTCTACTACACTGTGCAGGACACTGAGAGGTTATAGGGAAGAGAGCCCTGCCTTCGTGAGGCTCACAACCCACTGTGCCTGTGAAGCCATAAGGCATTAATTCAGGGGTCCACCGAGGCCAGGAAGAAGTCTCCTTAGCTTCACCTCACTGCAGGTGGCAGGGCAGAATTAGGCTGGAGGAAGCTGGAAATATAAATTGGCTTTCCTGGGCAAGTGCACAGCAGCCTACCAGGCCTGCCACGTGCCTGGGTTGCATGGGGGTGTGCTCCTGACCGGGGAAGGGAGATCAGGCCATTTTAAATGCAGAGGAAGAGATAGGGTTGCGGCCTCTAATGCACATGCCCCATCTGCTGTATCTCCCACCTGGAGCAGTGACTCAAAACCCATTGTATGTTCTGTTGAAATGCCAGAGTGATGTCCTCATCAGGTGTGGTACTGATGCTCCTGAGTGACATCTGTGTGGCATTACTAGGCAACAAGCCGCATGCCTTCATCATGGTCCAGCCCACAACTCCCCCCCAGGTACCACTGCACACAGGTGCTGACCAAGTGTGGCCTTGACTGCCACAGAAGCAGTTTGCTGCCCATCTGGTCTCCCAGGTGGTGACTTAATATTGGATCGAACCTCCAAATTGGTCACTGGCTGCTTTATGGGCTTCTGTGCCTTGAGTTCAATGTCCCAAATGTCATTTTAAAAAGGTCCACTTTGTTCTGGCTCCTCCCCTAAGTGGGTCAGGGTAAATTTAGATAAGATCTTTAATGGCTCTGAGAATTCAGTTCAATTTGGACTTGACTCTTGAGGACACAGAGTTCTTAGGGGGAAGATGTTCCTGCCTTATTTTGAGACTCTGCTTTAACCAGTATGGTCTGGGTATGACCTCCTTCAGGACTGAGATCAAGGCAAAAAGTGACAGGAGAGGTTCCCTCTGTGGCCTGGAGAACGGTGGCTTTTCACACCAAAAATCCCTTCTGCCTTCCTGGGGCGTGAAAATTGTGAGCGCAGGCTGCCTTACAACCCTGCAGCCCATAGCCCGTGGGGGATCCTGCCTTAGCCAGGCTGCGGCTGCTCCAGGGTTCCTAAAGAGGGGCGACTTAGGGGACTAGGGAACATCCTTGAAACTGTGTTCATATCACTTTACGTAGTAGTGAGAAGTCAGTTATTCACACCTGAATAAAGTGTGAGGGGAAAATGGAGATGAGACGAGGTGGGCTACATGCCCGTCTCCCCCCACGCCAGCCCACCCCAGCCAAGCCTGGTGCTGCCTCCACCAAAGTCACGGTTTCAGCTCTTGCTCATGGAGGTGTGGGGGTGGGACAGTGCCAGGACGACCCCTCCTTAGTGACGAACACATTTTAAGTAAACGAAGTACTCCTGTGGTCACATCTGTGGCTGCTCGGTGCCCCCTCCAATCCTGTGGTCTGTGTTTTTCTTCACTTGGGTCAAGGTATTACACTTCAAGTGGTAGCAGTGCTTTAGGCAGTTTCCATGCCTTCATCATCCATGCAAATATAAATACTGTGTCACCTCTGCCCGAGTTCATCCTTCTGTGTCAGTTATGTTAGAAAGGACACCACATGAATAAAAGAAACTGGTAGGTTAACTGCTGCTTTTTGAGAACACATTGAGAAAAGAATTCAGGTCCGACAGGTTGGTTGGGGCTATTTTACAACCTTGAAAATAAATGAAGTCAATGAAATTCAAGACATGATTTAGTCTGTTAAGCTCGCAGGTGAGCTGAGTTGGGCCAGGTCCACCTGACAGCCTAGGCGTGTCCCACAGCAGGGCCAGTACAGCCCCACTTGCTCTGTGGGGGGTGTGTGGGTGTGGGGCCCCTGCAGCCTCTCTGCTCAGTGAAGCCCTGGGCTGAGTCCTGCTTTCCAGTTATTATCGTGTAATCTTGAGGCAGCCAGTGGCCTCTCTGATCCTCAGTGCCTTTAGCTATCAGATTAGGACAATCACCTTGATGTCCAGGATTGTCCACGTATATGAGATGATGCTGTTTGTTGAGCAGGTGTCATCTGACAGGCCCCATGCTAACTCACTGTCTCCTCCAGTCCTCACAGCCACCTTGTGAGGTAGCTGTTGTGATTCCCACTTTACAGAATGAGAAAACCAAACTCCAGACAAGGTGAGGAGCATGCCCACGACTGCACAGGGAAGAACCCATGCCTGTCTGATTCAGACCCCGAGCTCTTAAATCTGGTTGAGACTGGCTCTTGAACAATGCTGCAAAATAGAATTAGTTCCAGTGGGGATTAATTCTTTAAAAAATTCCAATGCCCAGGTCTCACCCCAGACCAGTTGCATCACGAGGTCTGGGGTGGGAGGCAGGTGTGGGGTTTCCGAAGGCCCCCCAGGTGATCCCAGTGTGCAGTAAGGTTTGGGAACGTCTAGGTTAAGGAATTCTGCTCTACTAGTAGTTCTCAATCTTGGCTGCCCAGAACCAGCAGGGGAAACATCTAAAATGTACTGACGGCCATGCCCAAAGGAGTCTGATTTATTTGATCTAGGAAGGGCCTTAAGTTACTCCCGGTGACTCTGATGCAGCGAGGCAGAGACCATTGTGCTAAGTTTCAGGGGAAGCACCCTCTGAAAATGGTTGCCGTTGTTAAAATTATGTGTTAAATGAGGGCTTAGTGAGGACGCTTTTTACCGTCTCTTCCAATGTGCACTTGCAACTCCTTAGGAAAACCACTTTTCACCTTTGTCTCAGTTTGCTGGCTCAAGGGAGGGACTCAGTCCGTACTTTTCCAAAAAATGTAGCTGGAAAGAAAAGGGAAGGGGCAGGAAGCAGCATCACTCAACCCGTTTGCCTCTGCTTTATCCATGTAGTCATTTAAGTTCAGTAATAACATCTAACCTTTTAGGTAAAGGAACTGGAAGTTTCTTCTACGGTGAATTTAAAGAATTCAATAAGGAAAATAATAACTGTTTGCATAGCTTTAAATTCTCGTACCTCTTTATTTTTTTAAATTTATTTATTCATTGGCTGCACCACGCGGCATGCAGGATCTTAGTTCCCTGACCAGGGATCGAACCTGTGCCCCCTACAGTGGAAGTGCAGAGTCTTAACCACTGGACTGCCAGGGAAGTCCCTCTTACCTCTTCGTTAACATGAAGTAGCAGTTTTATCGATATATGCTGTGAAAATTTGATCTTCTCTTTTTTTCATACTTTTTAATTGTGTGCTTATTTATTGAAGTATAGTTGATTTATAATGTGTTAGTTTCAGGTGTACGGTAAGGTGATTCAGTTATGTATGCGTATGTATGTGTGTATATTTATTCTTTTTCAGATTCTTTTCTGTTATAGGTTATTACAAGATACTGAATATAGTTCCCTGTACTATATAGTAGGTCCTTGTTTATCTATTTTATATGTAATACTGTGTATGTGTTAATCCCAAACTCCTAATTTATCTCTTCCCCCCTTTCCCCTTTGGTAACATAAGTTTGTTTTCTGTGTCTGTGAGTCTCTTTCTGTTTTGTAAGTAAGTTCATTTGTATATTTTAGATTCCACATATCATATGATATTTTGTCTGACTTCACTTAGAATGATAATCTCTAGGTCCATTCATGTTGCTGCAAAAGGCATTATTTCATTCTTTTTATGGCTGAGTAATATTCCATTGTATATATATATACCACATCTTCTTTATCCATTCATCTGTCATTGGACACTTAGGTTGCTTCCATGTCTTGGCTATTGTAAGTAGTGCTGCAGTGAACATTGGGGTGCATGTATCTTTTCGAATTAGAGTTTTCTCCACATATTGGGTCAGCCAAAAAGTTTGTTCGGGGTTTGTCCTTGAATGAACTTTTTGGCCAACCCTATATATGCCCAGGAGTGGGATTGCAGGATCATATGGTAGCTCTATTTTCAGTTTTTTAAGGAACCTCCATATTGTTCTCCATAGTGGCTGCTACAGTTTACATTCCCACCAACAGTGTAGGGAGGGTTCTATCTCCATACCCTCTCCAGCATTTATTATTTGTAGACATTTTTTTTGAAGGTTTATTTTAAAACTTTTAAAAAATTTTATTGTAGTTGATTTACAATGCTGTGTTAATTCTGTACAGCAGAGTGACTCAGTTATACATATATATACATATATACCCACACATATATATATTCTTTCTCATATTCTTTTCCATCATGGTTTGTCACAGGATATTGAATATAGTTCCCTGCGCTATACAGTAGGACCTTGTTTATCCATCCTATATATACTAGTTTGCATCTGCTAATCCCAAACTCCCAATCCTTCCCTCCCCTCTGCCCCCAACCCCCGTCCCTTGGCAACCACAAGTCTGTTCTCTGTATCTGTGAGTCTGTTTTTGTTTCATAGATATGTTGATTTATGTCGTATTTTAGATTCCACATATAAGTGATATCATATGGTATTTGTCTTTCCCTTTCTGATTTACTTTGCTTAGTATGATAATCTCTAGGTCCATCCATGTTGCTGCAAATGGCATTATTTGATTCTTTTTGATGGCTGAGTAATATTCTATTGTATAAATGTACCACATCTTCTTTATCCATTCATCTGTCGATGGACATTTAGGTTGTTTCCATGTCTTGGCTATTGTAAACAGTGCTGCAGTGAACATAGGGGTGAATGTATCTTTTCGAATTATAGTTTTGTCTGGGTATATGCCCAGGAGTGGGATTGCTGGATCATATGGCAACTCTGTTTTTAGTTTTTTGAGGAACCTCCATAGTGGCTGTACCAATTTACATTTCCACCAACAGTGTAAGAGGGTTGCCTTTTCTCCACACCCTCTCCAGCATTTGTTATTTGTTGACTTTTTAATGTTGGCCATTCTGACCAGTGTGAGGTGATACCTCATTGTAGTTTTGATTTGCATTTCTCTAATAATTAGTGATGTTGAACATCTTTTCATGTGCCTATCAGCCATCTGTGTGTCTTCTTTGGAGAAATGTCTAGGTCTTCTGCCCATTTTTTAATTGGGTTTTGTTTTTTTGTTGTTGAGTTGTATGAGCTGTTTGTATATTTTGGAAATTAAGCCCTTGTTGGTCACATCATTTGCTGTTTTCTCCCAGTCCGTACATTTTTGTTTTGTTTTGTTTATGGACTTTTTTTTTTTTTGATGTGCAAAAGCTTGTAAGTTTGATTAGGTCCCATTTGTTTAGTTTTGCTTTTATTTCTATTGCCTTGGGAGACTGACCTAAGAAAATATTGCTACGATTTATGTCAGAGAGTGTTTTGCGTATGTTCTGTGGTGTCTTGTCTTATATTTAGGTCTTTAAGTCATTTTGAGTTTATTTTTTGTATATGGTGTGAGGGTATGTTCTAATAACTTCATTGATTTACATGTGGCTGTCCAGCTTTCCCAACACCACTTGCTGAAGAGACTGTCTTTTTCCCGTTGTATATTTTTGCCTCCTTTGTTGAAGATTAATTGACTGTAGATGTGTGGGTTTATTTCTGGGCTCTCTGTTCTGTTTCATTCACCCATATGTCTGTTTTTGTGCCAATGCCAGGCAGTTTTGATTACTATAGCTTTGTAGTATTGCCTGAAGTCTGGGAGGGTTATGCCTCCAGCTTTGTTCTTTTTCCTCAGGATTGCTTTGGCAGTTCTGGGTCTTCTGTGGTTCCATATAAATTTTAGTATTATTTGTTACATTTCTGTGAAGAATGTCATGGGTAATTTGATAGGGATCACATTATCTGTAGATTGTTTTGGTAATATGGCCATATTAACAATATTCTTCCAATCCAAGAGCATGGGATATCTTTCTGTTTCTTTCAATCATCTTCAATATCCTTTAGCAGTGTTTTATAGTTCTCAATGTGTCTTTCACCTTCTTGGTCAAGTTTATTCCTAGGTTTTGTTTTTGGATGTGATTTTTAAAGGCTTTTTTTTTTTTTTTTTACTTTCTCTTTCTGATATTTCTGTTACTGTATAGAAATGCAACAGATTTCTGTATGTTAACCTTGTATCCTGCTACTTTACTGAATTGATTTATCAGTTTTAATAGTTTTTGTGTGGAGTCTTTAGGGTTTTCTATATAGAGTATCATGTCATCTGTAGATAATGACAGTTTTACCTCTTCCCTTCTGATTTGGATATCTTTTATTTCTTTTTCTTGTCTGATTGCTGTGGCTAGGACTTCCAATACTATGTTGAATAGAAATGGTGAGAGTGGGCATCCTTGTCTTGTTCCAGAATTTAGCGTGAAGGCTTTCAGCTTTTCATCATTGACTATTATGTTGGCTATAGGTTTATTTTATTATGTTGAGATATGTTCCTTCTATACCAACTTTGGTGAGAGTTTTTATCATAAATGGATGTTGAATTTTATCAAATGCTTTTTCTGCATCTATTGAGATGATGATGTGGTTTTTATTTTTTCATATTATTTATATATGCATTCCCATTTTTTGACAGTTATTGCAGTCAGGATGGGCTAAGTTGTGCTGCCTTAATGAACAGTTCCCAACTCTCAGTGGCTTAACACACAAGGACTTATTTGTTCCTCATGCTACATATTTAAAGTGGGTCTGTGTATGACAGCCACTCAGGGGCCCAGATGGAGGGACATATGCTCCCACAACTGCTGAGGCAGAAAAGGAACATAGCAAGTGGTGTATTGGCTCTTAAAACTGTCAGCGGAAAGTGACATGTGTGGCTCTGTTCACACTTCATTGGCAAAGAGCCACACCCAAATTCAAGGGGCAATGGGGGTGATTTTATAGTGTGCTCAGAAGTAGATGGAATATTCATGAACAGTTCTAATGACTACACAACAAAACTCATATGTATCTCATTTTTATTACCACTACCTTGAGAACGTTGGCACCTGTCCAGAGTCTAACTCACAAACGGGCATGAACCACAGGAGGACAGTGCAGATGTGGCTGCTGGTGTCACTAGGAACACTTCAGCAGTGAGAGTCTTTCAGTGGATAAAAGCGACTCTTCCTGTGAAATGCCGTAGCAGACAGGTGCCCAGGAAGGAGTAACTTGCTTTCTGGATATGGCAGCCCTTATTATGGGATTCCTGTATTGAGATGGATGGCAGGGTCCTGGGGGGGTCAGGATGGATGAGCTACTTTTCACCCTTTGCTTTTTTTTCCAATAAAGCTTAGCATGGTGTCAACATTTGATAAAAACACCAGTCCAGTATACAAAAGTAACTGAAAATAAATTTGAATCTCTCTGCAGACCCGAGGAGTATTACATGCACAACCTAGGCAGTATTTCTCGAAGTTCTCTTTCTCAGTCTCGTTCCTCATCAGTTCCTCCAAGACTCTTACCATACAGGTCAGCATGAGGTCTTCCCAGACCACTCTTCCACCCACCACCACCACCCCTGTGCCCGAGCCCCAGGCAGAGTCAGTCCCTTTTCTGTGCCCACTCTACACTTATATATACTCTTATAGCATGTATCATATTGTTTTATAATGTGACATTTGTATAATCATTTTACTTAACAAATCTTAGTGCCAGGCACTGTTCTGAGCGCTTGACAAGTATTAGCTTATCCAGACCTCATAACTTAACCTAAGTTAGCTATTAGGTGATGATTATTAACGCTTTTATTTTGCATAGCAGAAAACTGAGACTTAGGGGGCACAGGTAACTTTCCCGAGGGTGTTTGGTTAGAAAGTGGTGAAGCAGGATTCGAGCCCAGGTAGTTGGACACCATTGACCAGGTGATGAGCCTCGTGGGGGCAGGTGCATCACATTTATGTTTGAGTCCCCACAGGTCCATCCATTCCCTGGTCACTAGGAATGTTTTCTAGGTGAAGGAGCACAATATTCAAACCTGTTGATGAACCATAACTTGTTTAGCCTGTTTCCAGATTTTTCTGTATAATTTGTGCTGTTATGAATGTATTGTACAAACTACATTGATTTCACTGGAGTTATTTGGGGTAAATTCCTCTAAGTGAAATGACTCAATAAGTATAAACAGTTTTACAGATAATTGCTTATTGCTTAGTCATTCTCAAGAAATTTGGAATTCAGAATTTATAATTCCGCCAGCTGTTTTCAGGTGCACCTACTTCATCATAGTGTCTTCAGTGCTTTGTTTTTATTTTAATCAGTTAAAGTCACATGTACTAGGGAGGCTGGAGTTGATGAATAATGAGTGGTGAATTTGTCCCAGGATTACTGTGGGGATTGTGAGGTTTGGATTCCTGGCGCCCTGTTGAAGTTTATTAGCTCACTAGGAAGTTATGAAGCTTCTGTCTTTGAAATGGACTGGGTTCATTGAATCTGATGGCCTAGAACAAACGAAGTCGGTTATCTTTGTGTTCCTATCCCATTATTTTATATTTCATTGTGCAGCGCTTATCACTGGTTGCCTCCCCAACCCTCCCCCACCATCTGCACACCGAGAGCCGGAACCCATTTTTACTAAATCACAAATGACAATAGCTTAGAAGTGCCACCTTCCTTTTGGAGAAGGAGCAGACCTTAAAAACAAAGCAGGAATGAGAAGCTTGCTGTGTGATTTTGTGCCCCGAAGGGAAGGGGGCTAAGAGGGTGACTGTTCTTCTTGGCTCAAGGCCACTGACAAGGCTGCTGGCCCAGCCTGAGAGGCAGCAGAAGAATAAGGGCTTGGTTCAGCTTTTATCTGAACAACTGCAGTAGATTCTGGAGTTTGGCAGTGGGTCCCGCGGAATCCTCAGCAGCAGATCCTAAAGCCCAGCTCTTGATGAGTGGCATGCGGCAAGTCTGGCGGTGTGATGCTAATAATAACAGTAGTAGAAACTGTCCGAGCCGCCGCCAGGCTTCTCTGGCCAACACCACAGTCTTTTGTCGGGAAGCCTTCCCATCTTGCCCCTCCTTATCCTCACATCACAGTAGTCTTCCAGAAAGTAACTCCCTTGCTTAATATCTTTCAGTGGATTTCCCCCCACCTAGCGTAAAATTCACTCTTTCCTGTGCACCGTGAGGCCTCCCCTTCCCCTCTCAGGCCACAGTACCCGTCCTTCGCTTCCAGGAACAGACAGGCTCTGCTCCTCATCCCAACTTTGCACCAGCTACGTCCTCTGCCCGGCCGACAGCTGCTTCTTGCCCAGGCCTCAGCTCAGAGGGAGACCCAGGGAAGCCTTTTAGTTAGCTGCCATCCATCACAGTCACACCTGTTTACTACACATTTCTCATCACCAGGACAGAAGCTCTGTGAGAGCAGGGAGCCTCTTTTCTGTTCCTGGTTGAAAGTTGGTGTTCACAACTCTTAGTGTAGTATCTTGCACACAGTAGGTACACAGTAAACCTTAATCCTTACACGGCTGGGAAGTAGGTGTTGTTGCTATTTTTCAAATGAATCTCAAAGAGATGGCCTAAGGTTGCATTACTTTGTGTTCAAACCAGGATTCAAATCCAGATTTCTCCACTCTGAGTGGTGTGGCCCAGAGTTTACTAAAGACCCAGTGTCATCAAATTCACTCAAATGGCCAACTTGCTTATGACTCAGCCAGATTTCCTGCTATACTGGTTTCCAGTGCACACTGCATCAAAGAATGATGCTGAAAGGACTAAACGCAAACAAAAGCATAAGTATAATATGTACTGGTGGCCCCTGGAAACAACTATGTTTGAGTGAAAGATGCCAAAGTGCCTTAATTTTGCAAACTGATTGATGAGTGTTCTGATTATTCATTGTGACTTGCTTCCTTTTGGGGAATAGTCAAGGCTGTTTAAGGTAAATAAAGCATTTTGTTTTAAAAATGAATAGATAAACAAAATGCAGTAATCCATACAATGGAATGTTATTCAACTCTGAAAGGGAAGTACTGACACAGGCTACAGTAATGTAGGTGGACCTTGAAAACATCATGCTAGGTGAAAGAAGCCAGACATGGCCACACTGTATGATTCCATTTATATGAAATGTCTTGGATAGGCAAACCCACAGAGACAGAAAGCAGGTTCGTGGGTGCCAGGGGCTGCGGGGGGAACTGCTGTATTTCCTTGTAGGGTGATGAAAGTGTTCTGGGATTAGACAGTGGTGATGATTGCACAACATTGTGAATGTTCTAAATGCCACTGAATCGTACACTTTAAAATGGTTTTTAAAAATGGTTAAAATGCTAAGTTTTATGTGTATTTTACCACAATTAAAAAAATATCAGTGAATTAGAAAAGAGAAAATGATAGTTGTACTTAACTATTTTTTGAACAAAATAAATATGCATAACTCTGGCAAGCTTAATAAAAAAGTAGATGAAACACAACTGTGCTAAAGAGAATTAGAGTTATGATATGCACAGATATATTTTTTGAAAAGACAAGTAATACTGAAAACCTTAACGTCACAAGGTTACCTCTTCATCAGAAAAGGAAGGTTGCACTGTGGCTGCCCCCAGCCAGACTGACAGCAGTTTGGTGAGAATGTCAGGCTGGTGCTGGGTGAGACCAGTGGGCAGGGCACGCCCAGCACGTGTGTGTGTGTGTGTGTGTGTGTGTGTGTGTGTGTGTGTGTGTGTGTGTGTGAGGGCTCTTCGCTGGGTTTGAGGAATCTGCTTCTTTGTTTAGAACATAAAAGCGAATTGCACATTAAGGATGGCGGGTGGGGACATGAACAGACAAGCAGCTGCTCTTACCCACTTAGTGCCTCGCCGTCCATTTGGACAGGAGCATAGAAAGTGATTTCATCCTCTGGTCTTGCCTTTGCAAAAGTTGGAGTGGTTCCACAGTAAATGGACTCAAGAATACATATGCCTAACAATTAGAGAACTGGATGGTTGGAGAAGTTCCAAAGTGCTTTCAAGGCACTGGTGCCACTGACGTGGCTTTGTCCCTGCAGGTTCTGCCTCCAGCAGTGACCCCTGCCCTGCTTAGAGGTCCCATCACCACCTCCCCACACCTCTGCCCCTTCTCTTCCCCCACCTGACAACCCCTCCTGCCTTCACAGTTAAATCCGGCTCTTCCTCCCAAGCCCAGCTCAAGTACCGCTTGGATTTACACCATGCCATTTCCGCATTTGTGCCTGGGATTCATCTCCTCCAGCCAGAGAGCAAGTTCCGTGGTGACCAGAACCTCTCCTTGTAATTCTGGGGTGCCCCACCATCACATTCAGCCTTCCCTGCCTCCTAGGCACCCTTTCCCCTCTATCCTAACCACTCCGGTGGTTTTCCTTTGCTGGGCCAGTCTGGCAGTGACAGGCTCAGGGTGAGATGAGTGAATTAAAGCAGAACCATGAGATTCTTCAGTCCTGGGGCTTTTGTTGGTGCTACTGGTAAGAGATCCTCTTTCTCTCGGAGTTGCTAAACCAGTAAGAGCTTCTGGGGACAAGGGTTGCCAACTTTTAGGATGCTTGTCTGAGAATAAAGCCACACAGAGTAGAGCAGAGCCGGGAGACAGGGCATGTCCTGATGGAATGATGTGAGTCCTGGATTGTAACTGTGCTGGATGCTGGCACTTCTCCAGTTATGAGCACCAGCAACTTGCCTGCTTGCTTCCAACTGGAAGAGTGTTGTTGCACCTCCCAGCACTTACTGTGGGCAGAGGCTGGGCCTGAAAGAAAGCTTTGTCAACTTGCTGATAGTTTGTCTACAGCTGTGTCTAGGGGGCTAAGTAGAATATTTCCTTTTTTGCATTAAAAATTATTACTGTGGTAAAATATACACAACACTCACCATTTTAATCATGTTTAAGCGTAGAGCTCAGTGGCATTAAGTACATTCATATTGTGCAGCTGTCACCATCATCCATTTCCAAACTTTTTCACCTTCCCAAACTGGAACTCGGTACCCATTAAGCACTGTCCTCGTTCTTCCCTCTCGCTAACTCCTGCTAACCAGTATTTTACTTTTGTATCTGGAATCTGACTACTCTAGGTACCTCAGATAAGTGGAATCATACAGTATCTGTGACTGGTTTATATCACTTAGCATAGTGTCCTCACGGTTCATCCACACTGTAGCAGGTGCCAGAATCTCCTTCCTAAGGCTGATGAGTATTCCAGTGTATGGATGAACCACATGTTGTTTATCTGCATCCATCGATGGACACTTGTATTGTTTCCACTTTTTGGCTACTGTGAATAAAGCTGCTATGAGCATGGGTGAACAAATATCTGTCCAAGTCCCAGCTTTCAGCTCCCCTGGGCCTACACCCAGAAGTGGAATTACTGGATCATATGGTAACTGTTTAACTTTTTAAGGAACTGTCAGGCTGTTTTCCGCAGCAGCTACAGCAGGCTCCAACGTCCAACAGTACTTTTTGTTTATAAAAAAAAAAATTTAGTTTAATGGAACTGTGGTAATACTGGGAGAATAACTTATACCATAGCCGGTTTGTTACTGAAAGATTACAGATAGAAGCTTCGGCCTGAAATAGTTCTTGTTTTCTTCATCAGCACCACTTCTTCGTAAACTCCTACTTATCAAACACTGGCAGCTTGGGCTGCATCTCAGTCCAGGGATGGAAACGGCCTCTCCCACCTTCCGAGGAGGGGAGAGGGTGGGCGCATTCTGACTGTGGATAACTGTTTTCCTCACACCCCCTCGCCTACCCATTTTGGCTTTTTTAGCAAAAATGTAGTCGCCGGTTTATCTATTCCAGGATGCCCTTGCAGAGAAGCTGCAAGGCCGTTGTGCACTCACAGTGCATCCCAGTCAGATACGTGAGTGGCTGTATGACCCCCCTCGCCCCCACAACGGGAACCTTTTGCGTGAGCCGTTAGGAAAAGGTGGAGGGTGCGTGAGACACAAGGTCTGGGACAGGTGCCGTCTTGTAAAGGCTTTATTTCTTCTCCATCATCGTCTCATACAGACTCCGAGGCACCACCCTCTCTCTTTCCATTTGGTATCCTCAGGACTTTTTGTAGTGTTTTTCCTTAAACAAGGAAATTTGGAGTAAACACTGTATTGCCTGTTTAACAATAATTTTAAAATGCCATCGCTGTTGTATCATCAATGCAAGAAGACAACGACAGTACAGTACGAGGGGGTTCACACTGTATCACAGTGGGACAGAGGGCTCACACATAGGCGGGGCGAGACCACAGCAGCGGTATGTACATGCACCCCAGTGCTTCGAACCCAGAGACGTGCAGGTCGAGAAGAATATGTGGATTATACAGCAGGTCTGGACAACCCGGCTGAGGCCTCTCTACCTTTCCAGAATGCTGCCATCTATCCCCTCAAGGATATAGGAGATCTGCCTTGTCTACTGGCTGGCTTCATGGTTTTTTCATTACAAAAAGTTCACTGAATCATACAGTCTGAAGCATTTCAAAAATTCTTAAAAAACAAGAACACTGACAAAATAAAATTAACTTAAAACACTCTAATTCAACGTGGAAATAAACCAAACCAAATGTTAACAGTGCAAATTTAACAGTGAGGCAGTCAGTATCGCGCGCGAGGGTGTTCAGAATCTCTTAAAAACTTTTTGTTTTTAAATTTATATCTTATTTACCTTTTTTTTGTTTAATATAAAAAAGATGGAGACCAAAAATAGTTTTCTGAGCTATGAAAAAAATTAAGTTCTTACAGGCACGTTTACTGTTTCATTCTAGAAACATCTCAGATTCACAGGTTGAACATTCAGCAGCTGTGTTATTTTTTTTAAAAAAAACATTCTTTGACCTTGGGAAAACCAGATCTCTCCTTTTGGGGCAGAGTTCGGTTGATGATGACGGTGTGGTTATGCAATTACAGTGAATTATTCCAGATAATCCATGCGAGCCTGCATCACAGGTGTGGCTTCTCCCCGGGCAGCCTCCTCCTCCAAGGAGGTCGGGTCTCCGGGTGACGGAGCCGGTGAGGCAGTGGGGGAATGTGGGGCCCAACGGGACGGAGGGCGACGGTTTGCTGGTCTCTCGGGCCTGGAGAAGCAGGGTTCTAAGGATGGAGCTAGTGCAGAACAAGGGAGTTCCTTCAAAGCCGAGGAAGAGAAAGACAGGGTTACTCAGACGGACAGGTCCTCTGGGAGGTGATTTCCCCCAAACAAACTTCTCAGTAGGCTCAAGTGCAACAGACCAGGGTGTCTGCAACTTCTGAATGCTAAGTTATACGTTGCTCATGGAGTATAAGTTAAAAAGGTAAGTAAAGAATTCAACACGAATGACCAGTGACGACAGTAATGGGAAGATAGCAAATTATGATGAAAACGTGGCATGAGATGGGTGTGTATATGAGGCGCCTTCGGAATTGGGCTGCAGCAAATGGAAGGGGGGAGCCAGAGTCCTGAGTGGTCTGCCCAGTCCTAAGAGGCTGGCCATGAAGGGATCTATGACTCCATCAGGCTGCACCAGCAACGGGGCTCACCTTCAAACCAACTCTGCTACCGTTTATTCCAGGTTGACTGGCACTGGGTTAAACTCCCACAACATGGAGATAATGCTGCAGGCAGAAACTTTCATTAGATAAAACCACCTAAATTACTCTTCCTGGCAGCAGCATTTGAAAAGTGGAGCCCGGGCTTCCCTGGTGGTGCAGTGGTTAAGAATCCACCTGCCAATGCAGCGGACACGGGTTTGATCCCTGGTCCGGGAAGATCCCACACACCTCGGAGCAACTAAGCCCGTGTGCCACAACTACTGAGCCTGCACTCTAGAGCCTGTGCTCCGCAACAAGAGAAGCCCCTGCACCACAACGAAGACCCAACACAGCTAAAAATAAAAACAAACAAAAATTTATAAAATAAAATTTTAAAAAGTGGAGCCCGAGTGTATGGGCTCCTGCACCTTCTGAGGACCGATAACCCCGGGACCGATCACCTACAGTACGTCCTCTCAAGGCTGCTGCTCCTTTTTTTGTATTAGAGACTGTTGAGCTACTTGTCCTTACTCTGCACGCCAGGACAAAGGACACTGACTGGGGATCTGCGGGCAGCTGTGGCCTGAGGAAACGGTGAGCTCTATCTACCCAGACACCCACACAACAAGAGGCTGAGGTGGGAAACCACTGTGATGAAGAACACAGAACAAGGACCCTCAGAGCCACTCAGGAAGTAAGTCGAGGGATGTAAAGAGATGTGATGAGCACAGCAGAGCAGAAGGAGGAGCATGTAGTCATCAGAGCGACAGAGAGAAGATGGAGGGCGGGGCACAGGAGGGATGGGGGAGTGGTCGCCGCCCGGGGGCAGCAGAAAAGGAGCATCGACACACACGATGACTAACGTCCCTAGACCTGCTGGTGGCACTTCATGTGACGACAGTGAGGCCTCATCAGCAAAGCACTTATACTAGTGGAAACCATGACAACCAGAGATACCTCGCCTGTGAAAACACATCAGCACTGAAGCAGCCAAAATTAAAGGAAATGTCCTCACCTCAGCCCAGCCCAGGGCACGAGGGACGGTGGCTCAAGATATGTGTGGTTTGTGTTGCGTATATAAGAGTGTTGGGTTGTAATATGTGTTGTCTATCAGTGTGTGTAGGTTGCCGGCATAGGATTTTTGGACACCACTGTGGCCTGTTTCTACTTAGCTGATGCTGAGTGACAAGGGTTTTCTGTTAATTTGTGCCACCTCGTCACTAGCATCTGTGTGCACAGAAGAAATGCTCTGTGACCATGAGTTCAAGGGGACAAAGTTCTCTTTAGTGTCACACCAGCAAATCTGAGCAAGTGATGCTGTTTTTTCCCAAGAAGCCCCTGCCATAGGCTCTGGGGGCATCTCATCCTTGCAGCACCTCTTCTGGAAATGGCCTCTGGAGCCATTCTTTGTCAGTCATTTTTCGTGGGGCATGTGCTTAGTCTTTGAGAGCCAGTTGTATTTAAGGCCAGTGGATAAGGGGGGGGGTGGGTGACTATATCCTTGATCAGAAACAAGGTTGGTATTTTCTCACAAGCCTTGATTCAGGCTCTGAAGGTGATTCTGCAATTTTGGAGCAGGGACGATTGTGTTGTTTAGTCAATTAACACAAATTGATTGAGCACTTACTATGACCCCCATGGTGACCACTGGGAAGGACAAGATATATTTGTATTTATTCCCTCTGGTGTGGTTTTTGAAAAAAAAAGAGAAAAGCCTCATGCGTAATGGTCACACCTTATTATAGTACATGGCAATGCACAGCCACCGAAATGTCAGTGAGCAGGCACAGGCCGACTGGGAGCACGCTCAGCTCAGAGACCCTGCAGGCTGGACGGTTCCCTCTCTGGCCAATGTCCTTTTACCCCTTCGGGAGCATACTGGCTGCAGACTGCACAGGAGAGGGGAGATCTCAATAGGATCTCTACTGAGCAGTCAGTATCCCAGGGGGCAAGTGGTCCCGTCCAGGCCTGCCCTCTGTCCCTGCAGGTGGACCCCTGGGCCAGCCTGGAGCAGAGCTGCCCAGGACGGTGGGGCCTCATTCTGTGGGTCAGATGCCAGCCCTGAGCTACATGACAACCTCTCCAGACAGTGTGGAAAGAAGGAAGAAAGCACTTACGGCGTGAGGCAGGCAGGGCTAGAGTCCCCAGGGGGCAGTTAGTAAGACAGTTTGGTTCTGGACAGAACAGACAGACAAAGAAGAGAAAAGCAAGTAGGTTGGAAAGTACTTTTTAAAAAGAACAACAGTAAAGGTTTAAAGTCAACAGGCCTGGTGGCAGCTCCAGGGACAGCCATCTGGAGAAGTGAGGTCCCACAGAAGCGGGCACACAGTCTGGTCCCCGCCTGGCCAGAGCAGGAGGGGCCCTCACGACAGCACAGCTACAGACCTCTCCCTTCCGCTGGCTATTCTTCTCTTCTTCCCGAGCTGCCCCTTGGCATTTAACATTTCCAACACCCTACAACTGCTGTTTTTGAAACAGAGCCCATTAAACAGCCAGATTGTTTTAGTCACAATGACCAAATGACTGCAGCTCAGACTAAAACTTTCCCTTCGAATTTTCCACTGAGACATTTCCAGATTATCCTCTCTCTCCACACCAGACCTGCTCACAGCTTCTCTCTGCATTGTGCATTGGTGCTATGTCTTCAAGAGAAAAAGAGGAATAAAGTAGCTCGTGGGGTGAGAATGAAGGGAGAAAGGGAGTTTCCTACTGTGCCCGTTCCTGGCTAGGAATGACTCCATCACCCACGTCTAGATGTCCCATTGAGCACTCCGGGAAAGATTCTCCCACACGGGCTCGGAGGAGGGTGGGAAATCTGAATTCGTTCTGATTTTGAAACGAAAAAAACTACCACAAATCTAGGGAGGGATGGGAAGGGGTCTTGGGGTTTCCAATGGGCCTAAGTCAGTTCAGGTGAGGAATAATTCCACTGGAGTCTAGAATAAGCCAAATTCCAACAGTAAAGGAAAAAGAGCCCATGACATTTAAACACTGCCCGTGAGAGCTCCATGCCAGTTCTGAACCCCTGACACCGTGCCTGGGCCCCGTTTAAATCGGCCATCACCTCTTTTGGTAGTAAACACACCGAGTGAGAAGAAAATCTAAGACACTTCACAGAGGACCAAAGTGGGGCACAGCTTTATACGGATAAAGCCATTTTCACGCCTTGGTTTAATAATGACTGAATCACAGCACTATTTCCTTTCTAGTCTCATAGATTGCCTGCAGCATTCATTCGTGACTCAAAATGAATTTAGTCTCTAATATAAATGGACACCACAGACAGGCCAGTTAATGCTTGGGATAAAGCTCTCATTCCAAGGAGGTGTGGCACTCACCCAGCTAGACCCCCTGCAGCAGCAAACCACTTACCTGAGGGGTCCTGAGGGATGGGGTAACAGAAGCCCGCAGAAGACACCATTTGTTACCTGAGAACACAACCTCCTTCTCAGAGCACGCGAACAGCCTTATCACAAAGACGCGTACCTTTGGCAGGCATAGGCCACAGACTGTCAATATTATTAGGTTGAACCATATGGTGTTGCCATTTCTGTAGGTCACTGGCAATTTCACATGGTTTAAATCTATTTCAGATTTAAACTCTATATTTTGAGTTAAATGCCTCTTGTTGAGTTATACTGGGAAGCTGAGCATTCCTTTTCCCGCTGGGAAATGTGGGGCAGCAGGTGGATCGGGTGACACAGGAAATACACCTCCTCCTCCTCTCCTCACCTGTGCAGCTGGGGCTGCAGAGCCTTGGGAGGGAGCGTGTACGTGTCCTTCTCTAACCTTCACCATCTGCTGTCTGCCCAGCCTGGAGAATGCCTACCGGTGTCTGCATTCCACTGCTGTGGAGGTTTTGCATCTGGGTTCCTGGTGGGTCAGGCCTCACCCCCAGGTCTACACATAAGGGTGTCTGACCAAGGGCTGAGAAACCTCCTCTGGCACTGCGTGAACGATAAGACCAACATCACCACCGTTTTCACCCCCGGCACCAGCATCTGGCTTCGTTTTATTTTGCTCATTCTTGCTGTGGTCCAGTTATACCCCATGTGGGTATGAGCAGGGCAGAATTCAAGATCGACTGATTTGCAAATAACCTTAAGGGGGGAGAGATACAATAATAATAATCACATAATAACATGTGACAATATGGATAATACGTGTGGTCATAGGTGACAATAATAGGCGATGTTTAAGGGGATAACGATTATAATCGCGTTGTATGAAGGCAGGATTTTGACCTTATCCATTCGTCTCACCTCGTTTTACTGCTAAGAGAACGCACGCACACAGAGAGGGTAATGGGATTTGTGAGACGTGAACCCGTTGTCTGCACTGAAGCCAGCGCTGGGATCCAGACACCCTTCCTGTAGGTCCTGACGAGAGGTGTTCTATGTCCACCCTGTCAAAACCCTCTCTCTTCATCACAGCTGGAGCAGAAAGCCTGATGTTGCCCACACACGCTCCCAGGACACAAACTCATACAGAAGGAGGGGAGATATGACCCCACGTGAAAAGCCCTGCCCTGATAAACACACAAGCATGCATCACTGAGGCCAGAGTGGAGGACCTGAGTCCGTCCCTGAGCTCCTTAAGAAAACCATCTCATGGTCCTCAGAGGATCACTGACGGCAATAAAACGAAGTTCTCTTTTAAGAAGCAGCTCCGGGTTGGCGTTCCTGCTTCTTCTATCCTCCCCTAAACCTCCTGAACTCACATAACCTGGTACAGCCCCAGGGTCAGCTGTGCTGACACTGAAAAGGATGAGCCGCAGGGGGAGGGGGTGGGATACTCAGCATCCGTTACCTCGATGGACCCTGGCTCGGCTCTGACCGTCATTTCTCCCACGGGGCCGCTGCTGCTGAGACTGGGGGTGCCGTGGGCGGCCTGCCTCCGCTCCTCCTTTAAGGCGTGTTCCAACAGCTTCCGGTGGAGGATCCGGGCGACGTTCTCTGTGAGCGTGTAGCCGGGGGGAGCGGACAGGTCCTGCCTCGCGGGTGTGCCCTCTCCCCCTTCCTCCCTGCACGTCTCGGAGCCACCCCCGACCGGGCTGGGCGACCGGCCTCGGGAGCTGGGGCTTGTGTCCTGGCCTGGGCCCAGCTCCGGCAGGGGCTCTGCCGAACGAGACCGACTGGCGGCCCGCACCCCCTTCTGGAAGGGGTCCTGCACCATAGGGCTGTGGTCGATGATGCTGAAGAGGCTGGAGAGGCCGTCGTTGATGGCGGTGTGCACAGGGCTCTCCCGAGTGGTGGTAGAACGGGCCCAGGCTGACTCGCCGCAGCCCTTCGGGGCCAGCCCCGGGGAGGTCCTGCTGCTTGGCTGGTCCACTCTGGGGAGGGGCTTCCTCTGCAGCTTGGGAGACCCGTACTTCGGGGAGCAGCATGTGCGTTCAAACTTGGCCTGCACCTTCTCGATGGCGGGGGCCACCTGCCTGTTCCTGAGGCCGCGGGAGGGAGAGGACACGGGCGTGGTGCCACCCCCCGCCTTGGGCGTGAGACACTTGTGGGGGCTGCTGGTGACGGTGCTGCCCCGCAGGGCTTCGGTCTGCAGGCCGATGCTGATGGTCTGGATGGTCTGCGTCCCTGTCGTCCGGGACCCATTGGTCTGGCAGGCCGTGTCCTTGACCAGAGGCTCCCCGGGGCTGGAGCAGACGGCGCTGACGGAGAAGGCCACCTCCTTCATGTCATCACTCAGGTTCTTGGACATCTCCAGGCTGTGCAGCGGGGAGGAGAAACCGAGGGTGCTGTCGAGGGGCCAGAGCCCACCCTCCGTGTAGTCTCGGGGGTGCTTGGAGGGGGCACAGGGCCACCTGCTAAGAATGTGTTCAGAAGAGCCCCCCTTGGCGCCCCCCGGGCCCCCTCGGGCCCTGCCCTCACCGCCTGCCACCAGGGTGCCATCCAGCCTCCGGATGGCGGGCGGGCTGTGCAGCATCCTCACCCCGGCCTGCTCGGCGCAGACAAGGCTCCGCGGGAGCTGCTTCTGGCAGTGCTCCGGGCTGGTCACGGTGTCCGTGGTCAGGGTGATGCTTGTGGTGAGGTACCAGGAGGAGTCGGAGAAAGGGTCGGTGCTGGCCTCGGAGCTCGCCCGACCCGCCTCGGTCCTGTCTGCCCAGGGGTCTGGGGGCCTGTCGTCCCAGCTCTTGCTGTTGAACTCCTCGATGTACTTGAGGTCATCTGGGGACAGGGGCGGGGTGACGTCCTCCTTGCTGCTGGTGGCGGGCAGGCCCTTCTCTGGCAGGAAGGGAGAGCCATCCATCAGGCGCTGGAACTCAGACATGGATGACACGGACACGGCCCTGGGGAAGGGGAGAGGAGAGGTGTCAGCTGCCACCGGCTAGGGAGCCACGGCCCTGGAACCCCTGACCCAGCACACCCTGTGTCCTGCCTGCATGCACAGTGCCTGTGTCTCCACCTGAAGGATCAGGACACGTTCCAGCTGCCTGATGTTTTCCACTCTTGGGCTGACCCTCTGGTGTGCAACAGGCTTTTATGGCTCTGGAATTGCTGCAGGAGCCTTGTATTGGTCAGAATTTACTACGGCCGACCCTCAAAACCGTGGGAGAGGTGGGGCTCCGGGGCAGTCAGAGCTAAGCTCTAACCCTACTCTGCAGTATTCTAGTTCAGTGCCCGGATGCTCCACAGGAAGAAGGGGAGCCTGGCTGTGGCCTGGCCTCTCCACGTACTTGATGGGCACCTTCAATGTCGGAGCTGCGGGAGCTTCCCGAGTTCCCGGCATTAGAGCAGGCGCGCATCCCACAGACGTGAACGCACCACGGTCCCAATCCAAACGAAACGAGCGGCGGGGAGGGAGAGATGCCACCACAAAGCGACTGTGACCTGAAGTCTTCTCCGCCCACGGGCCTCATCCTCTGTCGGCTTAAAGCACTAACAACAGTCTCTCCCAAGGCCAACGGAAGATGTGGAGGAGAGGAGGGCAGTGGAAGGTGTGATCAGGCTGGCGAATGATTTCAACACCACTTCAAACAGAAATCCCCCCTGGCCCTGCCCAGACCCACCCACAGGCTCAGTCCTCCTCTTCCCTCTCTACTCAGTTTAAACAAATTTGCGTATATGTGCCTTTTCAGACATGTCCCATCATACATATAAGGCTTACTAGAATATATGATTATGAACACCAACTACTTTATATTTACTTCAAGGATTACCGCCAGGAAATACTGTAATAAATTCTCCTAGGAGAGCTTTTAAATGGTCAGTCTATAAAGTGTCTCATAACATATCAAGAGGGAGTTTTTTCAGACTTTAAATTAGAAGAAAGGGTTTCCATGGACTTTCAAAAACCATTTAACACAATCATCTCCTTATATACACAACACAACTCTAACCACACAGCTCTTACTGTGACACTAACACACACATGAACACAGCATAGCACTGGCCTTTTTGTTGCTAATAATTTAAAATACTGTATTTATGAAATTAATAATAAAGCAACTACTTATCCAGAAGTTTTACTCTAAGTCATTTTTGAAGAGTGTCACGGTACACTGCAGTGACAAGATAGAATTTTAAGACCAGGTGGTTTTTTAAATTTTTGGTTGCATTGGGTCTTTGTTGCTGCGTGCGGGCTTTCTCTAGTTGCGGTGAGGAGGGGCTTCTCGTTGCAGTGGCTTCTTTTGTTGCAGAGCAAGGGCTTCAGTAGTTGTGGCTCGAGGGCTCTAGAGCACAGGCTCAGTAGTTGTGGCATGTGGGATCTTCCCGGACCAGGGCTCGAATCCGTGTCCCCTGCATTGGCAGGCAGATTCCTAACCACTGTGCCACCAGGGAAGCCCAAGACCAGGAGGTTTCTACTGCAGTAGTCTACTATCATTTCATCAGTCTTACTTACCTTTGAAGATTTCCCTTGTGATTTTCTTCTTCCTATAAAGAAGAAGTAAGTTTATCTGAATCGGTTAACATTGGCTGCCTGGGGGCCTTCAGGGTGCTAAGTGATTTGTTTTTCTCTTAGGACAATACCATTTAAAACATACATGGCAGCCAAGTTTGGGCCAGGAGTGCCTCTGCCTCTCAGCCCTTTGAAGTACAATAATGACACCAGAATCCAGGGGTGATGAGGGCTTAGAGCCTCTGAGTCCAGGGAGGGCCCACGGGAGTGAGAAAAATTGGCTATAAACCTTGTCACAGAGTGGCTCTCCTGTGCTCCTCAGAGGGCATCACTAAGCACGTGAGCTTCAAAGCTGCCTCGTTAATGACTGAAAGTGTGTGTGAGAGAGAGAGAGAGACAGAGAACACACACGCATGCAAGAGAGGAGGGGGAGAACGGGGAGAAGAAGGAGATGGAGGAGGCGGAGGAAGGGAAGACAAGGGTGAGAGCAAGTTAGGGGAGAGATGTCTCTTGGCCTCAGCCTGTCTATAGAAGTCGGTGTGAGAGGTATAGACTACTACATATAAAATAAATAAGCTGCAAGGATGTATTGTACAGCACAGGGAATATTGCCAATATTTTATAATAACTAAATGGGAGCATAACCTTTAAAAATTGTGAATCACTGTTGTACACCTGCAACTTACATTGCAAACCAACTGTACTGCAATAAAAAATGCAAAAAAAAAAGTCGGTGTGACATCCTTAGAGGGCTCTTTGTTTTAAATATCGCCCTTGGGAATCAGGGAAGGTACAGTGACCTCTGCTAAAGAAGAGAACATGCACACATGGTCCTCCTGAGGACACCCCTCTGCGGACCAGTCCTGAGGGAGCAAGGCCCAGTGAGCCTTCGAGGTATTGCGACTTGAGTCCTGGCACAGCAAACCACCTGAGCATCCCCCAGGGAGCCCTCCCTATGGGATCTGGCCACTGCTTTGAGATGGCATAGGAGACGTTGCCACTAGATCCCCGGGGTGGCATGCTGGCACTGTCACCTCTGCTGGGTACAGGTGCTGAGGAGAAGGCACTTGACCTCGCCGACCTGTGACTGAGGGTGATCCCCCACTTCAACATCCCTGCCTGACGGGCACCCTGTCTGCTGAGCGTGTCAAATGACAGGTGCAACCACTGTGAGATTGGCTCACAGGTATGATTCCTAAAATCAATCTTTAAAACCCAGTTTTAAAAAAGTCATAACCAGAAAAACCCAATGCTGTGCCGTGGAGATTTCTGCACAGAGCTAAGCTCTTCTATTTGCTGATCTAAGTTACATAGGTTTCTAGTGTGGGATTTTTTTCCCTTTGCCCAAATAAGGTATTTATTGTATATCATTGGTTAGTGACATTTGTTACTTTCTTTAAAGCAAATTTTTTTTCTGTTATTAATGTTTTCTGGAATCAGAAGGCTGTACTATGATTTTAAGAAAAGTTGCAGCTCTGCACTTCCCGGGATGATCTATTGGGTTTGCCAGAAAGTTCGTTTGGTTAATGAATACGTCGTTAAATAAAGTTCTTGCTGAAAATGAAAAATGTCTTATTTTTACTTAAAACTGAACGAACTTTTTGGTCAACCCAGTATTTCCTCTTGTGTTTCACTGGACACTCCCGTTCCTGAGACTCCCATTCACACAGGACACAAGCCCTGAATTTCTGAACCTGAGACAAGCGGCTAAGTGAAGCAGGGAGCCTGGGGTCAGGACCACCAAGCAAAGCTCCTGCATCATGAAGGGTTCGTTTTTACTGACCCCAGAGGCCGTGATATGCAAAACCAGGGGCCTGCCAGCCACTCGGCCGGCTTCCCAAGCCCCTGCCCTCGGTCCTGCCGCAGGTAATTACACCCCAAACCCAGGCTGACCTCGGGGAAGCAGTTCCTGAACTCCCTCTCGGGCTTGCGGTCTGGAGGCTCCTCTGGCTCGTCGTCCAAGGACAGGGCGTCCAAGTAGAGGTTCTCCCGGGCCGAGCACCTGTCCGATTCCTTCAGCTTGGACAGCGGCTGGTCCTCGAACGTGCTGGAGTCGGTGTCCATGCAGGGCCACATCCCCGTGGGGTGGGGGGCCCAGGGGCTCCCCGTGTGGGCACAGGGGCGGACATCGTCTTCCTTTTGATCACAGAGGAAACTGCCACCTCTCCGGGGACTGTTTTCTTTCTGCAACTTGAGGGTTTTAAAAATGAAAACAATTAGCCTCATTCTTCTGTCTGTTGCTCCCTAAGGTCATGGTTTCTCCACAATTTGGAATTAACATATGGTCTATCTGAAAGACGGTGAGAAGTCTACGTTCTTAAAGTTCTGACCTTAATTTCAAAAATAACACATCACAAATGCTTTTTGAAAAGAAAAATCACAATTTTATATGGACTAGAAAAATCTGCATTAACCACATGCAAGCCAGCTCCTTCTGATGAGAATATGTTATTGTATATAACTTTGAGTACTGTGCTCACAGGAAATTATACATGTATTTTTTTAATCTAACATTACCAAATGACACATTTAGAACTCCCTTTTTGTAATTACCTTCAGAACGTAAGGCACACTCAGTGGAAAGCCATCAGCGATAGCAAACTTCTGAGGGTGAATTTGATTTTCCTAACTAGCAGGGTTTCTAAATAACAACAGAGCATGGTGGTCTCCAAATTATTTGAAATGGGTCCTACATAAACCCCGAGTGATCACCTGGGTTATAACCATTGGGTGTCGAAAACATCCTACACTTTGCTTGAGAGGATTAGAATTTAGCTACAGAGGTAATTAAAGATCTGGTATGACTAAAAAAAGAAACAAAAACATGAGCCACATAGTTTGGAGTCATACTTTTCTCTGACTTGGTAAATGCAAGCAGCAGCAGTGGGGAAACCTCAGGAGACCTAGAACCACTGTGTGTGGCTGGTCGTCTCAGCTCAGTGTCCCCACCTGTAAGAGGGGTGCCCCTCCCTCCGGGGCTGTGGGAGGGCTGCAGGCCGGGCCCAGCGTAAAGCTCACTGTTCGTCAGCAGGACCACCACTGACCCCCCCTTGAGGCCTGCGTGATTCCTCGGGCCTGGGTGCACTGATGAGTGAACGCCTCATGTCCTCACAGCATGGGGGCCCTTCAAGAGGAGCCACCTGGAACCACAGGAACGGGCAGGGACACGCGTGCCTGCAGTGCTCTCTCCTCGGAGGAGCCCTGAGGGGCTGTCCTGGACCCTGCCGGGCTCCCCTCCAAAACAGGCAGAAAGCACCTTTGACAGCTCGGCTCACGCACTCCACCGCCCTGGCTGCTCTTTGGACTTGAACTCAAAGGTGCGGGCGGCAGAAGTGGTGCTGAGACGGTGCCCAGAGGCTCTGACCCTCCCTTGGAAGCGCATTCATTTACCCTTTAACAAGGCATCTTTCACAAACTACACCTCCTGTCCTCACTCAAGCCTTCATCAGCAAGCTGGATAAGTGTGGCCTGTGTGTCGTAGGGAACAAAGCCATGAGGAGTCATGGGGACTTTTACTCATTTCTAGTAATTTCTGAGGTGGTGGAACCAGTCTCAGAGTATTATCTTCATTTTAGGAGACAGATGGAGATTCAAGCAGCTGGAGCTTAAATGTTAGAGTTTGAGGCAGAATCCCCGTTGAATTAGGGAACAAGCAAGTCACCGGGGGTTTCAGCTAAGCCCCCTCTGCTCTCTACCCCCTCCCTGGTGACATAGCTCTCAAAGATGCTAAATGCTTTCTTTTTTAAAAAAATGAAAAGGAAAGTTTTTTATGTTCATCTAATGCATGTCAGTGTGATTTAGTTTCAACATATGATCATCTCCAAGCTATTTCGGGCACAGAATTAAAATGCAAAAATCACATTTGAAGCTGTAAATGTGCACGGAGGGTGTGTGTGAAGAGGGGGGAGAATGACTACAGGGGAGAGCTACGATCCAGCACATTCTCACTCAGCAAAATGGGGTTTCAAAAATAAACCTGGGCAGCCAGGAGCAATGTGCACTAAAGCTGTGTTAGTTAGGTTCCCTAAAAATGAGCTGGAGTGGTTTCACCTGGAGGTGTCCTGCTGCCAAGATGCCTCTGCAGTGCTGACATAGAATAAAAGGTCCCTAAAAGGATAGGGTTTCCTAGGAGAGTCGTTTCAAACGAGGCATCGGCACCTACTGTACTTAGAGTCCTGCAGTAGAACAACTTATAAAGCAAACACCAAATTTACAAGATTTGCAGGCAACAATAAACCCTTGAGAATGTCACTTTACCTGACAAGGAAAAAGGTTACTTTGTACACAGGTTTTAAAAGAACAGCCTTTCATGCTGTAGAGGTAACTGATTTAAGGAAGTCACTGGAAGAAGAATGGAGTGACATGTGAGCTTTCGTTTAGTTCTTTAACACAGCCAACTCCCAAGGCCTCTGCAGGCTAACTGGGACTGAACAATTCAGAGGAGAAATGTAGTGTAACTCCAGGAAAGTTAACTCTCACCCATCGGATCTGGGTTGAGACAGATGATGCTGATAAGATAGATGGTGTGTGTTGCATGACCTTAACCACATTCCCGCAGTCATTCGTCATATCAAATGCCTCACATGGCACAGAAATTATGTAGGAATTCAACACCACCAGGCAAGTACGAAGCATGTGTTCTCAAAGTGGAAAATGGATTTAGTGTTACTTCTTTCACCATCTGTATTAGGTCATCACAGACAAGGTTACACGGCCCACCACGTAGTCAGATATGGAGGGGCATACATTATGAAGAATGTTTGTCTACGTGTCTTGTTTATCTACGGAACGTGCAGCTAAAAGTTAAATGAATGAACAACTCAATAACTGATTAAAAAAAAAATCTACACACACTACACTTTAGCCAATTTCCTCTTTTACAGAGAATGCCTATAACTGCTTTTCCTCATTTTCAGGATTGGGTACTGTGATTTTTTAAATGTCAAATATTTGGGGGGGAAGGCTGGATTTATTTTTGAAAGCCACAATCGCATATCTGAAGCATCAACAAACCCTCTTCTAAAAACAGCAGTGAAATCATTGTACAAAGCCTGCGGGATCCACCACACAGATTTCAGGAACAGATGAATGAATGCCCAGAACCCACGTGTCTTGAGTCCATTTTGCTCAAAGATGTTAAGGCTGTCATCGTGGTAGGGCCATGGCAGTAGTGACAGTCTTGAAATGGAGTTCAGCCCCTGCCCACTCATCTTTCCAAAGATAGTCTTAAAATGGGGTGGCTGCTCATCCCTAGGGCATTAACTCTTCGAACACTGAATGTCACTGGATGTCTTACTAATTTTTCCTTTACTAGAAATTCCTCATTCCCCAAAGTAAAATGAAGCCCTTACAAAGACTTGCTTAACTTACATCCAAGGTGTGACTTCCAAAATGAAGCCATGATGAGACCAACAAGCCTACAGCTCACGGGCAAAGGGGATGATGACGATGGCCTTGCTGGGGTGCGGGAGGGACAGTGTGTGTGGTCCTGGAGGGACGGCCAGGAGGGACCCTCCCTGATAACGAGGTACCTGGAGGAGCCAGGATACTGGTTAACGAACATTGGATGAATCCGTGACCACTTTGTAAGAGTACGTGCTGCATCTGCCCCTACAATTCCCACCCGACAGCTGATCCTCTGCATAGGGCACAGGCGCACAGGGGATTTAAGACAGAAGATTCTTCTCAGGTGCCGCATTTCTAGGCCAAACAGGAAGTGGCCAACTTTCCTTTGATAGAATTTGGGGAATTTTGAAATGAGCCAGATCATCTACCAGTCTGGTGACTCAGCTGTGTGAGTAACCAAACCCAGGAAGGACGTCGGGCCTCTTTATGTGCAGTGCACTTCTGCTCAGAGGTTTCAGAGCCGTTCCTGGTCCTTTTCAGTTCTCTCTCCCTTGCCCCCTCCCTTCTCCACAGTGAGCAGAAACGGACCTTTGCCACTGCACTTGCAGAACACAGGTCCCATGTCTAGGGATAATACAGCACATTTTCCAAAAGGCAGCATGGATATTTATAATAGAATAATGAGGTTATTTTTTCTGCATTCAGTTTATTGATGAATACATTTCCTTGAGGCCTCCTGAATTTATAAGTGTGACAGGCTGAACTACAGTGTATGCTATGTCAAAATCCAGCCAGGGTAGAATCCCAGTCCTTCATCAGTTTCATGTGAAAATTTAATTTGTGCACTACTCAGGCAGGACTGCAGCTACGCAAACTGTCCTAAGTCTGACGCAAGGCAGGGAATGATTATCTCTAGAACAACAACTCCCCCTTTCCCACAGAACTCATCTGCATTTTTCAATGTTTGTTTAGCTGAAGATGATGAACAATCAGTCACTTCCCCTGACTGTGTCCTGTCTAATTACAGCTCCACAAGATCCACAGCAGGTGCAAACAGCCTGACATCCTACTGAATTCAGCAGTTTCTTTACTAATGGACAACAATTCCATTCAAGCTGAAGCAGTCACCATGACCGCATCTTTAGTGGCAGACTTAAAAACTAGTTTGCTTTTTGGTAGAAATCACTTCCTAAGGCCTGAAATAATCTCATCTCTCAAGTTTAGTCTTTAAACACCTTTAAAAAGTTACCCCCCAACCGTACACACACAGGGAAGTTAACCACAGACTTTGCAATGAAAAGGTCTGTGTCATGGGAGGGCTGAGCCTAGGTCTCCAACACCAGAACTCCTAGGATTTCTACTTCCTCCTCTGGAAGCCCCTACATCAGCCTGATGCAGCAGAGACCTCCGAGCTCTGATTTTCCCCTTCTGAGTGCTCTGATTTCCAGGTCAGGCATCTCCGCCTCCTCCCTGGGGCATCCTCACCTGTTCAATTCTCCACAGGAGCTCCTTCTCCTGCCGCCCCCACTCCTGCCGCTCCCGGTCCAGGCGGTCGAGAAGCTCTACCTTCTCCCGGTTCCAGTTCTTCTCGCTGTGGTGGATCTGCCATCGCAGGTCCATGACTAGCCCATGACTGTCGGCCAGGAGCTTCTGCTGTGCCTCCCTCTCCTTCCTGAACACCCCTTTGCTGTCAGCAGAGGAGCCTGGGTCTCCCAAGCTTTTCTCAGTCTTCGCTTCCAGCTGTCAAGGAGAACAGACTTAGGAACTTAGTCTCTGACAGTCTCGCAGTAGTAGGTGAAGAAAATCTCAGCACTCTCATGTATTATCCCTGGAAACATGTTTAAACCAAGATCTGACCAGTCTTATGGAGGAAGCACTTTTCATCTTTAAAGTCCTAATTAAAAACATCTGACATGGGAGAAAATATTTGTAAACAAAGCAACTGACAAAGGATTAATCTCCAAAATATACAAGCAGCTCATGCAGCACAATATCAAAAAAACAAACAACCCAATCCAAAAATGGGCAGAAGACCTAAATAGACATTTCTCCAAAGAAGATATACAGATTGCCAACAAACACATGAAAGGATGCTCAACATCACTAATCATTAGAGAAATGCAAATCAAAACTACAGTATCACCTCACACCAGTCAGAATGGCCATCATCAAAAAGTCTACAAACAGTAAATGCTGGAATGGGGGTGGAGAAAAGGGAACCCTATTGCACTGTTGGTGGGAATGTAAATTGATACAGCCACTATGGAGAACAGTAGGGAGGTTCCTTAAAAAACTAAAATTAGAACTACCATATGACCTAGCAATCCCACTACTGGGCATATACCCTGAGAAAACCATAATTCAAAAAGAGACGTGTACCACAATGTTCATTGCAGCTCTGTTTACAATAGCCAGGACATGGAAGCAACCTAAGTGTCCACTGACAGATGAATGGATAAAGAAGATGTGGCACATATATACAATGGAATATTACTCAGCCATAAAAAGAAACGAAATTGAACTATTTGTAGTGAGGTGCATGGACCTAGAGTCTGTCATATATACAGAGTGACGTAAGTCAGAAAGAGAAAAATATTGTATGCTAACATATATATAATGGAATCTTAAAAAAAAAAAAAAGTGGTTCTGATGAACCTAGGGGCAGGACAGGAATAAAGACACAGACATAGAGAATGGACTTGAGGACATGGGGAGGGGGAAGGGTAGGCTGGGATGAAGTGAGAGAGTAGCACTGACATATATACACTACCAAATGTAAAATAGCTAGCTAGTGGAAAGCAGCTGCATAGCACAGGGAGATCAGCTCAGTGCTTTCTGACCATCTAGAGGGGTGGGAGGGAGACACAAGAGGGAGGGGATATGGGGATATACGTATACATATGGCTGGTTCACTTTGTTGTACAGCAAAAACAAACACAACATTGTAAAGCAATTATACTCCAATAAAGACGTTAAAAAAAAAAAAAATCTTGACGGAGTCACACAGAAGGTGAAGCAGTGAATCCACCCAGCTTCCCAGAGTCTGCTTCTTGCTCTCCTTCCCAACTGTGAGTCACCACATCTCTTGCCTGTCCTGCTGTACAGCTCCTTGCGGGCAGGCACGTGTCTGCCCCTACATCCTTAGCCCCCATGTGGAACCTGGTGATGGGACAGTGATGTAACCTAGCAGTCTATAATAACGCCCAGGAGATTAAAGACCAAAAACTAACAAGCAAGCAAAAGAACTCCCATCTAGACATCACATGCAAACTGCTGAAAACCAAAGAGGAAACCTTGGAGGCAGACAGAGAAAAATATACACCACCCACGGAGGTGCACAGATGAGAATGACAGCAGACCTGTCCTCGGAAAGTATGCAAGTCAGGGGAAAATGGAGTGACATCTTGAAAGGGCTGGAGGGGGAAAATGTCGACCTCAACAGAATTCTGTACTCAGCAACAGCATCTTTCAAAAATAATAGAAGAAAAATGCTTTTTCAACAAATGAAAACTTTAAAGCAGGCTTACATTTCAAGAAATGATAGAGGAAATTTTCAGGCACAAGGAATATGATATCAGCAAACACTTTGCACAAAAAATGAACACTAGAAATGACCTAAATAAATGCAAATATAACTCATTTTCTCCTGTTTTTAACTGCTTTAGAATGCTACTGAGTGTCTAAAAATAGTTGCATTGTATTTTGTGTTTACAGAATGTGTAGAAGTAAACTGTCTGACAACAGCACAGAGGACAGGAGGAGGGAATTGGGGGTGTACTGTTGTTGGTGAATGTGATAAATTGTAGTGAAAGATTCATGAACATAAAGATGTATCCTTTTGCCTATTCTAGTTCAGCAGATCCCTGAAGTCTACCCATGGACCCATGTTAATCCATTTCAACTCTAATGGTTTCTAATCCATTCTGTACCTCGATACCAGAATAACTTCTTAAAAATGCAAGTCAGGGCTTCCCTGGTGGCGCAGTGGTTGAGAATCTGCCTGCTAATGCAGGAGATGCGGGTTCGAGCCCTGGTCTGGGAAGATCCCACATGCCGCGGAGCAACTAGGCCCGTGAGTCACAATTACTGAGCCTGCGCGTCTGGAGCCTGTGCTCCACAACAAGAGAGGCCGCGATAGTGAGAGGCCCGCGCACTGCGATGAAGAGAGGCCCCCGCTTGCCACAACTAGAGAAAGCCCTCGCACAGAAACGAAGACCCAACACAGCCATAAATAAATAAATAAAATTTTTTTTAAAAATGCAAGTCAAAATGCTTTACTCCCGTGATAAAATCAGGATTAATGTTTCAATTCTTTGGCGATTCTTCTTTCCACTCGTATGTGACAAGGTGCAGCTCCTCTGGTGTGCCATGCCCCTTTCTCCATGATGTCCCTTTTTTGTCCGAAACACTGTTTCTCTCCTTTTCCATGTGCCCACTCCTGTTCATCCTCTGAGATTCACTCTAAGCAGGGCTTTCACAAACAACCCTTCCCTGAACCCTCAAGCCGAGGTGTGTGCCCTGCATGCCCCCCCATCCCTGAGAGCCTGTGTACAGGCCTGGCGAGGCACTCACCACACTAGTACTAACTGTGGCCCTTGTCTGGTCTCCCACTGCACTGAGAACCCTTTCAAGATCTGTCTTACTTGTTGGGGGATCCCTGGCAGTTAGAGCAAGGTCTGACCTAGGAGTCAGTTGAAGGAATCAGATTTGGGAACTGACACAAGATGGCCTCCACTGAGAGAAAATACTTCACTTTTGGGAGAATTCAACGGTTTTGCATTTAAGTAGAAAAGGATAAAGATGAGTGAACTAGCATCAGCCCACATCCATCATTCCCCGGGCTCCAAATGTTTGAGAAACTCTTAAACAATTTGGGGCAGAAGACTAAATCTTTACCTATTACCACCTGGCTTCTGGGTTTGAAGTCCTAGCTTTATTTCTTGGTGTTTAGTGATTCTCCCCGAGGCTTTATTTGTAGCAAATGTGTGGGTGGACACCAGGTTCCTCTAAAACAAAGATGAAAGGTTTTGAAGCTGGCTCAAGTCAAAGATTATGCCTCCTCTTTTTAGCTACCCTTACATCTCTGAAAATATTTAGGTTTTTCCACTATAAACATAGTTTTAAGTAAGTTTAAAGGCAGCTCATCAGAACGTCCTTACTCATTTCTTCTCCACTGCCAGCTCTTCAGGCTGTGAACTAAGATAAACAGAAAATCTAGTAAGAACCTCCTACCCAGCAGTAGGCAGGATTCATAACTGGGTTAGCAGCTGCATCCCCTGCCTAGCCTGGCCCGGTGCTTTGGTCCAGCTGTGCTTTGCTGCTTCCCCTGCAGAGGAGGCTATGCCTGTGCTGCACCCAGGGCTATGAGCCGGACACCACTGCTCCCTTGGACCAGGCAGCAGTGCCCGTGAACTTGTGGGCACCACGGGAGCTGTCTTCTTTTGACAGGACAGGCCCTTTAATCTTTTATCAAGGCCATTTAGAAGATGTCTTCTTTCCAGGCAAGTTTTTTCTTTCATGACTGAGCCAATTCATACAAAGTTTTGATTACTTCATGGTTTGCCTCAAAACAGGGCCTAGAAAATAGATTATCAAGGACGCGCAGACCTTTCCTCCCTTATTGTGATCAAGGGGCTGGAAGAAACCTGGAGAAGCAATCTGAGCGAGCAGGCCCTACATGGGAAGTGACATGGCTTTCAAAGATTTCCAGGGAGAAAGCACTTAGAAAACAGCGTTCCTGGCTCAGCCCGATCTTAACGACCAGGGCCGGTATCTCAAATCCCCGAGAGGCTCTGCTCTCTTGTGGGCGGTGGAGGCAGTAACCTGCTGTCAGCTTGTCACACTAAAGGCTCTGTGATCTGAGACGACACGCTTCCTCTGGGCCTCGGGCGCCTTCCGTGTAAATAAGGACACTGAAATTGATCAGACTTCCAGGACTGTAGTGGGAGGTCTACAAGCTCTTTCTGGTATTGGGAGAAGTCTAACGGGAAGTATTCATTTCCTTTTTTCAGAGGTAACTAAACCACAATCTGCTTTTTCTTTGCCCCTGTCTGAATTCTGTCAGTGCACTCTGATCACGTTTTCACCCTGGCCGTGCTTCCGTGGCGCTAAAGACAGCCTTGCTCCCTTCTCCCCACGTCCTCACCAACACTTGCTATTTCTAGTTTTCCTGATAAGAACCATTCCAGCAGGTGTGAGGTGACAGCTCATTGTGGTTTTGATTTGCATTTCCCTGATGATTAATAATGTAGAACATCTTTTCATGTATCTTGTTATCTGAGGAAAACGAAAACACTAATGCAAAAAGATATCCCCCATGTTCATAGCAGCACTATTTACAATAGCCGAGAAATAACGCACAACCTAAGTGTTCATCGACAGATGAATGGATAAAGATGTGGTACATTTGTATAATGGAATACTACTCAACCACGAAAAAGAATGAAATAATGCCATTTGCAGCAACATGGATGGACGCCAAAGGCATTATGCTAAGTGAAATAAGTCAGAGAAAGATAAATACTGCATGATTTCTGGTATATGTGGACTCTATAAATATTATAAGTGAAGCCAAGCTTAGAGATACATGGAACAAATTGGGGGTTGCCAAGGGGAAGGGGGCAGGGAATGGGTGAACTCTTTTTGCTTTTAGTTTAAATAAATTGAATAATAATAATAAAAAGAGACAACCTTGCTCTACACAGAATGGGAAAATAAACACTACTTTTGAAATGCTGCTGGGTTGGGGCAGTGTTCCAGATCTGGGAGAGGTAATAGGAGGGAAAAGACAGCACTGTGGGAAGGCGGGGACTTTCTGGGGTGGCAGAGGCAGCTGCTCCCAGCTTTCTCCTCTCACCCTCTTTCCCTGGCACGCCCTGGGATCCGGACCCTCCCCACGGTCGGAGCGGAACCCTGGCGGCCGTACCTGCTCCAGGCGGCACGTGAGCGCGGCCCACTCCACATCCCAGGAGGCCTTGTCACCGGCATATTGTTGCTGCAGCCGCCGCCGTGCACGTTCGTCCTCCCACAGCTCCACACGCAGCTCCTCCAGCAGCGCCTTGAGCGCGCAGAACAGCGGCTGGTTCTCTGCCACCTGCGGGGACACCGGGCGGCTCTGCCATCTCACAAGGGTGAGGACAGGAGGCTGGCAAGCAAAGGGGCACTGGTGCCGGGCTGTCTCCAAGGTGGGTGGGAGGGAATCTGCACAGTCAGTGGGAGAGCCGGGTTCCCTGATCGCCTGCAGGATCTGGGGCTGACGCTGCCAAGGGCTCATTGGATTAGGATGCTAGCACCACAGGAACCCGGAGCAGAGACGGGAGGAAGCTGTGGGAGGCCAGGGGGAGCCAAGCCAGGGCTGCCAGGACACTCTGCTTGACTTCAGATGTCCCGGCTCTGGTTGAGGAGCAGAAATAATGAGATACCTACACTCACGTATGTATGCTATCATTTGAGTGCCAGCTGTTGAACCAGAAGGGAATTAATAAAGGGCTCATGTCTCTTATCAACATAGGTGGTCATACTCAGACTCGTAGTTACTAAGAGGTCATATATTACAATATATGACAAGCATAGTCATGGGGTGGGGGTGACTTTTGAGGTTTAACAATTAAAGCCAAAAGTAGAGGGTGTGGAAAAAAGGGAACCCTCTTGCACTGTTGGTGGGAATGGAAATTGATACAGCCACTATGGAAAACAGTAGGGAGATTCCTTAAAAAACTAAAAATAGAACTACCATACGACCCAGCAGTCCCACTACTGGGCATATACCTTGAGAAAACCATGATTCAAAAAGAGTCATGTAACACAATGTTCATTGCAGCTCTATTTACAATAGTCAGGACATGGAAGCAACGTAAGTGTCCATCGACAGATGGATGTATAAAGATGATGTGGCACATATATATACAATGGAATATTACTCAGCCATAAAAAAAAACGAAACTGAGTTATTTGTAGTGAGGTGGGTGGACCCAGAGTCTGTCATACAGAGTGAAGTAAGTCAGAAAGAGAAAAACAACGTATGCTAACATATATATATGGAATCTAAAAAAAAAAATTGTCATGAAGAACCTAGGGGTAGGACAGGAATAAAGACGCAGACGTAGAGAATGGACTTGAGGACACGGGGAGGGGGAAGGGTAAGCTGGGACAAAGTGAGAGTGGCATGGACATATATACATTACCAAATGTAAAATAGCTAGTGGGAAGCAGCCGCATAGCACAGGGAGATCAGCTCGGTGCTTTGTGACCACCTAGGGGGGTGGGATAGGGAGGGTGGGAGGGAGACGCAAGAGGGAGGAGATAATGGGGATATATGCATATGTATAGCTGATTCACTTTGTTATAAAGCAGAAACTAACACACCACTGTAAAGCAATTATACTCCAATAAAGATGTTTTTAAAAAAAAAAAGCCAAAGGTAAACGGTTAACTTGTTCGTGAAGGCTTCCTCGTGGTCCCCCGAGATAGAATCACTATCCCTCTCTTTTCTGCTCACTAATGGCAGGAAGAACCACTGCACCTACTTGTTTATCCTGTTCCTCCCCTGTCCCCCAGATCTGTAAGTTGTGGGAGGAGACAGTGCTTAGCTCATGGGAAGCATGCAAACAGGTCTGATAAATGAAGAATGGATTTTTATTACTAATCTGCTTATACCTAACTTAAAAGATTTTATATTTTCTAAAACCAGTCCAGCCCTTTGGACACACATTTCAAAACCATGATTGCTAACTTAGTATGCTTCAGCATGGGCATTTTTTCAGAAAGGTTTGGCCAAATGAATTAATACACACTGAATCAATTATGGTACCTGGATGATAAAAGCCACACGAGCCCATCTCTTCCAATCACACAGAAAACACTAAAAGCCTATCTCGAGCTCCCAGACTGGTCTCAGGGAAATCCTGTTTGGTATATTTATGAGGCAGGAAAAATAAAAGCTCTCTCAGTCCTGCTGGAGGCAGGTTGTCTGTAATATGGGAAGACAGAGAATCCCCTATATGGTAGACCTCCAGTGCCGGGGCAGCGAGGAGTGGACCTCCAGCCTGGGGTCTGCATGCCCATCAGCCTTCTGTCCTCCATCAGCTCGAGAGCCAGTCGTGCTTCTAAAACCATCTAGTCAGTGCAGGAAACATACATGTACATATACAAAAATGGCTAACTGCATTTGGGGAGAATTTGAGATACTTCGCATATGTTTGGATTTAAATAAAGTTGAATTAGAAAAGAGAAACTCCTTAACATGAGATTTATCACTGAAAACACCATAGTTTTCTCCATAGTTTACCTGAAGAGTTTTAATATTAGATACAGTAGACTTTTGGTTGAGTGGAATGGTCTGTTTGTTAGCATTTATTGCTCCTTGATTTTTCTCACCTTGAACAGCAATTTTCACTTTTAGCTTTGAGATGAAAGGCACTAAGAGGACAATTCAGTTAACATTTGCAAAACTCAGCAGATAGAGAACATTCTAAAAATCCTACATGTTCTTTCCAACCATCTGAATATAAGTAAATTACCTCTATTCTCAACGAGATGCTCATAAAATGTGTGAAATTGTATTGATAATAAATGCAGAAGTTCCTTTCAGCTCTACACCAAAAGTATTTAAAAATGATATAAGTGCAAGTGAGTGACAAGATGTGCTGCAACAGTCTTTTCACAAATACACATCTCCCTAAGTACAGAATTTGTTTGCTGAAAAATTAGATATGGTTTATGATAGATTTGATTTTTTCATCTTTGGATTTTAAATTTTTTAAAAAAATCACTATTCAAGTCAAACAGTTTTAAGCATAAAATACTAATAATTTTGATCCACTCTTTGGAGTAGTCTCATTTTCACTTTAGAAAAAGCAGAAAACCACATAATAAATTCTTATATGTTATTAATAACTCCCTGTGAAGCCCAAGTTGTGTATGTGGTCAGCTGTGGGCTTCTTAGGCATATAACAAACAGCCATGACAACATTAGGACCAGAACTTTGTGCTCCTTGAAAGCAGGGTTCACATGACAGTCCTTTTGCAGATTGAAAATTTGCTTCCTCTGGAAGTAAGTACTTTTTGGCATTAGCAGATATCAGATTAAATAAAATTAAGCCTTAATGTTTTCATGCACATTTGGGTCAGAGTAATCAACAATGTCCTGTTAATACCAATATTATATTTAATCATCATGGAATGAGCTCAAAATTGCTTCGGGGTGAGGGTGGCCAAAGGGAACAAGAGCCCAGAGAATTGATGCTATTTGGTACCTGTTCCCATGGTCACCTGGGAGCAGCAATGTGGCCTGGCAAGCAGCCAGCCTAGCTCTGCCACTGGAGAACAATGGCAAGAGCTGATGTCCAAGGGAATGAGCCATAGATGGGCATGATCCTTCCAAATGACTGTTACACACATAAAAACCCAATGATGGTAACTAATGCTAATGGTTTCTAATGGGCCAGGGTGTGTTAATCATTCACCTACAGAACCTTGCTTGCATCTCACATCTATCCTGAGTGCAGAGTCACGTGCCTGTGTTACAGGGGAGGAACCACAGTGACAGGTGACCTGTCTGGCCGTGAGGAAGTGTGGAGCCCGAGTGCAATCCAGGCCTGTGCCACCTGAGGCCAGACAAGCCCACCAACATATGTGAATTCTGGCATCATACCCTACCCGGGCTTTTTTTTTTTTTTTTAAAGATGCCTAATCTCTGTGAAGCAAATTCCATCCCCCCACATCAGGAGAAATAATAATAGTGAGCCATCCTGAAAGAATGCCTAGAAGTTACTCCTCTCACTTTTTCTCTCAGTGGTGGCCCTTTGCTGGCCTAAGTTTTTGGTAAAAAGACCTAAATCAAGTCGAGAATGGAATCAAGACTCTGGTCCATTTCGAGGTCTTCAGGTGAAAGTCTTCTTGGATACAGAGCTTTCTGAACCTTCTGTGCCAGGGGCCCGGCTCTGCAACCTTTTAACTTATATATCTGGTAAGTGTGGTCAATTAAAAAGACCAACTTTTCAATCTCCTTAAGATCAGCTGGTTGGTTTTCTTGCAGAGAAACAGGATAAAATGGTTCCACTATTTCCTTCTCCTCGTTCTAAGGGCATTTCAGCCCTTCCAAGCTCATCTCTCTTGGGGAAGGCTTAAAATAATCCCAAAATTGGCATCAGGAGCTTGACTGTGCTATAACGTTTTAAGCTTATAACAGGTTCAAGGTTGGGCTTCAGCCAATAGGACTGCTACCCAGTTATAGGACAAATATTAATAGAAAGTGAAAAGGAAATTCATAGAAAGGTAGCATACCAATTGGTGAGGCAATACCAGCTACTTTACAGAATCACTTTTGCCTAAGATTTCTAAGACATGTGCATCGTAATTCTGTGAAAGAGCTAAACTACCATCAACTACTTTGCTTGCGTCAGAGCCATTAACTTGGAGATGGGTTTAATCTGAAGTTGGAACAGAGGTACTGACCTGCTGCTATGGGCTGACCCGCAAAAAGCCAGTCACAAAATAGAGGTGCTGGCCTCCACCTCCTACTCACTTAGGCAGAGAGAGTTCTGGAATGCTGTGGTGGCTGCCCCTGACCCCAACACAGGCATGCATAGTTCCTACTTGATACATATAAAGAGAGGGGCCTCCTGCAGGTTCAAAATAAAAGTAACTCTTCCACCAGCAGGAGCCCCAAGACAAGTCCCCTACTGAGATTAGCTAGAAAGGATACATTTACACCTCCAGCAACATTTTAACAGATAAGCCATTTGTCATTCCTACCTTCATTGTTACATTCAGATTAAGATTCTTTTCTAAAACCCTTATCCCCCCCACAGATAAAAGAGAATGAGTCGGCATAAAAAAAAAAAGAGAGAGAATGAGTCATTGAAGACTGGCATGAAAATATAATCTACGATGGAAGTTTGCGGAGATGACAGACTCATCTATGGACAGAACTCCTGTGTTCACTGGCTGAGGATACGCCAGGTGGTCTGGGCCGTAAAGGCTCCGTGCCTGCAGGTCACCATCATTTTCACCAAGAGCCTCTGGAGAATAAAGGTGGGTGTGTAAGAGAACAAATAGATGTAGGTTGAATAAGGTATAAACCCAGAGCTGTCACCAAAGACTTCAAAGAAACAAGGGCAGGTCTGATGAAAGTCAAGTGGCCAGATGGGAACAATGAGCTTATTAGCAAGCTTGTTAGCGTATTTAGATCTCCTGCCACTCCCTGAAAGATATGTCGCAAACTGCAAACTGCCGGCCACAGTTAGCTCTGGGAAGTGGGACTGGGGCCAAGAGAGTATTTCCTCGGATACCTTTTGGTACTGTGACCCTCCACGTCCTGCACATACTATTTTCACAGTAATAGAAACAAACAAACAGAATACACAGCAAAAATAAGGTGTTTTCTAACCTTAAGTTCTAGTCTGGTTCCCTTCATACAGAGTTGCATGTCTCCTAGGCAAAGTTATAAAGTTGCAGAGTCTGAAGAATAAGTCTGGTGCAGCATACACAAGTGAAAGATAAAAGCTACCTAGGCTCAAGTGGAGCACGTTCTTATTTCAAAAATTAAATCAGGGCAGATCACAGTTCTGATGTGCAGAAGTGCTTTTTCCGGAAGTTTTTGCATCTTGGGCAGAGCAGAAAGGGTGGGCTGCCAGCAAGTGGGCTTCTAGGCACCAGGTGAGTCCAAGTCCAGGAGGTCCTGGAGCCAAAGGCATTCTGTCTGTAGGGGAAAGGCCGGCTTTGACCTAGGGCAGCCCCCAAAGGCCCTACACTGAAGATGGGTCCTGGATCACTGGCAAAGGTCCAGGGGAGCAGATTCCACCCGGTCCTCAGGCTGGATCCCTGGTGAGGCTTCCTCAGTGACCAGGGGCAGTTGAAGGAAGACTTGAAGATGAACATGAAACGTAATTGCATTAGATCATGCTCTGAAGTTTAGGTTCTTCATATTTACACTTAGATGCTTTATCAGATCAGAAATAAATGAAAAAGAAATGAAACAATAGCAAAGATCAATAAAACTAAAAGCTGGTTCTTTGAGAAGATAAACAAAATTGATAAACCATTAGCCAGACTCATCAAGAAAAAAAGGGAGAAGACTCAAATCAATAGAATTAGAAATGAAAAAAGAGAAGTAACAACTGACACTGCAGAAATACAAACGATCATGAGAGATTACTACAAGCAACTTTATGCCAATAAAATGGACACCATGGAAGAAATGGACAAATTCTTGGAAAAGCACAACCTTCTGAGACTGAACCAGGAAGAAATAGAAAATATAAACAGACCAATCACAAGCCCTGAAATTGAGACTGTGATTAAAACTCTTCCAACAAATGAAAGCCCAGGACCAGATGGCTTCACAGGCGAATTCTATCAAACATTTAGAGAAGAGATAACACCTGTCCTTCTCAAACTCTTCCAAAATACAGCAGAGGAAGGAACACTCCCAAACTCATTCTACGAGGCCACCATCAACCTGATACCAAAACCAGACAAAGATGTCACAAAGAAAGAAAACTACAGGCCAATATCACTGATGAACATAGATGCAAAAATCCTCAACAAAATCCTAGCAAACAGAATCCAACAGCACATTAAAAGGATCATACACCATGATCAAGTGGGGTTTATCCCAGGAATGCAAGGATTTTTCAGTATATGCAAATCAGTCAATGGATACACCATATTAACAAATTGAAGGATAAAAACCATATGATCATCTCAATAGATGCATTAAAAGCTTTTGACAAAATTCAACACCCATTTATGACAAAAACTCTCCAGAAAGTAGGCAAAGAGGGAACTTACCTCAACATAATAAAGGCCATATATGACAAACCCACAGCCAACATCATTCTCAATGGTGAAAAACTGAAACTATTTCCTCTAAGATCAGGAGCAAGACAAGGTTGTCCACTCTCACTACTGTTATTCAACATAGTTTTGGAAGTTTTAGCCACAGCAATCAGAGAAGAAAAAGAAATAAAAGGAATCCAAATCAGAAAAGAAGAAGTAAAGCTGTCACTGTTTGCAGATGACATGATACTATACTAGAGAATCCTAAAGAATCTACCAGAAAACTAATAGAGCTAATCAATGAATTTGATACAAAATTAATGCTTAGAAATCTCTTGCATTACTATACACTAATGATGAAAAATCTGAAAGAGAAATTAAGCAAACACTCCCATTTACCACTGCAACAAAAGGAATAACATACCTAGGAATAAACCTACCTAAGGAGACAAAAGACCTTTATGCAGAAAACTATAAGACACTGATGAAAGAAATTAAAGACGATACAAACAAATGGAGAGATATACCATGTTCTTGGATTGGAAGGATCAACACTGTGAAAATGACTATACTACCCAAAGCAATCTACAGATTCAGTGCAATCCCTATCAAACTACCAATGGCATTTTTCACAGAACTAGAACAAAAATTTTCACAATTTGTATGGAAACACAAAGACCCCAAATAGCCAAAGCAATCTTGAGAAAAAAAAAAAAAAAAAGAACTGGAGGAATCAGCCTCCTGGACTTCAGACTATACTACAAAGCTACAGTAATCAAGACAGTATGGTACTGGCACAAAAACAGAAATATAGATCAATGGAACAGGATAGAAAGCTCAGAGATAAACCCACGCACATATGGTCACCTTATTTTGGGTAAAGGAGTCAAGAATATACAATGGAGAAAAGACAGCCTCTTCAATAAGTGGTGCTGGGAAAACTGGACAGCTACATGTAAAAGAATGATACTAGAACACTCCCTAACACCATGCACAAAAATAAACTCAAAATGGATTAAAGACCTAAATGTAAGGCCAGACACTGTAAAACTCTTAGAGGAAAACATAGGCAGAACACTCTATGACATAAATCACAGCAAGATCCTTTTTTACCCACCTCCTAGAGAAATGGAAATAAAGACAAAAATAAACAAATGGGACCTAATGAAACTTAAAAGCTTTAGCACAGCAAAGGAAACCATAAGCAAGACGAAAAGACAACCCTCAGAATGGGAGAAAATATTTGCAAATGAAGCAACTGACAAAGGATTAATCTCCAAAATTTACAAGCAGCTCATGCGGCACAATATCAAAGAAGCAAACAACCCAATCCAAAAATGGGCAGAAGACCTAAACAGACATTTCTCCAAAGAAGATATAGAGATTGCCAACAAACACGTGAAAGGATGCTCAGCATCACTAATCATCAGAGAAATGCAAATCAAAACTACAGTATCACCTCACACCAGTCAGAATGGCCATCATCAAAAAGTCTACAAACAGTAAATGCTGGAATGGGTGTGGAGAAAAGGGAACCCTCTTGCACTGCTGGTGGGAATGTAAATTGATACAGCCACTATGGAGAACAGTAGGGAGGTTCCTTAAAAAACTAAAAATATAACTACCATACGACCCAGCAATCTCACTACTGGGCATATACCCTGAGAAAACCATAATTCAAAAAGAGTCGTATACCACAGTGTTCATTGCAGCTCTGTTTACAATAGCCAGGACATGGAAGCAACCTAAGTGTCCATTGACAGATGAATGGATAAAGAAGATGTGGCACATATATACAATGGAATATTACTCAGCCATAAAAAGAAACGAAATTGAGTTATTTGTAGTGAGGTGGATGGACCTAGAGTCTGTCATACAGATTGAAGTAAGTCAGAAAGAGAAAAACAAATACTGTATGCTTACACATATATATGGAATCTAAAAAAAAAATGGTCATGAGGAACCTAGGGGCAAGACGGGAATAAAGACACAGACCTACTAGAGAATGGACTTGACACGGGGAGGGGGAAGAGTAAGCTGGGACAAAGTGAGAGAGTGGCATGGACATATATACACTACCAAATGTAAAATAGATAGCTAGTGGGAAGCAGCCACATAGCACAGGGAGATCAGCTTGGTGCTCTGTGACCACCTAGAGGGGTGGGATAGGGAGGATGGGAGGGAGGGAGACGCAAGAGGAAGAGATATGGGGACATATGTATAACTGATTCACTTTGTTATAAAGCAGAAACTAACACACCATTGTAAAGCAATTATACTCCAATAAAGATGTTAAAAAAAATTAAAAAAAGAAAAAAAGTATTAGGTCACAGCCTTGAATGAACTTATCTTTTAATTAATCCAATTCTGGGAAGATTGGCTGTTGTAACCCCAAGGTCATACTTCTGGCCCTATTGACCATCCTGTGTTTAAAAACCTGATTTCAGGACTTACTAATAAGTATAAAATGCATACACAGCCATAGCAGTGCTGGCCTCAGAAGCTTAATGCAGTGGTGGGCGTCTTGGAGCTCATCCCCAGCCTGGGCCCTTCCACAGAGGCTGGGCGAGCTCAAAGTGCTCACTGCTCCCAGGACAGTCGGGTCCCTGCCGCACTATCAGTCAGCGGGGAATGTTCACAGAGCCAAACATTTTCCAACCTGGTGGTTTTTTATCAACTATTTCCAAGGTCAACTCGGTACATGTAATTTTTTTTTTTTCCCCTCATTTGACATGATAAATGTTGCCATCCACTGGTTCAACTGTAAGAATGTTCAGTATGACACAAAGCGAGGCCTGGGAAATTCTGTTACTTGCTAATTTATCCTTGGGAAAGAAGTCAGGCCACGTTTCCCACTCTGCTTATCACCTTGGGAGGCTTTCTTGGGAGTTTCTGAGAAGGTGCGGCTCTGCGGGGCACCTCCCTTGAGACACATGCTCGGCTTTTGCATCCAGGCTGCCTGGCCGGTACCCACTCTGCGACAGGGCAGACAGACCTCCTCCCAGGGAACGTGCACTCCCGGGGACCCAGCTGTCGTTGCGGTGGAGCTCATTAATCTTGTGTCCTCGGACGGACAGACGGCCTTGTGCACTTGACTGCCATGGGCAGATGGGTCCAGTAAAGGCAGATCTGAATCTGCCATCTGGAAGCCACCCTGTTAGCCCATCCACAGCCTCTGCCCCGCACCATACAAAGTGGAGACTCACTGGTCCATTTCAAGTGGAAGAGCTGAGAAATGAATGTTGGAAGGAGGCGGCAGCAAAGAGAGAGGATGTTAAAATACACTGAACGGGAGGTTCCAGCTGAGTGACTTTCCATAGTTTTCCATCTCACGGGGAAAATTTTCCATGACTGTTGTTTGGGAAACCAGATGTGTTACATTGTTTTCCTCCCCCCTTTCCAAAGCATTTGGATGCACGCGTGGGAAACACCCAATATGCGCCCTCAGAGGCAGTGGGTTTGTGGCTAAACAGCAATTGAGGAATACTATGTGAATTAATCACAGATACTTCATAGGACTGATTGACAACATCGCTTTTAAAAATAATAGAACTGGTAGATGTTAGAGGATGTTTTTGCAAAGTAGCATTTTATTTTCTAACTGGATCTTTGCCGGAAAACACATTCCATGAGCTAAAAATCTCCCCATGGACACTGGCCTAACGACAGACTTCCTAATAACGGTAATTAAAAGTTCCTTTGAAAGTATAACCTCTTTCTTGAGTCATATTATTCTGGGAAAAATGAGGGGTGGATGGGTATGTGTAGAAATCAGGTCTTCAGTTGTGAAAATCTGAGTTGTACACGGAGAGAAGGCAGTAGGGGAAAGGCACACTCCCCCAGGCCTGAGCGCAGACGGCGCCACTTTCCTGCTCTGGATCTGCGCCCAGGTTCTGCTGCCATTCCTCACCCCCTTGATGCCCTGAGGCTCTGGGCGGAGGGAGGGGCCGCAGCTGTGGAGCCCGGTGTGCGCGCAGGGAGCACCAGAACGCCTGTGGCTGAGCAGCTGCAGCTGTGTCCGCGGCCACCCCGCCCTGCACCTCACCCCAGAGCCAGGCTCTGCTTGCCGGACCCTCAAAGAAGCAACACAGGGTCAGGAGGGACTCGGGCCATGGTGCCCAGGAGCAAGAAAGCCTTAGTCTCGCAGGACCTCAGCACGCCAAACCCTCTACGGCTGCCGTTTTGTAGAAAAGTGCAAAAACTCTGGGGGCCATAGTATCTTTTGGCTTATTCAGCAGGGCCTGTCTGCTTATAAAATGAATGGGGCGTTTGGCAGCACTAATAATTAAGGTTCTACACTGAAATTCCACCTCTCTACACACGCTTTAATTTTTTTTCCAAGTGTCGTCAAGTATTTTTATTTGGGACATTATGTTTCACGTGGCTTAAAAAGAACCTGAAACACTTTATACATGTTTGGGGATTAAAAAGACCAAACTTGTTGTGTCTTTCCTCCTGTGCGTTATGTTGCCAGTTTAGTGATGATGCCGACGCCCACTCAGCAAACAGCAAAGCCCTAAGTTCCTTTTCTGGCCATGGTCATGGCACTTCCTCCTTGGAAGAATGGTCAACCTTTATAAGGCACAGGCTACTGCATCCAATACCGTTTTTTCTTCCTGCTGAGGTACATTTGCTGGCCTTGAGGGGACACAATCCATGTGACCTTATCATGTCCTTATTTATGTGAATAAGCCAAATAAATGAGACCTTTCTGCCCTGGGAACAACAGCACGTGAACTGATGACAGACAGACTAGGGGTCTCCTCTCCCCGGCGTGGGCACCCACCTGCCTGTGGAGCTGTCCCCCGTCTGTGGGCTGCAGCCGTGGTCCATGGTCACCGATCTGCACACCAAACTGTGGAGGATGCTCCCCCAGGGAAAAGCCACAGCCTGGACCGTCGTCATCTTGGTCTGGACCGTCCACCTTTGCATCCTCCTGAACGCCAGGCTCCCCAAGCCTGTGGAAGGTCTCTGGAAGCTCACTCTGAAACGGCAGGAGGGGATGATCACAGCTCCACCCGAATCCTTTTGCCCTGAAGCCTGATTTTTAGTGTTTGAGGGTAATTACCCACTTTAGGGGTTATCATGTCTTTGCTTCTCAGCCCTTTCCCCTAATAGGCTCATTCTGGCCATGGCACTCATTGGCCACTTTCTCCATTTTATAGAGTGGGTGCCCAGGTTTATTAGAAGAGATTAGAAATGTTACTATTTATAAATTATTACTGCTCACAGTTAAGTTTTATAAATTAGAGAAGGAGGAACTCCAAAGTATTGATCAACAGAAAACTTTACAACTATTACTAGGTTTTGCTTAATGATGGTTTTCTAGGTCATGGCTATTTGGAAGCAGGTTGAATTCGTTTTTGAAGACATTCTTCACCCTGAGGCAAGAGCATCACTGTATCTTCCCATTCATAGGGTGTCTTAAAATTACATACACTGTTTGTGAGAGTAGGAAGCAGAGGAAAGGTGTTCAGGGGCTAAAAGGAAGCAACAGTCAGAGAGCCCTGAAAGCAGCCGACAAGGTAGCCAGGGGCGTGAATGTCCAGAACACACGGACACCAGCGGCTCCAGCCCTGTGTTCCCCAGAGAGCAAGGCCAGGAAGGAGCCTGCAGAGCTGGAGATCACTCTGCCTTCATCGGTACAAATCAGAAAGCAAATAACTCAGTTCTGGTTCTGTTGTGAATCTGGGAATTGAGGCATAAGAAGGAAGCGTGTACAGGTTTCAGAGGTGGCAAGAAAGTACCCCCTGGAGCTCAGAGAGACCGTATGAAACTGCACTGGCAGAACGGGCTCTGGCATTTAGGACCAAGAACTAAAATGGAAAGAAGAGAGAACAAGTTAGAACTAGGTTTCACAAACCATCACTGTGGAATGAACCGATAAGGACCTCAGGGTGGTAACTTAACGAATTCATCTTTCAGCAACAAAAGACGTGGCAGCAACACTTGTCTGCAGGATGATGTTACAGACCAGCGTGCTCTTAAAACGAGGTCAAAGGGCAGCACTGGACAACCCACTGCATTTCCACTGCCTGGATTGGACTTGACAAAACACCCTGAAGCAGCAGAACATGACTGTACGTATCAGGGGAGGGGGACAGCAGGGCCTGGCTGGGAGTGGGGGCAAGAGCAAAACAGATGCAAAGACAAGGAACTCCCCAGGCAGAGGTACCTCCGTGAAATCCTCCGCGTCCTCCTCCGTCTGCTTCCCTTGCCGCCAGTGTTTCAGCAGCCACCTGAGTTTGACGTAGAAAAGGAAGATGTTCTGCTTCAGGGAGCACAGCTCCTGCTGCATCAAGAGCCTCTCGTCACTCCAGGTCTGCTCGTGCAGCGAGTTCTGCAGGGCCAGGCTGTGCACCTCCAGCTCCCGCCGCCGCAAGGCACACAGGTGCTCCTCCTCCATCTTGAATGGAAGAAAAGAGACGGTGTGACGGGTACCTGTCCCGACCTGGCACCCAAACCAAGGGTCTCTGCAAACGGCCATCCAATCCGTGCCATTTTGCACATGGGACGTGAAACGCAGAAGCTCCCCCACGTTTAGTAAACTCCTTGAGAGGTTCGCTATTTACAAAACCTTGAGCGTTTTCGCTCAGAAATGAAACCTTGAGCGTTTTGTGATGCAGAAGCAAGTGCTCTTTCAAGGGGAGGTGTCAGGATCAATTTTCTTTATGGAGTCTCTCGTGGTGTTTTCAGATGTTTCTAAACTCTGTCAGGAGAACTGTCTCTTGGAATAGATGGCTCACAGCTGACTTATATGCAGACCCCATTTGCCTTCCACACAGGGGCTGGTACCCAAGGTAGATTGCAGTTGTCAAGGCCAAGCAAGTGGGAATCCTTCCCCTTGACTTCCTGGGCCCTGTGGTCCCCACACCCCCTGACAGAGGACAAGCTAGTACTAGACTGCACAGAGGGTGAGCGCACAGGAAAGACCAACAAGCTACTTCCACGCTTGAGACCTCACCTTCCTACCAGGTATGGGCGACACTCAGGGAAACAAAAGCATTGCTGGGAAAGAAATGTTTTCCATCACTATGTTAGTTGCTGCCTTTTCCACATGGGTATAGACACTCTTCCAAGCAGTAAACAACTGTTACGTGTCAATAATGACTAAGCAAAAGGGTGTGAATAAAATCTGAACTTACAGATAAGGGCACAGGAATAACATCCATAGTAGCTAAAGTGATACCTGGGATGGAAGCTTTCTGTTCCACAGACCAAAGAGATGGTTAGAATGCCAGCCTTATCGTTATCCTAACTTAATACCCCCTCTTGTGCCAAAAGCCAATGGGTGGGTTTGGTTTTGTTTCCCTAAAGAACTTGATGGGTGCTCAGAAGCCATGGGACCATGGGAGCATGACTGTGGCTGCCTGAGGTCGACACTGGTCTGACCGACGTGCTAAAGGCCGGTGACCAGTGAGGCCACTCTGTGAGGCCCTGGGCTATGTGGTCACTTGCACGGCCACTGTCGTGATACCAGACCGAGTTTGCACTTGAAGCTGGGATAACATAAAGCTATGGCGATTTCATTCACGCTCTCAGCAGCCGAGTCCCACCACGGGCTCGCTCTCCTGTGGATGCAGGACAGGACGGAGTGACGAAGCGGCAGCCCAGCTGCTGGAAATCCAGTGTCTGCAATTTATTTTTGTGTTATCTTAGGCTATCGACTGACCCTGGTAAAGTTTCAGCTGCTGAGTGCCGCTAACTCATGCTGTGCAGTGCCCAGTGCATGGCGGGTGTCCCAGAGGGGCCCCCAGGATTGGCCGCTGGAGGCGCAGCCCTGGGAAGGGGATGTTCTCTTGGTTTTTTCATCCCTAACCTCCTGGAAACGACCCTTCCTGACTCGCTGGCTCTGACCTCTCCTCCAGGACCCCACACACTTCCCAAGTCTCAGAGTTCTGGTCCTCTGCCTTCAGGGAGGTGAGGGGACCCCCCTTCCATTCCCCTCTGAACAAGCCTAGATGCCATCTCACCACCTCCAACTGAGGACTGGGAGACTCTTCACACCCACCCCTTTATCCTGAATCCAAGTACTAGAAACACCTGGGACCCTGCCATTCTGCTAACGGCGTCTCCAGGGATAAATTCACTCAAACATGATTTTTGGTGCAATGCAAAAAAAGTTAAATTACGTAGGAATTTACCCTTTACAAAAGGAAAATAATTTCATATTACCTAATAATACATGAAACTTGACCTATAAATGTAACTTTTAAAAAGGGGTGCACATCTAGTGGTAAAGGATGGTACCCGGCTCAGCTCTGCTCTGCGTGGCAAGGTGCAGAAGGGGCTCCCTTAATCAGTTTTTTGACCCATTTAGATAAGCACGACCACGGCAACACGGGGCTTCGGTGTAACTCACATTCCTTGCCAAAATAAGTTCTTGGATACACAGGTACCTTATTTTGCATAGGATATGCATTTAAAATACCGTGGTGCCATTTCAAGATCAACTGGTTTTTGGTTTTAAAGATACAGATATCTTTCAAGAACAAATACAAAAAGCAGCAGCCATGGCAATTCCGAGCCTGGATATCTGTTTACAACTCAAGTAGATCCGGGGTGGCAGGAACTGAATGGTCCTCGGAGGCCTGCGGGCAGTGAAGTCCGTCTCCTAGGAACTCTGGGGAAGGACTGAGTGGATGAGGGATCAGGAGCCAGGAACAGGTTACTCTAAATCAGCTGAAAGAGCTGATAAGGCCACAGCTCAGTTAATGGCAGCTTTCTGAAAACAATGGGTGAATTGTTGACGTTTCTCTCAGAAAATTAACCTAATATTGTCAAAACATATCAATCTGCAGGACAGTGAAAGTTATGGACACACTTTAATGTCCGGCGCTTAGGGCCCTTACTTTACTTTGCTGATTCTGGCTGCAGGAAAGTTTAGATTAGATATTAGGAAGACCTTCCCGAGACCACAATGTCAGCATGGAAATGCATGTTTTCGAGCAGGGAGGGAGATAGTGATCTTTATGAGACCCCCAGGGGGCAGCTTGAAGGGCTGTCCCTTCCACACGCCCTCCAGCCCCGCGCCCAGGCTGCACAGCCTGTGCGGGAGACAAGAGTCCTTATAAAACACCTCTTGTTCTCTTTCTCTTTCTTTCTCTTTCTCTCTTTCTCTCTCTCTTTCTCTCTCTCTCTCTCTCTCTCTCTCTCGGCCCTGCAGACAGAGAAGGTGGTGCTGAACCGTGGTCCGTATTTACCTTCCGGATGGTGTCTGTAAATCTCTCTGCCTCCTCTTGATGCATTCTGGCCACCTGCGCAATCTGACCCTGCAGCTCCTTTATCAATACACTCTGTTTAGGTAAAACAGGGGAGCCCCTGAGCTGACTGGTGGGACAAAGGAAGGGGTTTAGTGGCAGCAAGAACTCGGTCTGAGCTGAAGATGCAGGACAAACGTGCACAAGGCAGGGACACACATGGAGTGACATGGCACGCATGGGCGCGGTGGCAGAGGAGTGACCCTCAGCAGCTCCCCCAGAGCCTCACCTGGGCTCCGCCTGCCCTGCACCTCTCACCCAGCAGACGGGTGGGTAAGCGGTACCCAGCACCTGAGCTTCGGCCACCACGGCAAGACAAACCAGGCCGAGAGGTGGCAGCCCCCATAGCAGCTTCAAGACAGCTTTTTAAATGCTGGGGGCGCCAGAGCTGGCAGTCCTGATGGTCAAGCATGACCACCTCACACACAGCCTCTTAGATTCACTGCCCAAGTTCACATGTGCCTCTCAGTTGCATAGTTAATGAGTTCGTACACTTTCCTGTTAGAGTTTTTCCTGCCCCATGGGAGGCCTCCCTTTCCTCCTCACATTCCCACCCAGGATGCTCTAGGTAACCAGCCTGGGGCTCCTTCACCGAACAGACACACATGGTGCCTTGGAGGAGCTACATAAGATCTGCTTGCTACATTTTAGGTTAAAATACTTAAAGGAATCTTTAACATAATTGTTATTGGTAAAATCCATCTTTTATGTGCAAATGGCCATGATAGAGGCCGAGCTTCTCCTTTTGAAATGTTTTTTAGAGATGGAAACGCTGTCATATTGAAAATCTCAGTCATCATTAAAATTGAGGCATGCCGTGCTACTCACTGGTTTCTGCTGCGTAAAGATAGGTGATTTATAAAGCTGGGGATTAGAGTGGTCTGTTGCAAGAAAAACAGTTGTCACTTTGCTAGTTCATTCTGATTACGTTTAACTAATCTGTTATTTCTCACCGAGGGTACCGCTGTTCTCCTCTGATATAAGCTGGTGTTGCCTGGATTGTCATGAGTGAAGATCACATCCCAAGAGTAGGAAATGCAGACAATAAAAGAGCAGAGCACTTGCCCTAGCACAGGGTTGACTACAAGAGAATTTACAGAAAGAAGGATGGAGACCGAATATCAGAGACACTGGGAATTCACCACTTTGGGATAAAATTTTTGAAAGCTAGAGATTTAAGGTCATCCTCTTTTCAAGAAACTCAAGAACTACTGAGACCGTGAATGCCTCTGTAACTTTGCTGGTTACTAGATATTATTACTGCAGCCTTTTATATCTACTAGGCAGAGTCAGGGGTTCTCTCTGAAGAGGGGTATTTCTCTACACATCGAATTTACCCCAATGACTAATTTCTCATTTCTAAAAGTTCTATTTTCTTTAATATGTGGGATCTTTTACAGTACGACTTACTTTTTTGTCCTGTTTGCTGGCCCTTGGTCGATCTGAGAGCGCTTTTTTTACAGTTTCTATCTGCTAATTCTAGGATCTGGAGGTCTCAGAGTGGCTCTAGCTGCTGCTGCGCTAGCGCCATGAGCGCATCGGCGGTGGGGCATCAGCTAGGATCTCGAGTGTGGCCTGGGCTGAGGATGTGCCCGCAGGTGGTCTTGAATTTGCAGAAGCCAGCAGCTGAACAGAAATTCTCCTTTCCTCAGGGGTTCAGCTTAGAGCCTGGTCCTGGTGAGGCCGCCATCCTGACGGGTACCCTGGGGAGGCTTCACGCGGCTGGGCAAGCTGTCCTATTGCCCCCCCCACCCCCCGCCATGGACAGACGCTTCTTCAGCCTTTCATAAAGGGCAGTTTGCGGGGGTGGTCCTGGTTCATTTCTCTCCCTGTCCATTTTCAATTCTGAAGTCAATTCCAACCCTTGAAGATTTTCCTAACTTTCTTGGGAATAGAGCTCTATATTTAAAAGGACATTAGATATTTTATGCAGCACTTTCTATCTACCGAGTGCCTATAGCTTTCGGCTCTATACTGGGGACACAGCAGTAAGTAAGCTGCCCCCGACCACTGCCCTCCTGGGGCTTCCCTCCTGCCCCTCGAGGAGTTTGGCACAGGAGTGCTTCCAGGTCACCTGGTTGCTCTATGGCCAGCTTTACTTTTTTTTTCTTTCCTTTTGGCCATGCTGCATGGCTTGCAGGATCTTAGTTCCCCAACCAGGGATTGAACTTCGGCCCTCAGCAGTGAAAGCGCCGAGTCCTAACCACTGGACCACCAGGGAATTCCTCCAGCTTTACTTTTTCTTTTTTTTTTCCAAATAAATTATTTTTGGCTGCATTGAGTCTTCGTTGCTGCGCGCGGGCTTTCTCTAGCTGCGGCGACTGGGGGCTACTCTTTGTTGTGGTGCACGGGCTTCTCATTGCAGTGGCTTCTCTTGTTGTGGAGCACGGGCTCTAGGTGCGTGGGCTTCAGTAGTTGCGGCACGTGGGCTCAGTAGTTGTGGCTCGCGGGCTCTAGAGCACAGGCTCAGTAGTTGTGGCGCACGGGCCTTAGCTGCTCCGCGGCATGTGGGATCTTCCCGGGCTAGGGATCACACCTGTGTCCCCTGCATTGGCAGGCAGATTCTTAACCACTGCGCCACCAGGGAAGTCCCAGATTTACTTTTGAGTTACATGCTACTCTATACATTTAAAATATGAAAATCCTCCGTATTTTAACACATTTGGTACCAGCCCAAAGCTCTGAATTATTAGATGTTAAAACGAGCATTGAAATCAAGCTGATCTTTTAAGAAAAGCAAAGACCTATTAATTTAGTTTCTACATATTACACTATTTCGTTTGGTTGTCATCTTAATAAATAATTATATAAACTTTTTATTTTGAACAAATATACAGGCCTCCTATTTCACTGTCGTTTGATTAAAAATGTGTTCCTCTGAACCTCACCTTGGAAGGGTCACAGAAAAGGACCCTTTAAGTCCTATGAGGATGTTCATCTGGGACATTTGATTCACCTACAGCGGCTCCCGTGTCGTCTGTGGAGGCTGGTCAACGACAGAAACTTCTAGATCCTCCTCATCTACAACACATTTTCCTCTTTTCTGGTCTATTTTTGCTAATGGAACATTAAACTCTATGGACAACTAATTGCTCCTTGTCAGGATGCCGTTACTCCAGTGTTACAAAAGCAGAAATACAAACAGGCTGTGGCAGAAATTTCCATCCAGGGCCACACAACTGCCACATTCACAGCATTTTCACGCAACACAGAGATCTCCGGAAAATACATACTTCCCTTCATCGCCATGTTCCCGAAGGTTAGATTCTGAAACCATCCTCCGCGCACTCACCTGAGATTCTGATTAGACATCGAACGCACTGACCTCGTCCTGCGCAGACTGTTTACGTGAACGGACACCCTCCGCAGTGGCCCCCAGGCTGTGGGCTCGTGTTCGTCTCGACACCACAGCTACCTCCCTGTGTTACTAATGGGAAGCCCGCAGCCCACACCTGCCCCTACGTGGCGTGTCCCACGCCGATTTACACTGCTAATTTCCTGGCCATCTTCAGAGATAGTGGCTTATAAATTACTTTCCACACTTAAGGAGACAACTTCACTATCTCGATATACCAAAAACAAAATGAAACAAACAAAAAAAAAGCTTTTCATTGTAGCCACTTATTAGACACTAGCAACACTACTTTCTAACTAGGACTCTGTTTCACCTGTATCCCTGTGACCTCATCTCCCGTGACTTCCATTTTGTTCTGGCCGGTTTTGCTACCCCTTCTTTCCAAAGTGGTTTATCGGGTCAACACCTGTGCACACATACTTGGCATAAACCCCACGTCGTTTTATCGAGGATGGTATGTCACAGCTGAGGCCGAAGGGATAGCTCGTTGATTAAAGGACAAGAGGAGGGGCTCAGGAGAAGATCTCTGAGATTTCTGACCCAGAAACTCAATCCTCTGGGCACAGGCTCGGTGTCATTTATGTGTGTAATCTGACCAGTGCCCGTGCTTGGCTACTCCTCATTCAGAACTATTTTTAAGGCACCCCACACATTCCAAACCACATATTCCGTACCCTGCTCTCCTTAACAGATGGGAATCTCTCAGCAGATTTGCCGGGAGCCACAGGGAGCAAAGTCAGGGAAGAATCCAGTGCCACATGAGAATCTTGCTGATATCTACCGAGAGGAACAGGCAACAGCAATATTGGTCCTTCTGAAGTCTGGTTGTTCTCCTCTGAGCAGTTAACTTTTGTGTGGTTGCATTAGTAGGTTAGTGGGTGTTAGCAGGTTGTGACTCTGGCTCTCTCTGGCTGTGACAGTTCTGAGAGGCTGGGTAGATACACCTTCCCCTCCCAAGCTTATCGTGTGCGGTCAGAGGGGCAGGCCTCTCACTGCACAGACCTGTTACCTGCTAACACGGTACCCTGGAGTAAGGTAGTTTTTTTCTTTTTCGCCTTGTTGTTATTACTGCTGCTACTGGTACTGCTAGTACTAGTAGTAGTTAAGTTTGGGTGTTTGGCCAAACACCCAAATCTTGTCAAATAAGCACTTAACTTCTTTCCCCTTTCCCCAAACTTGAAAATCTATAAGGCAAAAAACATAGAAAGCACTTCACAAGTGGAACTTGAGAAATTGGAATTGAGAAATTTTCTGAACTTCAGCTTAAATTCAGAAAGTTGTTTCTTCTTTTAAGCCACTGATCCTGGGTGTCCTATCAGTCCCTCCACCACCCCCTCCGAGGAGCTAAGGGCCAGGAGCTGAAGGAAATTCACACGTGTACAGGAGTAGTTAGCTGTGCAGACAAACCATGGTCATTTCAAGGGCAATGGAAGAGGTAGTAAAGAAAACTGCTAATAAGGGGGAGGGATGGATTGAGAGTTTGGGATTAGCAGATGCAAACTACTATATATAGAATGGATAAACAAGGTCCTACTGTATAGCACAGGGAACTATATTCAATATCCTGTGATAAACCATAATGGAGAAGAATATGAAAAAGAATATATATATATATAACTGAATCACTTTGCTGTACAGCAGAAATGACATCCATGCCATGTGATGTGTGTCTTTAACCCAGAGCAGCTTCCCTGCTACCTGATGGAAGCTTTGTGCACTGTTTCCATTAGAGCCTCACAGGAAAGCAATTGTTGGCAATGAATTTGGTTACATTTTCATTAAAAGGTTTTAAGAGTTCTGCTCCCTAGAACGGTCCATTGTACAATTCTTTAATCCAAAGTAATAGTCAAACACCAAACTGAGCAGTCTGTCAGGGTGATATCCACCCCAGGGACACAGCAGCTCCACTGAGCCCCAGACCCTACAAGCGATCTCCATGCGGCTCTTCTCATAAAAGGGAAAGCTATGGAGCCATCAGAGGGGTCCTAGAATATGTTTCATCTTTTAGAAAGTATTTTAATATACAATGTGTTTGCATACATAATTGAGTTTTCTCTTCTGTGTGAAATGCCTTGGTGAATGAAAAATGAGAACAAAGGATGTTTAACTCCTGAGTAATTCTATTTCCCCTTCTAGGAAATGATGCTCCTGGACCTTGCCTTTCACTTTGAGTTTTTTTTTACTTCCTGCTTAAAATGTATAAAATTAAAGGAAACCAGACAGATGCTTAAAAGAAGAAACATTCCATGGCAAGATAGCTGGGCATACAATTAGTCCCCCTGGTGATCTGCATTTGGAAACACCGCCCCCAAGGAGACAGAGCTCGTGTTGGAGGTGTCCAGGCCCAGTGGGCACCAGTCCCTGCTGTACAGGCAGCACTCCTCCCTGTGAGGGGTCGGGGTGGGGAGAGGACTGACCAGGCCTGAGGAAGCGGTTCTGGACCCAGTTCCACCACCAGCCGGCTGGGGGGTGGGGAGAATTTGCTGACACTGCTTCACACTCCTTCTTCTCATCTGCACAATGAGGGGATTCGTCTGCAGATCCCTTGTGAGCTACACTGTTCAGTGACCCTAAGTCACATGGCAACAACTAACTCTGCTAATGGACCTATTACGAAGGTTTAGTTTTCCCACAACATGGTTTGATTCAACGAAGCATCTTCCTCTGTCCAGAACCACTGCCAGTTTCTGAAGCTCTGCAAAGCACACATGTCTGGGCAAGCGAGGAGCACACTCGTCACGCCCACAGAATCCAGCAGGGCCTGGGGGCGTGTGGAGAAGAGCCCTCCGACACTCACCAGAGTGAACCAGACGGTGGTTACGTGGGACACGCCCTGAACGGTGTATCACAGGAAAGAGGGCTCCAGGGACAGGACCAGGGAGCAGCCCGTGGAAAACGAGGAAGGGCCAAGGTGGGCAGAGAAAATTGGTGTCGACACCCCGCCTCTGGCCATGGGTTTTGGTGCCAGTACCCCGTGTGCAGGACAGGACGCAGACGGGCCGGTCGTGGTCTTACGTGTCCTATCATTTGATGTACTCTGATTGGCTAGTTTTTGCTCATTTTTACTGTATATTTATAGTTATAAAATCATACAGGAAAAAAAAGAAAATCGGTACCAGCTACAGGAGCCGCAACACTCCTCGTCCTCTCTCCTGCCTTTTGGGAACTGCTGATGCCTCAAAGCTGAATGGTAACATCCTCGCTGGGACTGATGAATGAAGACCCTTCATCCCGACCTTTTCTGATGCATAACATGCGGCTCTAACCCTGCAGTAACCTGCCTCAACGGGCAGTACCAGGGCCAGACACTCACTCCTCGGGGCCACCTGTCCTTCTGTACTGGGTTGAATTACTTGCAGGGAAGAGCATTCACTGAGAGGACAACTGTTGCATACAATAGAGTATTTGTGGGGGCTGCGAGCTTTGTGGACATGGGTTGCTATGACAACAGACTGCTGAAGAGTCGCCGGGTCAGGAGAGCATCCCTGATTCTGCCCTACGACTGGAGCGCCGGCATGGAAAACGTGGGGCGGGCCCACAAAACACAGGAGGGACATGGCCTGGTTTTCAGTCCTGCTTTCCTTGCCGTCTGACAAGAAGCCACAGAGCACTCCCCAATCAGTCTCATATGCTTTGCCTGAGGACCCAGGAGAACCAGTCCCCCTGCCCTCACCCTGTATGGACCCCTCAGTTCAGTTGCATGCAATGGATTCTGGTTCAGTTAAGTCTCCCCTGGTTCCGCATCGCCCCCCCTCCCCGTTCCGTAGGGGCCTCGGACCCAGGTAGGAACCCTCACACCGACACACGGCGAAGGAGGGGTGGGAGGGGGCGTGGCCGCTGGGACCCGCCCCCGCTGACCTCCAGGTTGAAGCAGCTCTGGGCTCCGGGCCGGCAGCTCCCCGCGTCCCCGTCGGCTCGACGGTGCAGCTCCCGTGTGGCTCGGAGATGCAGGGGCCCCCGCTCCTCCCCTCGCTCCTGCCCGGGCTGCCACTCCAGCTGATCTCTCAGTTTGGACTGTTAGGTGCACGGGAGGGATTTGTTTTTTGTTTTTTGTTTTTGTTTTAAAATTTTAAACAAAACACAAAGGACAAGAGGGCGGGGTGGGGTGGGGCAGGTAGACAGACGGCTGGAAAACTACGGGATGAGGAAAAGCATGACCAGAGAAACCAACGTAAACACAGCGGCCTCAGAGAGAGGAGAGAACAGAGCCAAGATGAGGCTGAGCAAAATGGCGGGCTGAGAGATCTGAAAAGCAAACAGAGAAACAGGGAGAAGAATGCAACACGCTGGTTACGAGGCGCATGCGATGGGGACGCATGAGTCAGACTCGCCCGCAAGCGCACTACCCACGAAGGATACGGAAACAAGGCTCCTGCTGCTTCCTCTCTGTGGTCGCGCAGCGAAAGCCACAGTCCAGGGCGGCGCACGCGAGAGCAGTCCTGGGGCTACTCCACTCGCCGCCCGCTGCTCCGGGGGTGCCATCAAAACCATCCTTCTCTCCGCCGCGCTCCTCGCCCGGCCGGGCTGTGTCGCAGAGGGAGCGGGTGGGCTGCCTACGGCCTTCAGGGCTGGACTGTCCCTGGGGCAGTGAACCCAGGCAGGGATGCACGCGCTCCCGGGAAGTCCGCTAATTATCCTGACCGTGAAGAGCGTTTGTACTGCGTCTTAAACTCCTCTTTGCTTCTTCGTTGGGATGGCTGGTCGTTTGGGATGCCAAAAACAAAAAAAAAGGGACAGACTGCGACGATCCTAGCGCTGCCAGCAGGATTAGCCTTGTGTCAAGAGGGAGGACCTCTCAGCTAAGAGCAGCGGCGGCGCAGTTAAAAATCAGAGGAAAAGGGGGAAAGAAACAAGGAGACAAAAGAGAGCGAAACCAAATCAAACCAAACCGTGGGGAGGGGGCGTGAAGGAAAAAAAAGGAGAAACCCAACCAACAGAAAGGCTTTGGTTGAAACTTGAGGCTTTAGTACAAGGCAGGTGTGCGATCATAACCAAGCAGCCGTGAGCAGGGTGAGCTGGAGTGCGGCAAGGCCAGCGAGGAGGAGGAGGAGCAGGAGGGAGCAGGGAGGCAGAGCCGGGAGCCCCCTTACCTGCAGGTCCGGGCCCAGCTCCTTCCCCAGGTTCCCGACGGGGGAGTCCCGGGACACGGAGGTCACAGAGGACAGGAAGCTGGAAGACTCGGTGAGGTGGGGCAGAGGGGACAGGCCCTCCCCCAGCCGCTCCACCTGCTCCAGGAAGGCCTGGAGCTCCTTCCTGAAGGCCTTCATCCTCGCATTGAGGGTCCCCAGCAGCTGGGGCTCCTCCTTGGCGCCGGCTCCCGACGAGGCCCCACCGCCCTGCAGCGCTGCGTCCGTGAAGCCGTCGGTGTCGTTGATGATGCGCTCCACGGTCCGCTCCAGCCGCTCGGCCTCGTGCCTGATGCTCGCCAGGCGCTCCGAGTCCTCCCGAGCGTGGAGCAGCTCCGCCGGGCACTCACCAGCCTCCGACGGCCTCCCGCTGCCGAAGCCCGACGTCTTCTCGAAGGTCTCCTCCGAGTCGCTCTCGCCGCCGATGGGGCCCTCCCGCCGGGGCTGCAGCGCGCGGCCGTCCTCCCCGTCACTCTCTTTCTTGCCCGCGTCGCTGTCAGCGTCGCTGTCGCGGGGGCTTGGGGCGCGCGGGCCCGTGGGTGCGGCCGGGTCACAGCGTGGGGCGCCCAACAGCAGTGCTTGGTTCTCATGCTGCAGCGTCAGCACCTTCCCGCTCAGCTCGCTGATCTGCAGCCGCGCCGCTTGGAGCTCGTCCTGCAGGGGCGCCCCGCCGCCCGCGCCCCCCGCCAGCCACGCGGGCTCCGGCCGCGGCTCGAACTTGAACTTGCTCAGCTCGTGGGTCAGCTGTCGGTTGTGGTCCTCGATCTCGGAGATGGACCTCCGCAGCAGCTCCGCCTCCTCCTCCACGAACTGCAGGTGCCGGCGCAGCTCTGCGGAGGACTCCAGGGAGTCCCCAAAGGGCGAGGTCGGAACGCCGGGCAGGGGCTCCCGGCCCGCGGTGTCTCGCTCGTGCTGGCCCCGCAGGTCCTCCATCTCCGCCTTGAGGCCCCGGTTCTCCACCTCCAGCTCCACGATCTTCCGGCCCAAGATGCTGGCTTCCTCCTCTACCAGCTTTAGCCGCAGCTTCAGCTCGGCCTCCCGAGTGCTGGGCGGCCCGCCGGCCTCCCCTGTGGGGAGGGGGCTGTCCACGTCCCCGTAGAGGGCTTTGTACCTCTGCAGCTCCTGCTCCAGCCCGTCCTTCTCCCGCCCCAGCCTGGCCATCTTCCTGAGCATCAGCGAGCCCTCCTCTTTGGCAAACTGGAGCTGGCACCTCAGGTCGGCACTGTCATCCTGCCAGGAGAGAGCAGCCCAGAGGAGGGTTATTTGAAAATACCAAATGTTCCTGTTTTTGACGATTTCCCTTGCACCTCGCCCCCGACACACGCACACACAAAACACCAATCTTCACGTCAGTGTGTGGAGTCGCTCGTTAGAGGGACCACGACAGAGCCAGGGTGAGCCCAGGGCCTTCATGGGGGCACCAAGGACTGCTGGTGGTGGCTTTGTCACAGAAACAAAGGAAACCAAACAATTAGTTTGGAAAAACGTGCACACAAAAACCATCACCCAGGAGATGAGTGGAGAGGAGTGAATGAGATGAAACCCAGCCCCGTCAGCAATGTGGCGACCCACCCCCGCCCACCGTTACTTTGTGGGTCCACCCTGACCAGTGAGAGACCCCAGACCCCTTGCTCAGCCTGGGGCAGGTAGACAGGCCTCTGTGGCCACTTCCACCTGTTGCCACTTACCTCCTACCTCATCAGAGGGGCGGGCCAGCACCTCACAGGTATTAACAGGATGGGGAGGCCAGGTGACCCCAAATGAGAGCCCGGCTTTGCTGGAACCTGAGACACGGCAACCCAACGCTCCTCCTCTCCTGCCTCCCCTCCCGCAACGAATCACAGGGATGGCATGAGGACAAATCACGAGATGATGGGCATGAGGGTGCTTTGGAAGCCGAGTTGCACAGTAAGTACCAAGCTCTGACGGTTAGTGTGAAATGGTTACTGCAAACCTAAGCCCGGGTGACTCGCACCCTCTCCCCACGCGAACTTGACTTTGGTTACGTTCTGCGCCTTTAGTGGCTGTAACACAGCAGGAAATTAAACTCAGAAACCCAAGGCAAGGTGTTAACTGGTTTAAAACCTGAGAAGTGGTGGTCATCGGGATCCCAGAGGATTCTGGAGGGTCACCGGAGCAGGCTCGCGGCTACTAAAAGCCCACACTGCTCGGCTGAGGTCAAGAAGGCAGTTTCTGGACCAACTGGAAAGCGGACTCTGCCTTCGCAGCGCAGGTCTCAATGCCCTGAAGCTGCGTGAACTCTTCACATTCAGTGGCTGGCAACAGTGACCAATTTCATGAATCATTCCTCTTTGATTGGCTACCAAGTTTCAAAAGGCTGTCATGGGGACAAAGACTTAGGCAGAGGCTCCCCCTGCCACACAAACTCAGTGATGCGCTGGGTGGTGGTCACACCCCGTCAACCCAGGGGACGGAGAGTCATCAAACCACAGCAAGTCAGCCCCCTGGGGGGGGATGACTCTTCCAGATCACTTGTGCGCAAACAGGCCAGCAGGGCTGGCGCAGCTTCATCCTCAGAGAACACGGCTCATTCTCCACCCTGTTCTTGCCACTCGCTTACCATTGGGCAGAAAGACATAGAAACACCTCCCCGGGTGCCCCCACCTTTCCTCCTTCCACCCCTAGACCCCTCCTGCCCGAGCCACAAACCCATGGAAGGAAAGAAAAGCAGAGTGACAGGTAAGATTCAAAGAAAAATCACAGGCCAGCTGTGAGCCAGAACCACACGGAAAGCAGCCCTGGTGCTGCCTGCGCGCCCTCTGAGGGACTACCTCTCACGCCACCTCTTAGCAGAGGGCCTACCGGTCCCGCTCCTTCTGTCCATGGCAGCAGGGGCTGAGCGCAGAGCCCTGGGGAACCGGCTCCTTATGTCCAAAGCAGAACCCTCAACTCAAGCAAGGTCGTTGTGAAGGTCAAAAGGAACAGCATATAGCTGAGTGGTTTGTATGTGGTCAATCTCCACACTCCAGCACGCTGAAGCCAACCTTCTGCTTTGTCTGAAACTCAGTTTGGGGAAAAGGAGCCAGTAATTCTGTTTTGGTTTTTTTTTTTTTTTTCCTGTTTGCACGTCAGGAGAGTTATATATAAATGTCACTGGGAGGAGAGCATGGTCTTCGTGATCTAAGAACTTATCACATTAAGGATCCGGTTTGTTTTTGGTTAGGCAGACATAACAAGGGTTTCTGTGACTAACTAGAAATAAAGCTGTCTGCCCTGCTCAATGGAGCAAGATGGGTTATCACTGCTGGGGTAATGATATATATTTTTAAAGGGCCTACCTAGAATACACGGGCTGTAAAAGACATACTATATTTAATCCTAATACTAAGGGGGAAAGCATACTTATTTGTTGATTCATTCATTCCTTCGGTAAATACTGAATACCTACTCTGTACCAGAAATTGGCATGTTAAACAACCCAGTTTCTTAGAACTTTTGAGAGTAGAACAATCAAGAGCATCTTTTCAATTTTTGGTAAACATAGATTTGTAAGAAATCTCTTGTATCCAAATACACAGAGAGGTCTTTGTTGTCACAGGAAGGAATGGAGTTTGAATAAGCTAAAATACATATCAATGGAGATAGATTGTCAATACTTTGTAAATGAATCAGTTTGGGGGTGACAAGTCTGGGATAGGAAGACCCTTAGCCCCATCATTAACTTGATAGCCAGTGTTTGTCCCATGTCCAAAATCACCTAAATGATCCTATCTCCCCGGAAGCACAGAAATTCACCTTCGTGCCTGGGGACAGTCGTGGAGATCGGAGAGGAGATTGTTGCCAGCCACAAGGGAACTCCACCTCCAGCCCAGGACTGAAGCCTGGGCGGACCCAGGGATGTGCAGGGCCCCAGCCGTAACCCGTGTCCTGACCCTACTTCCCTGGAAACTCACAACTGGTGAGGCCTTGAGACGGTGGAGGCCAAGGGGCAGAGTCACCTGCACGGTTCCGGACGCTTTTGTCTCAAACCGAGATCAGAGAGTCTCAGGCCATCTCTCCTGAGGGCTCCCCCCAAAAGTTGAACTGAGAAATCGGGGAAGGCACACGAGAGGCACATGGAGACTGGGCCTTCCCCAAGGGTTCTGTACTTGGTTGTAAGTACTCATCTGGCCCCGCTTATACAGGTAAAAAAAACCCCAGAGAGCCCTCAAATTGCTTTGATTTCTAGAAACCTCACACCATCCGCCCCCACCCCCTCTCTGCCATTCCCCACAGTCTGATTATAAACTACAACCATCCTTCTCTGTCTCCTTGAACTTAAACCCAGGTCAGGTAAAAAAACAAGATTCTATGATAGGGCTTCCCTGGTGGCGCAGTCGTTAAGAATCCACCTGCCAATGCAGGGGACACGGGTTCGAGCCCTGGTCCGAGAAGATCCCACATGCCGTGGAGCAACTAAACGCATGCACTACAACTACTGAGCCTGTGCTCTAGAGCCTGCGAGCCACAACTCCCGAAGCCTGCACACCTAGAGCCCGTGCTCCACAACAAGAGAAGCCACCGCAATGAGAAGCCCACTCGCCGCAACTAGAGAAAGCCCGCTTGCAGCAACGAAGACCCAACACAGCCAAAAAAAAAAAAAAAAAAAAAGATTCTATGATATACCCTAGTGAGTGTCCAATTCATAGATTACCTAAGGATTGATCAAATATCCAAAAAGCCTTCCTGTTCCTTAAAGAAACTACCCACATACGAGAAATTCTACTAGATGATTAAAGCGTGCTTCATTTCTACGCAACACCCATGCATTACTAGGCCTGACTAAACCAAGACTAACGCAGTTTTTGACAGAAAGGCCATCTTTGAAGCCAAGGGAGTGTGTGGCTTATAACAAAGGGATCAGACTTCCTCGCTCAGTGGAGGCGGCTGGAGCAGTGTTTTTGGGGGTGGGTGTGCAGGGAGCTGGGCTCAGCCTATTCTGGGGCGGGAAGCCAACTCCTTCTAATAAGATGGGGAATCACAGCCTCAGCTAAAGCAGCATGGGCTGGATACCCATCTTATCTTTAACTGAAGACTTTCTAAAACTCAGCCAAGACTCCAGGGGAGGGGTCTAGGCTGATCTCAGGCTCTGGTTTCAGGAGATGGTCCGATAGCTCAGGAATGCAGCATGAAAGCAGGTCCAGTAACCTTCCCACGTGACACACCTGGTGCAGGCAGAGAAGGCAAGCAGGGCATGAGGGGGAGGACACACACAGGGCCACCGCCGCCACCACCAGCGGAAAGGCCTTGACAAGCGACAGAAATATATCGCTACGGGTATATATTCTTTGGCTTGCAAGTCTGCCGTCTGGCCAGCCCCCCCAGCACTGACTGCGCGTGCGCCTACCTTGCGCCGGGGCGCCAGTTTCCTCTGAGTTCTGGCTGCGGACCTGCAGTTCCCAAGGCGCTCCGTTCCACCGCTCTGCCAGACAGAAACTCCTCGCTCAACGATCCCGCAGGCTGGGCACTTCACCTGCTCCCGAGCCCGGGCCTCCCCTCTGCTGTCCCCAGCCTGACTGACCCTCGGGTGAGTGCACTGCACGCTGTCCACCCCGCGATGGGTAGAGATGACCCTTTTAAAGAGAAGCTCTCCCCTGGTCAGGAGCCAGTACGTTGAAACAGACTCAAAGCCCAAGGGGGCTGAAGCTCCCAGTAGTGGGGACGACAGATTTTAATGTCGCCCTTCTTAGCGGATTCCAAAGTGAGATTTGGGGAGCAGAGACGTGGAGAACAGTTAACCTCTGGCATTCCTCCCGCTCACGCAGCCAGGCCCTCCGTGAAGGCTGCTCTGGGGATGGGGGACTTTGGAGAGGGGAGAAAGCAAAGGGAATCAGGTGTGGGATTCACAGCGAGGCCGGCCCCGGGCCTCGGAGCTCGTAGTTTCCTGGACTTACTGCATCTCTCTATAATTAGTCCTTGCCCTGAGAGCTCAGGAAGCTGACACCCCAATGATGCCTTGTTCTCGCCAACACCTAATACTAGCAGTTTTTTTTTTTTTAAAAAGAAGGAATCCAGAAAAGCGAGTGTTCAGAAAAGCTAAGGAAGTTCTGAAGGCCACATGCCATGTGCACAGAAAGGGCCCCACTCTTACCACCTTGGAGAGAACACCTGGTTTTCAATTAGGACAATTTAAGACACCCTTCAGTTTGTGCGTTAAAAAAAAAAAAACCAACACTCAAAACGATGCTTTATGGATGACCCGACACAACGGCAGCTGTGCTATTTTACTACTTTACTGTGTGAATGTCTTCGAAGGCCAGAACGCCTGCCACCAGCTGTGAGCACGGCAGAGCCCTGAACGGCACGCAATTATGCGTTACTGGCTCAGGAAGCCAGTTTGTTCCTTTCCTTCTTGAAGAAACCACCAGCTGATCGGTGCGAGAAACAAAAGAGCTGTTGGTTTGGGAAGACAGTTTTCACCCCCACAGAGGCTTTGGATGAGTCCAGATGTGTGGGCAGCTCATGTTTCTTTGACGATATTAAAGGTGACACTAACACTTGAGAAAATTCAAAATGAGGAGACGTCGTAACATGAGAGTAGAACGCTGCTTACCTGAGTGAAGGCTTTCTTCTCTTTGTACATTTCCCGGCTGCCTCTTCTCTTCAGGGAACTCTGAAATAGATCCAGGTGACATTCTGTTACGGAGGGGGGGGTGTCACACATGGGAGCCGGCACTAGGTGGCAGGTCCCCACTGGGAGGGGACACACACAGTGGACGGAGGCTCTTTTTGTCACTGGAATCAAGAAACAAACTAGAGTCAACAATATAAAGGCAGTCGGGGGAATTCTCTAGTAGTCCAGTGATTAGGACTCTGAGCTTTCACTGCCATGGCCTGGGTTCAATCCCTGGTCAGGGAACTAAGATCCCACAAGCCACGCGGCGCAGCCAAAAAAGTATGTAAATATAAATATAGAAGAATACAATACAATACAGTAAAGGGAGTTGGGTGAGCTCAGGGAGGTCTTCGCATCCTGAGAGGCTTTAAGTCCTGATTATTGGATTTGGGGTTTTCCCCAATCCTTCAGTTTCATGAAGGAGGGAGTCTTGGGTCATTGTGACTGTGGAGGGGAGACGGGAAAAGGAAGAGGGTAGGAAGTTTTGGGAAGAAGATATGTAATGTTTCTGGAGCTGCCTTACCTTACGAATTATGTTTTGTTTGGGCTAATATCAAAATCAATTGCCATTTCCTGAGTACCTGTGGTAAGCAGTGAGGTAAAAACTGGTCGGAGGGAGAGACGGTGGCCCTTGTTTACGGAGAGTCCAGGTTGCAACATTCTCCACGAACCCACGCCAATTCCTGATTAAACATACCTCTTAGGTCTTAGCGAGTTCATCATCTCGTCATGTGGGAAGCGGCCAGGCTGGGTCCCAGCCTAGTCTTACATGCGTTACAGCGCACCTTTGCCTGCTATGGGCAAGAAGTGTGTCTGAAGTCAATCAAAGGGCCAAGGGACGTCTGAGACAAGAGCACAGGGAGCCAAGACCGTTCCCGCTCACGCAAAGTGCGGAGACAGAAAGAACAGTTGGACGGAGAGCCAGAAGCTCTGAAGGGAAGACAAAGGAACTTGAAACCTGAAAGGATGGATGTAATCACAGCACAAGTTAGAAGAAAGCAGTTTGGAAAGTTAAGAGACTCCCCCCACGGCCACCCCCTCCCCTCTGCAGCTTCACCTGAATGAGGGGGACCGGGGTCCCCTGGGAACTGACCCAGAGAGGGGCAGTGCCCTCTCTGCTTCGTACCTTTGCTGCACCCCGCACACCACCCAGCCTGGGAAGGAGGCTCTTCTGCAAGTCGCCTCCGTGACATCAGATCTTACGTTAATTCACTCAGTTCTGTGTACATTACAGTGTCTCCATGTCAGAAGGTCAGACCGTGCCCTTTATTGGATGAATTTCAGGGTTAAGAAACAGTTGAAATTCTAGCTGCCCCTGAGCCTCTCAGAGGCTGGAGGCCTGGGGAGAAAGGTAACTGAGAGAACGCATGAGAAAGTAGAGAGTCAGCATGGGGTGTGAGCGCTCCCCGGCCAGCCAAGGGGGGTGGAGGCTTGTTCCTAAACCCCAGCTGCAGAAGAGGCTTTCTTTCCTTTAGCTTTTTCAGTAAAAGCAGGGTCAGACTACAAAGAGAACCACCATCTCCTCCAACAGGTGAAGTTGAGCCTGTCTTAAGAGAAGGGCTTGAGTTTTTGCACCCATTGTAAGTAGGTTTTCCAAGATTCTTCACGCTGCAGTTGAAGGAGTTTCTTTGATCTGAATGAGCCGAGTGAGATGAACGCTTCTGAGGATTCACTATAGAGAAGAGTTACAATAAAGCATCAGGGAGAGAGGCTGTTCCCGAGGCTTCAGCCTGAGGGGTTTAATTCTGGGACTGTGGTCGCAACCAGGGCCCACAGTGACTGCAGCAAGCCTGCCTTCTGCAAGCCGCCCGCCCGCATCACATCTTCCAAGGAACGGAAAACAGATTCTGCACTTGCTGAAAGAAAACTGTCTGGAAGCCAGAGGAAAGCTAGAAGTGGAGACAGAAGTTTCTGAAAATCTATGCAGAATCACGGTTGCTGCATTTCGGTGCTGGAGGAAGGGGCGCTTTCTGGGGGAACTCCTGCTGGAGGGGCCCGGGCACAGATTCCTCTGACCTACCCGGGTGTCTTTTTCCCTTGCCCCGCCCTGAACAAAACTGCCTGAGTCCCGTGATCCTTCTAGCGAATCAGGGAACAGGCAGGAGTTTGTGGGACCCCCGACATAGATCCCAGCCACAATGGCAACTACAACAAAAAACACTGCAAGGATTGAGATTAACCAGCAATAAAGAAACCAGAAAACTTTGGTGATGGACATAAATGAATGCTAGATGTTGTCTGATGGGAAGACCTATGTTACAAAGATGTCACATTTTTCCCAAATAATTTTATAAGTCATTTTAACCAAACTCCTCTCTGTCTCCATATATACATAGTGCAACATATATACACACAAAAAGTATGTGTGTGTGTGAGTATATATACATACACACACACATACTTTTTGTGTATTTGTAAGGGAGATAAGAGGATGGAAGGACTTGACAAAAAGATTAAAAATTCAACTAGATCAGGGATAGGCAAACTTTGGCCGTCAGGACCAATGAACCCACAGCCTATTCTGTGACTAAGTTTTACTGGAGCACAGCCTCATCTATGGATCAGAAAAAATAGATCTATACCATGTATTTTTAAAAATTCCAGATGATTTAAAAATCTAAATGTAGAAATCACACACACACACACACACACACACACACACACACATACATACACTCAAAATCCCAGAAAGAAAGAGATGAATTTCTATTTGTTCTGGGGGCATGAACTTTATAAACACAAGAAACAAAAGCTGAAACATCCAAGGAAAAGATAGAGTGGATTTATAAGATTAAAATATTTTTATATTATCAAAATAAACCACTTACAGTATTAAAAAGCAAATGATAAAATGGAAAAAAAGATTTTTCAAACCCAAGACAGCCAAAAGAATACTATTTGGCAAGCAATAAAACCATCTTAATAAGAAAATAAACAAATGGCCAATAAACATGATGACTAGTAATTAAAACAACAAGGTATTGTTTCTCACTTCGAGATTTATGGACCAAAAGAAGTATGACATCCAGTGTTCGCAAGTGTCCCCAGAGGCATCCGCCCCCCCCACCGATCAGCATGAGTCAGGGGCCGGCGGGGGGCGGGGGGTGTGTGTGTGTGTGTGTCCTATAGCACTTCCAGTGGGCAGCTCAGCCTGACAAGTCAGGAACCCCACCTCTGGGAACGTACCCTAAGGAAAAACGCAAAGACCTGTGTGAAGATTTGAATGAATCAAGAGTGCTCGTCACAGTACCTTTTATAATAGTAAATGAATACCGCGCAGGTTATTAAAATGATGTTTTTGAAGAATACTTAAAGATTCCAGAAATATAATACATTAAAAGGAAAATGCAGATAACAAACACCATGTGTTTTGTGACTTCACTTTATATCTAATAAGTTATAAGTATGCATATGGGGAAGTGGGGTGGGACGAACTGGGAGATGGGGATCGACATATATACGCTACTGATACTATGTATAAAATAACTAATGAGAACCTACTGTATAGCACAGGGAACTCTGCTCAATGCTCTGTGGTGACCTAAATGAGAAAGAAATCCAAAAAAAGAAGGGATATATGTATACGTATAACTGATTCACTTTGCTATACAGCAGAAACTAACACAACATTGCAAAGCAACTATACTCCAATACAATTTTTTTTAAAAGTATGCATATGCATTACATGTGTATGTGAGAAAAGTAAACTAGAGAAATGTATATCAGAATGTTAATAGTGATCCTCTTCGGATGACAGAATTAAGAGTGAGTCAGTAATTTTCTTTTTTGTGGCTTTTCAAAGTCTCCAAATTATCTACAGTGAACACTATTTCCTTTGCAATTAAAAAAAAAACAAAAACAGGAAATTAGAATCCGTTTGTAAAGAGGTCAGAGGAAAGAGGCTATCGCTGATGTCCTACGTAGGGTTTCAGTGGCGCTTCATTAGAAGTTATCTGCCAACTTTTGGGTCTCTTTCCATAAGGTGATATTGTTTTTATTAGTCTGGTCCTTGAGGTATGACTGGTACATATACGGTTGGTGAAAAAGACCAGGAAGCCCCCTGAGGGTAGCAGGAACCAGCCAGGTACCCCACGGCACTGCAGGCAGGTGCCAAGCCATCCTGAGCCCCCGGCCGGGGTGCAGGCCCCTCTGCGCTTGCGCCCAGGCAGGGATCTGTGCTCTGGGTGCACTGGCTGGGGACCCTGGGTACAGAAGGAGTTGTATGAGCATCATGGCCGGTTCACCCCTCTGGATGACTCAGATCCAGTGGAGTGTCTCTACCAAGAAACAGTAAGGAAAGGGGTGAATGCTGACTATCAAATAAACACAACCCAGAAGGGCGGCTCCCCTGTGATTCAGTCCACTCTTCCTTTTTAGTCTGGCCAACTGCCAGCAAATCAACTCTCAATTCCTATTGAGAAGGGGAAAAAATTGAGTTTGAATCCAAATTGAATCCATCTACGCTGATGCATTTGCTGAGTATTGAATGTGATTAAATAAAACATGAAGTTAGGCAATTTGGACTTGAATGTCAATTCTTAACGCTTCCTACTTGAAGTGAGCCAGTTTCTTCCAAGCCATTTCAGAAAAACTAACAAGCTCTCAATTGCTACAATGTTTCAGAGACAGGCTTTGGGCTTGAAATTTAGATTGGGAATAAAAGGAGGCAGACGAAATTTAGAATGCTGTAAATCATGAGTCAGTATGGGAAAGAGTAGGATGGAAGCAGAAGATTTCAGAATTCTTACAGATTCTTATTATTTAGAAAGTTGTTTGGATTTGGGGGGCTGATTTGCAGCACACAGTTATACCATCAGAATAAGAAAATGAAGGTGCCTAGATCTTCTTCCTTTTAGGAGGACATTATCAAGGTTCATTTCACCCACATTACAGTTCTCCTTATGTTAAGAGAGGTGAAGGATAGGGATTACCAGGTTCTCCTTCAGCCGGAAGCACGAGGTCCCCGCTGGCAGACGTTTCCTTCCCTTTCGTCCTCTCCACTGGCCCCTAAACATCTTCCAGGGAGACTGGTTCCCTTCACTCTGCTGGAGTCAGCTGCACCACAGTTACACTGCCCCCTCCAATACACAAAAGCCCCTGGGATTCTGTGGAAAACCCTCCAAAGCCGCAATGGGAAGGACACCTTTCTCCTCGGCCTGCCTGGGAGGATAGTTAGGATATTAACAACTGCCTCTTGTTGGATACTTACTCGTGCCAGGCCCGATGCTGAACTTTCTCGATACATGTAACCTAATTTACTTCTCACAGAGCCCCGAGATATATATAGGATACACTCTTATCACTGGTTAACAGACAAGAAGACACAGAAGTCAGGTCATGTTTCAAGGTCCCCCAACTTGGAGGTGGGGCACCAGCCTGACCCTGACTCCTAGCCCTCTGACCCCCAGAGCCACGCTCCAGGCCCGACAGCCCAATCTCCCCATTTGGTCTGGTTTTCTTTTTGTCTTCTTGAGGCTTCTGAGCCCCAAATGGCTGGGGTTTTTTCATCCAACTAGTCTCTCCTTTCTTTAGCAAAAGAGCATCAAGGACTATTACAGGAATGGTTGCAAACTGCTAAACTCACGAGGTACCTCGAAGCAGTGAAATATTTGCCAGCGCTCTTGATGATTTCCAAAGGATCTGAGGCTGCAGACAGCAAAAGTCCTTATTTGGAAAAGACAGAAAACTCATTATCAGAGGACAAAATACCACAAAGTAAATGAGGAGAAGAGGAGGAAAGTTATACTGAGCCGCTTCGGCAGAAGAAAGGTATAGCCATCAAAGTCAGAGCTGGGTGGGGATCCCTCAGCCAAGACGCAGAGGGGGAGGCCAGGGGGGCAGCTGCCCGGCCACACGCCACACCGTCCAGGGCCACGAGGCCCACTCGGACGGGTGGGGACCGCCAGCACACCCAGCCTATCAGACGCCACTTTCTCCTGGGAGAAGAAAGAACATGATGATAAAAATGACAAGTCGCTGCTCATGCAAATTTGGGGACCGTGACACATACATGATTTGTAATAGGGCTGGTGGATTCATTTTAAACCTCAGAGACACGTGTCTGGAGGCCTAGTAATCAGAAAATTGCTGGTTAAACCATGTCACAGCACAGTACTCTCAACCAGACATCACAAAATAGAGATGGTAAAGTAAAACTACAAATTATCATTAATACGCGAAAAGAAACATGAAAAATCATGACTACTGGAAGACCAAAGTGATGACTGCAGCAAAAACAAAGTGTCTGTTCCCCAGATTATAGGAACCTCAACTCTCGTTGTGCACATACACATGTAGGCCCTCAGCCACACCACCAAGCATTACATGAAATACTGAATTAGAATCCACATTTCAGAAGCCTCTGACTCACTTAGTAGGTGATCAGTAGGCCCTTGGGCATTCACGGAGTCTGAAAATCTATAGAAATGTTTCCCATTTGCCTGTCAGAACTGAAGAGAAAGCTCGTGTATTTTTAAAAATAATCTGTTCCTAGCTCCCACTGGTCTCCTGGAAAGAAATATACTCGCCCTTCCTTCAAGAGAGGCCAATTATTTCCTATTCTGATGAAATACAGAAGAGTTAGAAGTACTTTGAAAAACAAAACCAAAAAATACAAATAAATAATATATTCAAGCGTTGCCCCCTTTTCAGAGAACGTTCATCACTGATTTTTTTTTTTTTTTCAGGTGCATGACGCATGAGAAAATACTTGGCACTCAAAAAGAGCATAGGGAACAGTTCTGATTTACTTACGGTTCTATTTCATAATAATCTGCCTGTGGACCGTCTAATGTGACTTGAGTATTGTACTAAATAATAGACCTCACTGTTATACTGTTACAATGTATGCACATATTTGTCAAAACTCAGGGAATATAAACTTAAGATGAGTGCATTCAGTATATGTAAATTAACTCAAAGTATCAGCAAAGTATCAGCAAAAATTAAGCTCCAGTTAACAATGTGTCTTGAGGGAAAAGTGAATTGGTGTCTACATTTTCAAATGCATCAAAAAAATAATATGGGTTAATAGATGGATGAATGAAGATATTTGATAAACAAATACAGTAAAATGCTGAGGTAGAATATAGGTGGTGACTATACAGGTGCTCACTAGAAAATTCCTTCAACTTTACTCTATGTTTGAAAACTTTCATAATATTCAGAAGAAAAACAAGCACGTTTCCAATTTCACTGAAAACAGTTGATATAATGTTGCATCGCCATTATAAAGGATTACTAAAACATTTTAATGACATGAGAAATTTCCCACAAAATGCCAACCTTTGAAATGCAGGATGAAAAACATAAATTTAATATAATCTCATCAAGATTAAATATTTTTGTCTTTGAAATGTTTAGAAGCAAATATTACACTAAAATGCTAAGAGGTCTTATCAATGGGCAGAAGAATTATGAATGACTTCATGTTTTTCTTCACAGACTTAAAAAATTTCTCTGAAAGAGTCAACATTCATATACTATTTTTTCAGATCAGAAAAGATGTTATATTTTGAAAACAACAGAATTGACTCGTGATGCAAACACCCGGCTACTCCTAATGCTGCAGTGGACAGATCTGATGGACGGAGAGCCCCGAAGGCAGGTAGAAATGAACAGGAAATGAAACTGGAGGATTAGTCCCCCGGGCGGGATTAGCACTGTGCTGCTGGGGATTATCAAATGCATCTTTGCACAAAGGACAAGGAAGGGCCTAATGGACATTTGGGCACGGCAAACGGCTCAGATTCTAATTGCCCTCCCGGGCTGATGGCTTCCTCTCCAAGAGGCTCCCCCGCAGACCGAGGCCGACTTGCTGACCGACTAGCTGACCCACGTCTGCCCGGGAGCCCTGCTGCCTGCAGCCACCACTCAGCTCCGTGAATCACCCACCAAGAGGCTCTGAAATCTCCAAGTGTCCCTCCTAGCGCTCTGCACAAAGCCACTCCCGTCCCTTGGGTAAATCTTCAGCGATTCTCATCTCCAAGCTGTGGCTACTTGGATTCGCAACTCTGACACCAAGCACACGCTCCACGTGTTTTAAGGGCAGCGGGGACGCCTGCGCCGTGATTTCACAAGGGAGCAAAGGCTCTCCGTATTCTCCATGAGCCTCCAGCACCTTCGGGGAACTACAGATGATTCAATTAGCCGAGACCAGGCCCTGACCTGCGGGAAGAGGGCGGGATGCTGCTTGCTCTTGCAGCGTGAGAATAGCCCTGGAGGCCTGAGGGCTGCTGGGGCCATGGACGGGGCCGCCAGCCCAGCCTGCTGAGCTGGGCCAGCAGTGAGCACTGCGGGGAGCAACGTGCTCCCAGCGGGACGTAACCCTGGGCTCAGGACCCTGGGCTCAGGCCGAGCCGGAGCAGCAGAGGGAGGGCGGCCCTGCACCCCCTGCCCAGCCAGACCCAGCCTTGTCCCTGGACGGCCCCAGGCAAGGCTAGAGCTATGGGGCTAGGAGCAGGCCTCCTGTGGAGGAATAAAAACAGCCCTGGTTCAGGTGATTAAAAGCAAAGAAGCCAGGTTTACTGTCTAGGTGGTGCTGTCTTCTTTTGTGAACACACAGGCTATGAAGCCGGCCGCCCCAAACCACACATATTTCTGCCAGCAGATGACAGCACAGAACTTCCCAGACGGTGTTTACAAGCCCGATCGGCTGCCAGACCAGGTGTTTCCACTGCAGCCCCTCAACGGCCAGAGCAGGGTGGCCAAGGTTAGAGCCGCCATCACTTTCAAGTCCCCCCTCGGCCCGCCAGGCCCCAGGCTCTGACTCAGCGACCACGTCAGAGAGCCCCAGGAGCCGTCCTGCAGCCCAGTGGCACTCCCCGCGGGGAGCTCTCCTCTCCCCCAAAGAGCCCCGACACCTCGTGTCTTGCCGAGGATGGAACATCGTGGACGAGACTCTCTGGGAACGATGGAGGTGGCCTGTGAGGTATCATTCCACGGCGTGGCACTGGGGACACGCAGGGCTGCAGGCCTGCTGCCATCTTGTGTGTGGCATCTGCTTTGTGCTGTTGCAACCACTGCAGTCTAGCTGCTCGTCTTCTAAATGACACCAAATCTGTAACCAGCTTCTCCCATGAAAAGCCAGTCGGAGAAAATCCAGATGTTGTTAGATGTTTACACGCAAGCCATCAAAACAGAGAGGACCTCATCTAGGTATAAAGGGCAAGACCGTTCTTTATTCGTGGAGAATCTTACGACAATGGCTCCTCCCTGGGCTGCCTGTAGACCCATTTGTGCAATCAAGCCCGGTTCTAATGGTTTCTGAATTGACACAGGAAAGAGCTTGATCAGGAAGTACCATCTGCCTGAAAGCTTGGTCCTGCTTCCTCCCTGGACGCAGCTCCCGTGGCCGTTCCTGCTGGGACAGGCTGCTCACCCCTGACAAGCCTGCGTGCCTGCCCTGCGCCATCGCCTGCCCAGGGATGAGAGCAGATGTGCCAGGTCCTTCCAACCTCTAGATTCTCGGATTCTGCCGTTCAGCAAAACCACTCCCACCCAAAGCAGACTGGGGTCGGGGAGGGTGACACGGGCCTGGAACCGCACAGGCGTTGGCACCGCACCAGGATGCACAGCGGGGCTCGTGGTCCCCCAGGACCGGGAGAAAACCGAGGCTTGAAAGGTTGCCCAATGCGCCCAGGACATCAGAAGGTGGGGGGTGGAGGGGGGAGTCCCAGCTCCGCCTGGGCTGCTTGGCTGGACTCGACCACCACAGCTGCCTCCGGAGGGCAGGAACGAGGCCACGGAGAGCTCGGAGTTGAGGGTCTCTGCTCTGCCCACGCAGTTTACATAAAAAGGAAATTCTGATACGCGGATGAACCTTGCAAACATTACACCAGGTGAAATAAGCCAGATAAAAAAAGGGCAAACATTGTACGAGTCCACGTATATGAGATACCTAGATCAGGCAAATTCATACAGATGGAAAGTAGAATAGAGGTTCCCAGGGACTGGGTGGGAGGATGAAGGGGCAGGGGAGAGGGCGGCTATTATTTAATGGGTACAAAGCTTCTGTTGGGATGATGAACGAGTTCTGAAAATAGTGGTGATGGTTGCGCAACACTGTGAATGTATTTAATGCTACTGAATTATACACTTGAAGAGGATTAAAATTGTAAACTTGATGTTACGTATATTTGACCACAATAAAAAAAACTAATTATGTCCAAAATTAAGAGCCAGGACAAAGCACTCCCAACAAAACTCTGTGGATTGCTCTAGCTTCCGTTTTGGGTGTCCCTGTAAGGTCCCTTGATTGATTTCACGTTCCATGTGTACAATACTATACATTCTTTGTCTCCTTTTATGGCCAAGAAGCTAAGATTAGCCAGTACTGCTTTTAACCTGTAAAATATACATTCAGATGGACTCAAACTGTTTATAAAATGTTTTGAAGGCAGCTTTTAAACTGTGACCTAAGTCTTAGCAAGCTTTTTCTCCAAGAGACTTTTTTTTTTAAACAATGGCACACATTAAAAAATTTTTATTTTATTATATCTTGAAGGGTAGTTTCTCCTCTACTGATGTTTCAAAGTCACTATATTTTAATCAACTATTACTATTACACGCATGGTTTCTTCATAAGAAGTCAATACCTTCTCTCAGTGATTGTAATTTATTTGTAGAAAAAAAAAATCTAAAATTTACCAGAGAATACTAGTGGTAGAAATTTTACTTGTTTTCACAAGAGTTCAAAATCTTAACACTCAGTAGAAGCAAAGCACGAGTACCTTCTACGATATTTTATATTTGCTTCTTATACATACACACATATTTTGCTTCTTATGGAAATAGAGGAAGAAAAAAATGAAAAGGGTTAAGGAAGTTGGAAAGAAGAAAGGGAAGTGAATCCAAGCGTTATGTTCTGGTTCCAGACAGAGCTCTGGCTGACGTGGACCTTGATCTCAGGGTCAACCGACACGTCGAGACAGTGACCCAGCTTCCTGATGGGGGAGTCAGGCAAACCTGATGAGGTGACAATACACCCACTGGAGGGTCGTCATCAATGTATTGTGTATCTGATGACGTGTTCCATCAGAGCCAACGCGATCCGCCATCTGTCCTCACGGCATCCCCACTGGGGGGGTGTTACTATTCTCATCTCAGATGTGAGGGAAGCTCGGACAGCCTACTTTGCAGGATCCGCACCATACCACTCCCAGCCTGACTCCGCACAGAAGACAGGCCGCCTGGGTCCTCGCCGCTGCCACTGCTCTCCCACTCCAGGTGGCCTGGGAGTCCGGCCCCCAACCCAGCAGAGGATGCAACAGGGAACAGTGCTCTGCCCTTCATGTTTTGGGGGCGGCAGAGGGGCCAGAAGCACAGACTAGAGTCGTTTCACGTTCGCCTCTCGTACAAATGGGAGAAAGGACTCCATTCTGTAGCGTGCCCAGTGAGCAGACCAGAGCCCCCTGCGAGGCGGCCCCTGGAAAACCCTGGGTCCCATCCCATGCACCGCCCTCTGTTGTGACCCCCCCTCAGCTCCCCCACTGTCCCCTCTCCCCCCTTCCAGCTTGGGGACCCTGCAGACCTGGTCTAGTGTTTTCTGGGTTACTGGTGGGCACAGAAATATACTATTATATATTATAATAATATATTATAATAACAGCTGGTCATGTATGGATGTGACACCCTAGAAACTTATGCCAGTTACACGCTTCTCCACAAATCCTGGGTTGGAGAGGACCACCGCCTTCTAATTAGTGTCTTATGACGGCTGGCATTCTGCTCTGTGAACCTCCTTTCTTCCCAGGAGATTGTTTCCACATCGTGACAAACGAAAGCCTCTCCAGCTGTCCCATCAGAGGGGTCTCAGGGGGTCCTTGGGGGAAACAGCCCCATGACAAAGTGAGAACAGAGAAAGGACAGGAGAAGGTTCAGCAGCTCTGTCGGAATTCCTCCCGAACCCGGCAGCGGGAGACCAGCTAGGCCTGAGGATGGACGAAAGCGCTGAGCTCAGGACGAATCCTGAGGACCCGTCACGACTTCCTCCTGCCTGCCTTCACTTCCAGACCGTGAGCCACACGGATGGATGCGCTTCACACACAGGCCTGCTCGGCAGCCTGACAGGCTTTACACTGAATTTCAAGGCACTCAGTGGAAAACAGTATGGAGGTTCCTCAAAACACTGAACAGAGAGTTGCCATATGATCCAGCAATCCCACTCCTGGGCATATATCCTGACAAAACTATAATTCGAAAAGATACATGCACCTCTATGTTCATAGCAGCACTATTCACAATAGCCAAGACATGGAAACAACCTAAATGTCCATCAACAGATGAATGGATAAAGAAGATGTGGTATATATATACAATGGAATATGACTCAGCCATAAAAAAGAATGAAATGATGCCAGTTGCAGCAACATAGATGGACCTAGAGATGATCATACTAAGTGAAGTATAAGAGAAAGACAAATACCATATAATATCACTTATATGTGGAATCTAAAATACGGCAAAACTGAACTTATCTACAAAACAGATTCACATAGACAACAAACTGGTGGTTGCCAAGGGGGAGGGGGTGGAGGAGGGAAGGCTTGGGAGTTTGGGATGAACAGCTGCCAACTATTACATACAGGATGGATAAACAACCAGGTCCTACTGTGTAGCACAGGGAGCTATATTCATTATCCCGGGATAAACCAAAATGGAAACGAATATGAAAAAGAATATACGTATAATTGAGTCACTTTGCTGTACAGGAGAAATTAACACAACACTGTAAATCAACTATACTTCAATTAAAAAAATTTTTTTTCTGTTAAAAAAAGCGCTCTGCATCATTTGTGTGTGCCGTCTGCTACTTAAGTCTTTCCACTCAAGGCACTTTTCCTCGCAAAGTGATCCCCCAAGTGCGGAATAAAACAGTAACCCCACCCCACAAATACACTCCCCATCCCTCTGGGTCCTCTCCTTCTACTCCCCTACTACTGCTATCCTGGACTGAGGTTCTGGAGGAAGTATTTCACCATATTTTACGGTCTGCAGTAAGGGGAGAAAAAAGGAGGACTCTTTGAGAGAAATCTACCATGTTGGTATATTCAGCTCCCCCTCATCTCTATTCTGAAAGCCCTGCATTGGCTTGCCAGGGTATCAAGCACAATTTGCAATAATAGGGTTTTGTTTCCTTGTGCCACGTATGATCGGCTATCTATTGTTTGATCGCAAACACCTGATAACAAGAATTCACAATTCATTGAGGGCGCCGGGGTTCCTGAGAGAAAAGGTGCCTCGGTATGTAATTAGCACAAATGGTTTTCAGGAAAATGTCAACAGCACAAAGTCACCCAATCGTAGTTCATGCAAGATCAGACTTTTATCGATTTATCAAGTCCTATGAGCCTAACTAGTACCCTAAGGCAGAAATGCCAAGCTCATCACAGATGACATTAATCAGCCTGAAAAAAGTATCTACTGTCTTTGACCCTAAATCCTAAGGATTAAAGAAAACCCAGGTGATGGCTCCACCGTGATCTATAGAAGAACATGAAATTATTTCCACCTGGGAAATGTGAAGTGAGTCACAGATAACTAGGAAAACCTTTCCGTGTTGTCAGGAGTAATTCCAGAGGGAAGGATTAGCAGAGGGGGTGCTACCAGCTAGTTTGAGTCATTTTTGCAAACACTTCTTTTATCTTTCTTGGATAAAAAGCTGACGAACCAATCTTTAAAATCCTTGTTTAGCCAAATCTATAGCTGTAAAACCAGTTACAGGAAGAATGTCTATATCAAAAGAACATGGACATTTTATTAATGATACCAGCAACACTGAAGACAACAACAGTACCTAATACAGTAAAAACATATTGCTTTTAAAGAACTATGACACTTTACCAGAGCACCTTCATTAGAAGACAATATTCCACTGTGATACTATGATGTATAATAAGGAATATATATTTGACCTTCACTGATATTTGCTCTTTCTGGCACGAAGCTCCAAAAACCCTTGGAATTTCCTAAGTGATGAGTGCAATAAAGGTGTCTTGATATTCCTAATAAACGCCTGTCAAGCACTCCTAAGTTTATGTTAATGAGGTGACTTCTGGACCTAAGGATGGGGGCTGGTTGCCAGAAGAACCAATCATGTGATTAGGCGGTGGGAACTTTCAGTCCCAGTTCTCTGACCTCTGGGGAGGGGACAGAGGCTGCAGATCGAATCAACTGCCAATGTCAATGACTTTAATCACAGTCGTGCCTACGTAACGAAACCTCCATAAACCCCCAAAAGGATGGGGTTCAGAGAGCTTCCGGGTTGGGGAACCTGTGGAGATTCAGGGAGTGGGGCCTGGACAGAGCACGGAGGCTGTGATTCCCTTTCTCCTGCCCTGCCCTGTGCACCTCTTCCCTGGCTGTTCCTGAGTTACATCCTTTTCTAATAAACTGGTATTGTAGGCAGTAGAATGTTTCTGAGTTCAGTGAGCCACTCGAGCAAATTAATCAAACTGAAAGAAGGGGGGCGCAGGAAACTCCATCTATAGCTGGTCCAGCAGAAGCACAGGTAACCACCTGGACCTGTGACTGGCATCTGAAGGTGGGGCTGAGCCCTTAACCTGTGAAAGCAGACGTCACCTCCAGGTAGAGAGAACTGAGTTAATTCCTTGGTGGTGCGGTTGGGGGGAAATCACACGTTGGAATTAGTGTCAGAATCAGATCCTCACAAACCATTTCAAAACCACAAATGACCTCCTTTTTCTATACATGCATCTCCGAATATACCTTTGTGTTCGCCACAGATGTGCTTCTGCACCGGGAAATGGGTTAGAATGTGGAGCCTTAACCCTTCCTGGTTCCGGAGCCACTATGACCTCCCTAGACCCTCCTCATCGTTTCTGACGGACCCCCAATGGCGGTAACACTTGAACTCCACCTGGACACAGGTCCTCCATGCCCCCTGCCTCCTTAAAGGGGTTTACAGGTCAACCTGTCATCCTGTCTGGAACCCCATTACCAGCCTCGTGGGCTCTGCCGCAGGCTCAACCTGTCGTCCTGTCTGGAACCCCATTACCAGCCTCGTGGGCTCTGCCACGGGCTCTCTGGCAGACTGTGCCCGGGGCCAGAGCTGCCCCCTCACTGGTCTTTAGGACATCAGTGGAGCCTTTGCCTGGCTCCAGCTGACCGGCTGGCATCAATTGATTAGGGGCTGGGGGACCGGATGAGCACGAGCAGGTAAAATCCAGCCAATATCAGGGAGAAGGGCTCCAGGAGGAGACCTCGCCTGTCAGATGCGTCTCTTGGCATTCATGACAGCGCCTTTGGGGCTTCGGAGCATTTTTTAAGCACTCTGCGGTTTGTGACCATGATCTAGGTGCTTAAAGCTGATGACACCTGAATTCCAGGTAAAGATGCCCTCTCCTCTTTCACACTCTATCTTCTCCCTCTCCCTCTCTTGTAAAGTCTCTAAATTTTTTATATCCAAAAAGTTTGCCTTCCTCCTTCAATAGTCCTGAAACTCTGACTGAGAAGTTGAATCTCTTGCCTTTGCTACACTCAATTCTTCATGGCTGGCGAGGGCTGAAATCCCACACTGTTTTATAATGGAAAGAGACGAGGGCCTGAGTCCCCAGACTGCCTCGCTCCCTCTGGAAAAGCCCGGCTCCCTACAAAAGAGACCACAGCCTCGTGTGCTAAAGCTCAGGCACCCTGCTCCCAGGACAGAGCCTACGGCGCTCACCCCACGCCTGCTGGTTCTAACACTGAATACAAGCCCAGCACAACAGATGAGGGTAATCACACTTGTGTGATGTGCTGTAACTTGCTGTACGAACCCCCATCCAGCCTGCTCCACACACGGCTCCCTGTGACCTCACGGGACTATGTTCTCTCAGAGGGGGCTTGGACACTAAAAACAGTCCTGACCCTTCACAAAATAGGGCAGGTTGTCTTGGGGGCCCCGGAGAGATGTCCTGGAATCCTAAGAAGCTGCAGTGGCTTCCAGAGGATTTTCTGGGGCAGAGTTGGTCCCAGGGGAAGCAAGGACACGGCTGCGTGATGCCCCTGGAGTGTCCCTGGCAGAAAGGAAGCCTTGCCGGGTCATCGCGCCCTCATAAGGAACGGCGCCTGTGTCACCACTGTCCCCCACCACTGACTAAACTGGAGCTCAATGAGGGGAGAGCATCGAGGACATACCGGTTTTTTGCACTGATATGGTAGTTTTCATCTCAAATCCTGGTTTACAAAACAACAATAACAGCCAAAAACCCAAAAAGCACTTGGGACCTTGGCATCAGAAAGCCTGAGTCCTGGACCTTGTCCTGTCGCTAGTTGTACGACCTCAGGCAAGGCCCTGGGCCACGCCGCCCCGTGGGTGGACGCCCTCCAGAGTGGAGGTGGGGAGCGAGCCCGTGGCACAGATGTGCTCGGCATGACTCAAAGGTGCTACGTCGTTATGTAGCGTGTCTACGTCACAGGTTCCCAGAGACTCTAAAGTAATGATTTCAGTGATTTCAGCTTCAGTGTCGGCTGACCCCCTCCTGGTCAAGCCAGCTGCTCCCAGCCAGGGGGCTCTGACACTGTCGTGTGAAAACGACCAAAGAGCCAGCGTGGCCTTGGGGACATTTTCTGATGTGTGAGTTCCACCCGCGAGCAATTTCCTCCCACCAGAAAGCTTGAGGAACTAAACCCCTTTCCCACGGATGGATACCCCTATGCTTCATGCCTGGGAGACGGAGAGAGAGACAGAGACAGAGACAGAGAACAAGAGAGCACACAAGACACAGAGAGGGGAGTGGGGTGGCACTATCAGGTAGCAGATATGTTGCAGAACTGCACATGCCTGCACTATAGCTGCTAGGAACCACGGTGCCTATGGCTACGGGAGTGCAGACCGATTAAAAAATATGGAACCGGGACTTCCCTGGTGGCGCGGTGGTTAAGAATCCGCCTGCCAATGCAGGCGACACGGGTTCAATCCCTGGTCCAGGAAGATGCCACATGCCGCGGAGCAACTAAGCCCGTGCGCCACAACTACTGAGCCTGCGCTCTAGAGCCCGCGAGCCACAACTACTGAGCCCGCGTGCTGCAACTACTGAAGCCTGCGCGCCTAGAGCCCGTGCTCCACAGCAAGAGAAGCCACCGCAGTGAGAAGCCCACGTGCCGCAACGAACAGTAGCCCCTGCTCGCCGCAACTAGAGAAAGCCCGCGTGCAGCAACGAACAGTAGCCCCTGCTCGCCGCAACTAGAGAAAGCCCGCGTGCAGCAACGAAGACCCAAGGCAGCCACAAATAAATAAATAAAAAAAAAATAAAAAAAAAATAAAAAGTATGTAACCACTCTTGATGGAAATTGTACAAAATAATTTGGTTCACTTTTCTCTGGCATCATTGGTATTGCATTATCAAGCACTTGATAGATTTACTTTGGCTGCTTCATGGAAGCCTGTCTCATCATCCTAATATGTCATAAAACCAAGGGCTAGGACTGAATCACCTATTTCCTCCGTATGCCCAATGGCACCTGGTAGAATGCTGTGCACACAGCGGATATTTTATACGTGATTGTTTGAAAATAAGGGTGAGAGTAAGAGAGGGAGGGGAGAACATTTTTCAAGCAGTTGTCTATAACACAGTCTGTAGGAAAAACAATAGGATTTTCAAATAGTTTGAAATAAGAATATATATTTTAAATTTGAAATATATAGCCAAATTACATGCTGTGAACTGGGCCTTTATTAAACAGACACAAATTTTAACACTCTTCCCAGATTTTCACCTCTAACATCATGATATTTATATTTTTATATCATTAGGAGATGGTATCTGTGGGCCTCTCACATACCTACACATTTTGTTGGGTGTGCCATGGATGCAAGGCTCGGGCCAGTCTATACCTGGACCATTTTTCAGCACTGTGTTTGCAGGGAGCAACCTTGAGGGATTCGGTAACATCTCCCTCTGCAACAGAGAGCAGGCTTGCCTACCGTGTGCTATGAAATAGTGGGTCGCTGCAGCTCAGTTCCTCAGCAGGGACACAAGCCCACTGTGAGCGCATCCATCTGGGCCCATCGGGTCCTGCTCCCTAGACTTGGGGACCTGACTGGTGATACTGCCTGCTATGCCCTGAGTAATAAAGTCCTCTGTTTCTGACCCCAGGGTCTCACGTCAGCATCCCTGGAACACTAACAGGCTAGCTTGTTGGCTTGTATCAATAAATGCCATGTCTGTCAATATCTTTATTTCAAATAACGATTGAGTGTTGCCTATGGACTTTATATCTGAATGAAAGGAAAACCACTAGATTCAAAGGTCATGCCTGCAAGAGAATTTAGCATCTGATACTTTAAAAAGACATTTGAACTGTTGGTGAAAACCGCCTTGCCCACCGTGGGCTCCTCCACGTGCAGCTCCGAGCGTGCACGAGGTCACCCATCTGTGATGCCATCAGCCCAGCCAGGGGACCCTACTGCCTGACTGGGGGTTTGGCCTCACTGCTTCTCCTCTCCTCCCCCTCTGAGGGCTCCCTGGCTCTGCTACGCCAACCGGTTTCCTGGCCTAGGGACCAAGAGTAAGAGTTCAAGTGCAGCCAGCCTCTGCCTTGGCTCGGTTCTACCCTGGCTGCCTGCAGAAACAGATCAGAACGGGCACGGTAGGTATGGCAGTGGCGCCCAAGTTCGCCCTCCGCAATCCCTGAGGCGTCTCACGGCCCAGGGCTTCTGCCTCCCCTATGGTTTCTGGGCAAACCCTCCCCCGCTCATCCCTCTTGCAGGGCAGGGGCCGTGTGGTCCTGCAACAGCCTATGTGTCCGGCAAGAGGGCGCCTGCACCCCCAAAGCAGCTCCACCATCCTTGAGGAGTGCCTAGATCAATGATCATCATTTCTAGAACTCACCTGCGACAATACTTTTCAATAACATTCTACTGGGTTTAAAAAGTGGGAAAGCAGCCAGTAAGATTTTTAAACAGTTACCCCCAGAACCTTAGAAGCACTCTGCATCTGGCCTAAAAACTACAGTGCACCTAAGACTATACATATTTTCACCCTGTTTCATCTGCTCTTCTGTGTGGTTTTCTCTGAGACAAAGTGCCAGACCTGGCTTTTCTTAAACTTTCCTCCAAATAAACCTGGAAAAACAAGTCACAGTTGCTAGAGACAACTATAAAACTTTAAAAAATGTTTTTTCTATTGAAGTTATCAACTGTCAGCTCTCTTTCATTATTATGCAAAATTATGCATTATTATGCAACTAGTATCTGGAAGCTTTAATGTTTAAAAAAAGAAAAAAGTTTAACAGTCTGAAAAACTACTATCCAGTACTTCTAATATGCAGATGATTCTTACACAGAGTAATGAAATTTACACATCTTCCTCAAATAACATTATTTAGCTGTTCTCACTTAAAACATTAGATGATGTTTGATTTTCTCATTCTACAAGCCAACCCTGACCTCGGCCTCTTCACCCCAAATCAGCCCTCTCCACTTGCCATCAAGATGTCCCAGATTCAAAGCACTGGAATCCTCACAACCTCTTCTCTTCTGTTCCATCTTATCAATTCATCAACAGACCCCCTTTCAAGACACCCCCACCATGTGTATCAGTCCCCCGCATTTCCGGCATCACTACCCTAAGCTAGGTTCTTCAACACCTTACGCCCAGGTTAATGAAACTTTCCAGAGACAATATCATCAACTTCACCTGTCCCAGCGCCAAGCGTTTCTAATTTAATCTCACCTGCAACATGACAACCAAAATAGAACTATTTTTTATTGTGATGTCCCCTCTCAAAAAGCAGTGGCTCCTCTTTGGGCAGCAGTGGACCTCACTTGCCCTTCCTGCATATCCCCCCGTATCTCACCCCTACACCTGCCCTTCCTGCATATCACCCCTGTATCTCACCCCTACACCTGCCCTTCCTGCAGACCCCCCTGTATCTCACCCCTACACCTGCCCTTCCTGCAGACCCCCCTGTATCTCACCCCTACACCTGCCCTTCCTGCACTAGATATGGGGGGGGATTCAAAACAATGAGAAAAGTTTGCCGCGTGTCTCTTTGGCTGTTGAAGGGCAAGGAGCAAACCCCTCCCCAAGAACAAAAAGCACTTGTTTTTAAGTGTTGACGTATGGGCAATGAGTGTCAAAAACAGCATCCCAGTGAGAAATTACAGCACAAAATTTAAATGATCTTGTTCCAAAACACCACCAATCTATTCTGGAAGGACTGGGATGGCCACCTTTTGAGCACAACCCAGGACGGTAGTAACGGCACCGCTTGCACCCCCAGAAGCACAGAGAAGATGTCGCGTTACACTCCTGGGTGGTCACTGAGAGAGACGTGTTTAATGTCTCCTCGCACAAAACTTACAACAGAGAACCAAGCGCCTGGTGGAATACTCTTCTGGAGCCTGCTTTTGACAGAACACACACAAGCTATGTCCAAACATGTTAAAATTCCTTATAAACATTCAAGTCAAAGTGCAAGGTCGGTGGCAGCGTGAGCCTTACAAATCTCCTTTGAACAAATATTTTCTTCTCAATAGAATCCAGACACACACAACCCGAGTGCTGAGAGGGGTGCACGTGGGGCATGAAAAGGCACAGTCACCTGTCCACACGCACTTGTTCCGCTTTGGGTGCGGGTCCCAGAGCACCACGTATCGCATCTTCCCCGCGTGGAGGCCAGGGAGGGACCCGCGGAGGTGCGCATGCGCGGTGAGGCGGCACCGCCCCCCGCTGCGTCCCCCGGGGTGGGGGGGGGCGCCCTCTCCAGTAACTCTCTACCGATGCTGGTCCAATAAATACATCAACACACAAACAGAAGGCAGCTCCGCAGGCCTCAACCCCAGCAAACCCACAGATGCCTATCTTGTGACTCCCTAAAAAACTTCTACTGGCAAGTCGCTAAACTGTAATGAAGAAAAGGCACTTTAATAAACCAAGAACTCCCTTCAAGTCAGATGAATAATCTGATTATAACTGCCATGCATTCAAAAAGCATTTCAATAATCTTGCAACTCCTCCCACGCTGAGAAAAATTGTTCTCAAGCCCGTGGCAGAGCAGCGTCCCTCCGGATGTATGCATTTGGGGTCCAGGTTTGCAACCCCAAGGAAGAGCTGGGCCATTCTCTATAGTTGCTCCCTGCCCTCCATCCGATAAGATAGAAACTTCCTTCCTCGCCCAGCCAGTCAGCCAGGTGACAGCTCCTGCGGTGATGGGTACTGGGCACTGGGTGCCCAGCCCCCAGGTCTGGGCTCTGTCCAGGCTGGTCCGGCCGTGGCAGTCTCACACGGTCAACCGGCTGACAACTTTAATATTCTCACAGATTAACAACAACGAATTCAAAATATAATTTTATGTTAGCCCAGACCTCCTCTTGGAGCAAAGCTTTATCTCATTTAAGCGCCAGAACAAGCTTATGAGGTAGGGACAAGTCTATTTTACACTTGCAGATGCTCAAGTTCTAATAATTAAGCAATCTGCCTGAGACACATGGTTAGGAAGTGACAGGGGAACAGACCCTGGGCTCCCCAGCACTGTACGCTGAGGCTGGTGCCACTACAGCGGGAGGTACTGTTCTCATGGGTTTTAGCAGGTGGCACAGCCTTTACGAGCTCAAACCCGTCACTGCTGCACCTGCCTTGGTCCAGCCAGGTGTTTCCCGTTTAGACTGTTGCAACAGCTTCCAAACTGGCCTTTCTCTTCCGGCTTCACTCTCCTGCTGGTCATCTCCCAAAGAGGTGATTCTAATCGTGTCACTCACCTTTTAAAGCCCTCCTGGGGCGCTCTGCTGCCTTCAGAAGAGCATAAAACAATCCGAGCTGGGAAACACGACTCATGTGGTCTGCCCTTGGCCAGCTCAACCCGGCCACACCACACCCTGTGCCCCCAGGGCGGTCACACTGCATGGCCTGAGGCCCCGCTCAGGCGGTCTGACCCCTCCCTCTCATTCCAGCACGTCCCACTCTGAAACGATTCCATCACTGCCAAGGCCAAGGCCGGAGGCTGGGCAACTGCAGCCAGTGTGCCACAGAGCAGCTGTTATCTTCTAATTGCTTTCCGATGCCTTTATGAAATGAGTTTGGGGATACTGCACAGGGACGAAAGCCTCAAAAATAAAAAATGCTGCTGGTTGATCAAAAACTCCACATTTTACTGCTGCCAAACAGATAAGGTAAGTGGTCAACTGTCTCCTGAGGTCACCCGAGGCGAGCCCTGGGTCTCCATTTATAACAGGACTAAAAGTAGAGATGAGGCCTGACATTGCAATGGTGGTGTCATGTGCTGGTGGTGCTACCAGAGGATACTTCTTTTGTCCTTGTGCACGAAAGTGCTTTGAAAGGACAGAACCCCTTAGGTCACTGACAGCCCCTGAGAAGCAGCTGTGACCACCTATGACCTAGGGTTGTAAGATACAAGGATCTGGTGTCTGTCCCAGTTTACAAACCAAGTAGTTCCCTCACCAACATCTCACCCTCGGTCCAGTGATTCCACCCCAAAACACAGAAGTGGCTGACCCTGAACTAACGTAAAAGAAATTCTGAAGAATCTGTTCTAATCCATCAATTTCCATAGTTCCAACAGAAATACATATGTTACACATATTTTATATATCTCATATATGGGTATATATCTCACACCCTAGCACCTGAAAACGTGAGTCAGTGATATTTTTCTGTAGCTCTGAATTTTCATTCATCCTCAGTTATTAAATAAGTCGCCATCAACTATTTTCGTTTTCTTTCTCTTGGTTATAAATATTTGGTTTCTTTAAGCTTGTCGAAATTTTTGTTTACTATTTTCTCCAAGTGGGAGTTTACCTTGCTCATTATATGTATTGTACCAAAGTCATAAAACATTTCACTGTCAATAAAAAGCAGAAACCATGGGGAGTTTTAAGGGACTTAGGTAGAAATGTTTATAGTTAAAAAAAAAATTATTTTTTTATCAACTTAGTGTGTTGGAGCCAACAGCTAACGTAGTGGTGATGCATGACGGCCCTGCATTCTCAGCGGGGGAGGGAGAGGGGCTCCACCTGCCTGCGTGGGGCTGCACGTGCCAGGGGCCCCCACCTTCACCAGAGTGGTCTCAGCTGCTCAGCTTTAGTTTGCACAGATATTCATTCATTCAGCAAATAGTCATTTGAGTTTGACTGTATGTTAAATAAAACTCCACTGTGATGGGGATAAAAACGCCTAAGACAGTGCCTGCCTTCAAGGAGCTTAGGGTCCAGCAGAGATGTCCAGATGCACACCCAAATAAGAACAAAACAGGGCAGTGTGTGATGCGTGCTGGAGCTCCCAGCGGGGGAGCACTCACTTCCAGAGGGTTCTTCAGGGACCTGGGAGCCTCAGCACCAGGGACAGGAAGGGAGAGGGCCCTGCAGGGGCAGCCGACCAGGGGGCTGCAGCCTGGAGGCAGGAGCAGGTGTATGGCACGTGGCCTGGGCGGTCACCAGGGCTCCTGGGGATGGGGTGGAAGACTAGGGTGGAAAGGGCTTCCTGATGCCCGGCTAAGGAGTTTACTTCATCCACCGGAAAGCCAGTCCCCAGTGATTGCTGGGCCCGGGAGAGACTGTGCAGAACTGGTTGGAGGGCGGGGCCGAGGCGGGGGGGGGGGGGGGGGGGATGGGACCCCTGCAATAGAGGCCGGAACCGAAGGGGCAGGACCAGGAGACCCCGCGGGGCCCGCAGAGATGGCGGCTAAGGGCGGTTCTGAGGGTTTGGCTTTGGGAACTGAGGACTAGTGGACCCACCACGACACGGAAGTGAGGAAGGGGAGGTGGGGTGACGTCCAGCCAGCTGTCCTGACCCCCGCGGGAGGCCTCTCTCGGGGGACCCCAGCGTGGGGGACTTGAGGGGAGGCGGTGAGGACGGGGCCAGGCAGCCCTGCTCAGGCGAACCCTCCAGTTTAAGAGAAGTACAATAAAATGAATTACCAAGAGAAGAAACGGAACATGCAAGCCCACTGCGCGTGGATGTCACATTCTTACGAGAGTTTCCGGGGGCTTTCTCTCCATCTCTGGGCATCCAGTGCTGTGGGGTGAACTGTGTCCCCCAGAAAGATCTGCTCAATGGGACTTCCCTGGTGGCGCAGTGGTTAAGACTCTGCGCCCCCAATGCAGGGGGCCGGGGTTCAATCCCTGGTCAGGGAACTAGATCCCACATGCCACAACTAAGGAGCCCACCTTCCGCAGCTAAGACCCGGAGCAACCAAATAAATAAATAAATAAATAGATCTGGTCAATCCTAACCCCCGTACCTGCGCATGTACCCTTAATTGGAAATGGGGTCTTTGCAGATGTCACTGAGGTAAGATGCGGTCACCTGGAGGAGGGTGGGTCCTAATCCAGCGTGACTGGTGTCCTCGTTAGAGGAGCAGAGTCAGAGAGACACAGAGAGAGAGAGGGAGGGAGGGAGAGAAAGAGAACAGCTTGTGAGGTGCAGACGCATAGGGGAAGATGTCTTTGTGAGGAAGAAGACAGAGACGGCAGTTAGGCAGCTGAAGCCAGGGAGCCCGGGAGAAGCAGAAGGGCAGAGAGGCCTGGACAGGCCCCCCCCCCAACCCCCACCCAGAGCCTGCAGAGACGGCGTGGCCCTGTGACACCTTGATTCTAGAGTCCACAACTGGGAGAGAATAAACTTCTGGTTTTTAAGCCAACACCCAGTTTGTGGCACTTTGTGATGGCAGCCCAGGGGTCCCCGGTACCCGTGTGGATTGGCAGCACCTGGGGACCCGCCAGGGAAGGTCTAAGGCTGTGGACGTAGTCACTCCAGAAAGCTGAGCATCCTCAGATTTCCACTGGGAAGAACCAGGCCATTGCAGGACACTTGGGAAGAATGACCGCTGTGATTATCAGTGGAGAGAAGCGAACCTGCAAGTTTAGCCAGATTCCCAAGCTAAACCTGCAACTGGCTCCCTGTCCATTCAGCTGCTGTCTGCTTTCTCTGAGAACAGAACACTCCCCTTTTTTGCATTTACAGTGAACTCGGCGTTTTAAGTCTCTTAAGGACAGAGTTTTCGCATGGGAAGCCCAGAGAGATCAGTCCAGTTAAAAAAAAAAAAAAAATCCCATTGTAGGCACACCCAATCCTCAGGTATTTATTCATTACAACCAGATATCATGAGATAATTATCTGTTTAATCATCCCGCATCAATAACCCACATCCATCGCTCCAGGAGCTCTGGGCTCGGCCACAGTGAGGACTCAGCTCTCCAGGGGTGGGGCGATGGTGAGCAAGTGTAGAGGCGGGGAGGTGCCAGCAGGGTCTGCAGCTCCTAAAAGCACCTTGGGAGAGAGACTTCCTTACGAGAAGGAAGACCACCGATTTACCCCCAACCTTATTTTACTCCAAAGAGGACAAAGAATCACGTGGGGGAGCACCCACTTTAGCATCTCCAGGGTTTTGTGGATTGGAATTGCATGGGACGCCCCCCATCATGCCCCTCAACCTGGCCCAAAATAACAATGCCGGTTAACAGCAGTGACAGCCATGGCTGTATCCCCTAGGCAACCCAGACACGCCTCCCAAGTCCTCATGACCACCTGCCTAGGGAGGGAGGCAGGAACGACCCCGATTAAAAAAGAAAACACTGGCCTCCTAGGAAACATCATCTCCAGGGAGGACGTGGGGGGACAGGTCAAGAAAACATGTGCCAGGTGGGAAAACCAGTGCCGTCACCCCTTTGGCTACGCACAGCACGCTGCATCCTTACATCTGCCTCACGTTACCTGTGATAAACTTGCCAATCAACCCTCTTCATTTCTTCAGAACACAGACATGTAAAAGTATATAATACAAGACAAGGTTCCAGGTCCAACCCTGAGAGGGCAGCCGGTTAGCTCTGAACAGAGCTGAAGACACGTGACTAACAGACCACTCTACTAATACACTCCAGCAGCCCGTCAACAGGTGAGATATTCCCCCCTTGGGGCAGCGGTTCCCAGGCAAGAGCAGAGGTCAGAGTCCACTGGGTGTTTTTTCACACACACACACACACACACACACACTTCAGCATTCACTTGTCAGAATAGGGGGAAGGGGGTGTACAGTTTGCAAAAGGTCTCTGATAATGGGCAGACTGCTCTAAGAAACAATTCAACGGGTCATCCACCTGGGGAAATGAGAAAAGCTCCACTCACATCCTACCTCACAGTTAAATCCTATTTGGGGAAGAGCCTAAGTATGAAAGTTGGCAAACCTATAAAAAATTATAGGAAAATACGTTCACGACCTGGGAGCATGTGCCATAAAGGAAAAGACTGAACAATTTAACCACATTAAAATTTAAACTTCTGTTCATCAAAAGATATTACCAAAAAAAATGAGAACGATACATCACAAACCAGAAGATGACAATTTATAGCATCTGCAAGCTAAAACCATAAGGATATATCATTTCATTCACCAGATGGCAAAAAGTCTGACCATACAAGAGTTGGCACAGATATGCATAATGAAATTTTCATAAATTGCTGGTTAGGTATAAGCTGTTACAACCACTTTGATAAACCATTTGGCATTTCTTAGTAAAATGGAACATATGCAAAGGACTTAAATAGACATTTGTCCAAAGAAGAGACACAGATGGCCAATAGGCACATGAAAAGATGCTCAGCATCACTAGTCATTACGGAAACGCAGGTCAAAACCACCATGAGATACCTTTTAACACCCATTAGGACGGATGCTATGAAAAAATTAGAAAATAACAAGTGTTGGTGAGGATGTGGATAAACTGGAACTCCTTGTGCATAGCTGATAGAATGTAAAAGAGTTCAGCCATCGTGGAAAAGAACAGAGGTCCCTCAAAAACATTAAAAATAGAATTACCATCTGTTCCAGCAATTCCACTTCTGGGTATGTACCCCAAAAGAATTGAAAGTAGGACTTGAAGAGATATTTGTACACCCATGTTCATAGCAATATTGTTCACAAGAGCCAAGAGGTGAAAGCAACCCAAGTGTCTGACAGATTAATGGGTAAACAAAATGTGGCCAATACACACAATAGAATATTATTTAGCTTTAACAAGGAAGGAAATTCCGACATGTGTTATAACATGCATGAACCTCAAGGACATCATGCTAAGAAAAATAAGCCAGTCATAAAAGGACAAATATTGCATGATTCCACTTATATGAGGTACGTAGAGTAGCCAAATTCATAGATACAGAAACTAGAATGGTGGCTGCTAAGGGCTTGGAAGGAGGGAGAATAGGAAATTAGTGTTTAATGGGTACAGAGTTTCAGTTTTATAAGATGAAAAAATGCTCTAGAGATGGACGTTGGTGATGGTAGCACAATAATGTGAATGAACTTAATGTCACTAAACTGTACACCAAAAAATGGTCAAAATGGTAAATGTTATGTTATGTATATTTTGCCACAATTTTTAAATAATAAAAGTAACATAAATTGAACACGTACACATCCTATAGCCCAGCACACCTCCTCTTTTTTTTGATTGGGTTTTCTTTTGATGTTGAGCTGCATGAGCTGTTCAATATCCGCAAATCAATCAGTGTGATACACCACATCAACAAACTGAAGAATAAAAATCATATGATCAACTCAGTAGATGCAGAAAAGGCTTTTGAAAAAATTCAACACCCATTTATGATCATAACTCTCCAGAAAGTGGGCATAGAGGGAACATACCTCAACATACATGACATACCCACAGCTAACATCACACTCAATGGTGAAAAGCTGAAAGCATTTCCTCTAAGATCAGGAACAAGACAAGGATGTCCACTCTCACCACTTTTATTAAACGTACTTTTGGAAGTCCTAGCCATGGCAATCAAAGAAGAAAAAGAAATAAAAGGAATCCAAATTGGAAAAGAAGTAAAACTGTCACTGTTTGCAGATGACATGATACTATACATAGACAATCCTAAAGATGCTACCAAAAAACTGCTAGAGCTCGTCAGTGAATTTCGTAAAGTTTCAGGGTACAAAATTAATACACAGCAATCTCTTGCATTCCTATACACTAACAATGAAAGATCAGAAAGAGAAATTAAAGAAACACTCCCATTTACCATTGCATCAAAAAGAATAAAATACCTAGGAATAAACCTACCTAAAGAGGCAAAGACCTGTACTCTGAAAACTATAAGACAGTGATGAAAGAAATCAAAGATGACACAAACAGATGGAAAGATATACCATGTTCTTGGATTGGAAGAATCAATATTGTCAAAATGACTATACCACCCAAGGCACTCTACAGATTCAGTGCAATACCTATCAAATTACCAATGGCATTTTTCACAGAACTAGAACAAAAAAATTTTTAATTTGTATGGAGACACAAAAGACCCCAAGTAGCCAAAGCAATCTTTAAAAATGGAGCTGGAGGAATCAGGCTCCCAGACTTCAGACTATACTACAAAGCTAGTCATCAAAACACTATGGTACTGGCACAAAAACAGAAATACAGATCAATGGAACAGGATAGAAAGCCCAGAAATAAACCCATACACCTATGGTCAATTAATCTATGACAAAGGAGGCAAGGCTAGACAATGGAGAAAAGACAGTCTCTTCAATAAATGGTGCCGGGAGAACTGGACAGCTGCATGTAAAAGAATGAAATTAGAACATTCTTTAACACTATACACAAAAATAAACCCAAAATGGATTAAAGACCTAAATGTAAGACCTGATACTATAAAACTCTTAAAGGAAAACATAGAAAGAACACTCTGACATAAATGGCAGCAATATATTTTTTGACCTGTCTCCTAGAGTTATGGAAATAAAAACAAAAATAAACAGATGGGACCTAATTAAACTTAAAAGCTTTTGCACAACAAAGAAAACCATGAACAAAACGAAAAGACAACACTCAGAATGGGAGAACATGTTTGCAAACGACGTGACTGACAAGGGATTAGTCTCCAAAATTTACGAACAGCTCATGCAGCTCAACATCAAAAGAAAACCCAATCAAAACATGGGCAGAAGACCTAAATAGACATTTCTCCAAAGACATACAGATGGCCAAGAGGCACGTGAAAATGCCAACATCGCAACATGATGCTCAATATCGCTAATTATTAGAGAAATGCAAATCAAAACTACAATGAGATATCACCTCACACCAGTCAGAATGGCCATCAAAAAGTCTACAAACAATAAATGCTGGAGAGGGTGTGGAGAAAAGGGAACCCTCCTACACTGTTGGTGGGAATGTAAATTGATACAGCCACTATGGAAAACAGTAGAGAGGTTCCTTAAAAAACTAAAAATAGGACTACAATATGATCCAGCAATCCCACTCCTAGGCATATATCTGGAGAAAACCATAATTCGAAAAGATACATGCACCCCAGTGTTCATTGCACCACTATTTATTACAGTAGCCAAGACATGGAAGCAACTTAAATCTCCATCAACAGAGGAATGGATAAAGAAGATGTGGTACATATATACAATGGTATACACTACTCAGCCATAACAAGAATAAAATAATGCCATTTGCAGCAACATAGAAGGACCTAGAGATTATCATACTAAGTGAAGTAAGTCAAACAGAGAAAGACAAATATCATATGATATCGCTTATATGCAGAATCTTAAAAAAATGATACAAATGAACTTAGTTACAAAACAGAAATAGACTCACAGAGTTAGAAAACAAACTTATGGTTACCAAAGGGGAAAGGTGGGGCAGAGGGATAAATTGGGAGTTTGGGATTGACATATACACACTGCTATATTTCAAATAGATAACCAAGAAGGACCTACTGTATAGCACAGGGAACTCTGCTCAATATTCTGTAGTAACCTAAATGGGAAAAGAATTTGAAAAAGAATAGATACATGTGTATGTATAACTGAATCACTTTGCTGTACACCTGAAACTAATACAACATTGTTAATCAACTATACTCCAATATAAAATAAAAATTAGAAGAAATAAACAATATACTTCTTTGGGATACAAAGAGTTGGCAAACTATAAAGAAAAGCAAGGAAAAAAATAGAATTCAAGATAATGTTGACCTGAGGGTGACAGATTATCTTACATGGATTGTCAAACAAACTGGTAACATTCTACTGCCTAAGATGAGTATTCTTTTTACTTTCTTCTTTAAATTTTATATATATTATATGTAATATATACACATGTATATATACATATATGTATACATATTTTAAATATATTATTTTTCTGTATAATATAGTTTGTAATGTTTTTTAAAAATAGCATTTGCAAAAGATAATGAGTTTAGTTTACAACTAAGACGCTCCAAATCTCAAACCCTCTCACATATTAGGAGGTGACTTTGTCCCTCTGATCCTTTGTGAGCAGCCCAGACCTCTCCCCAGCTCTTATCCCCTTGTGGATCATGGGATTAGTGGAGACCGAAGACCACGGCTGGACAACTTCTGTGGGGTTGGCTGCCCTGTTCTGGGCCCTGCACAGGCGTCAGAACAAGGGAACCTATGAGGCTGGGTTGGGGAATGAGGGACTCTTCAGATTTTCAGTGCAGCCCAGCCCAGAGCCTTACGAAGATTAAAAGGAACAGAAAACAATATGTGAGGGCCCTGGTCTTTGACAAAGGGGCTGCTGTAGCTTTTCACAGAACCTGACAGATATTACACCAGGGTTCAAATGGGTCATACACACATCGGAGTTCAATTCTTTTTAAAAGTATCCAAGCTTGTTAAAGAAAAAACAAAACAGACAGAAGGAATGTGCCAAAGACAATAAAAGAAATACAGGATTCAGTCCCAAGAAACAGCAGGAGGTAGGGAGAAGAATGGGGACCAGGTGAAGTTTTCATCTTAGAATTTCCACGTAAATCTTCTGATGTGTTTGAACTGGGCAATTTATCAATACAATAAAAAATCATGCTCTGAGGGGATGAGAAAAACATGGTGCCCCTTAGAGACGGCAAACAGGAGTTACAAAAGTTTAAAAGACTTGAAAAGGGCTTCCCTGGTGGCGCAGTGGTTAAGAATCCGCCTGCCAAGGCAGGAGACACGGGTTCGAGCCCTGGTCCGGGAAGATCCCACATACCGTGGAGCAATTAAGCCCATGGGCCACAACTACTGAGCCTGTACTCTAGAGCCGGTGCTCCGCCACAAGAGAAGCCACTGCGATGAGAAGCCCGTGCACCACAACGAAGAGTAGCCCCTGCTCGCCACAACTAGAGAAAGCCCGTGCACAGCAAAGACCCAATGCAGCCAAAAATAAATAAATAAATTTATTTATTAAAAAAAAAAAAAAGGCTTGAAAATACCAATGATACTGCAATCTTCCTTGAAAAAGGAAGGAATAATACATTCTGGAAAATGTATTATTGCTCCATCACTGGAGGAAAATGTGAGCTGGCAGAATGGTATAACGGAAAAAGAACACCAGGCAGGAAACCGGAGATCTGTTAGGGAACTACACCCACCCAGCATGTGGTATGTGGTAGGAAGGGTATGGATGGGCTGGGTCCTCTGACACCTGGAGGTGTGAGATTCTCAGCTCTGCCACTTACCTGTGACACACGGCAGGCTGACAGAGGGCAGGCTTGTCAGCCGTGAGCCTCGGTTTTCTTATCATTAAAGTGGGAACATAAAAATGCCCACTTCAAAGGGTGGTCGTGAAGATTAGACAAGCATTGGAAGCATTTAATACCCAGTGGTGCATAATAAATGTTATGCCCCAGCCCTCAATTTCCCAACTATGCAATTGCAGGAAGGAATAAATGAGCTCTAGCCTCACCAGCTCTAAACTTGTTTGCCTGCTGCCATAGGCAGAACAATTCCCTCCTCCCCCAAAGGCCCGCTTCCTTAATCCATGGAACCTGCGACTGCATGATGCCACATGCCAAAGGGTAATTACAGTTGCTAATCAGCTGACCTTGAAATAGGGAGACTCTCCTGAGTTATCCCAGTGGGCTCTATGTCATCAGGGTCCTTGGAAATGGAAGCAGGAGAGAGATTCCTGCCATTGCTGGATCTGAAGATGCAGGAAGAGGGTTTGAGCCCAGAAATGAGGATGTGCCTGGGGGCTGGAAAGGGCAAGGAAATGGATCCTCTCCTAGAGCCTCCAGAAAGGAACAGAGTCCTGAAAAACCTTCATTTTAGCCAGCGAGTGACTTACTTCTGCTGCAGCCCCCCCGGGAGGAGCCAGACAGGCAGCAATGGAAGCAGCTCGGAGCAGGGGCGAGGGAGCCTCCCCTGAAGAGCACGGCCAGGCCCCGGGACACAGGACCCGGCTCCCAGCTCCTCCAGCCAGCCTGTTGCAAGAGCCATTTAACTCTCCATTAACCCGATGTGATGAGCACAGAGAAATGAACTCCCGGCAGGAAGCGCATCGCAATTTACGGCACCCGCTAACTGATGTGCAAGTTCCTACCGCGTGGGTCGAGAGTAAACCATTTGTTTGCTTACTTCCCTCACACCCTTCCCGGACGGTGGGTGCATCGGGCCTTCTCCTCTCGTCTCCTGCAGTTTTCTATTCAGCTGTTATTCCACTGACGTTTCCCATCCCGCAGTCTTTTCTCAGTTGTGCGGTTTGCCATCAGCAACCCATATCATTTTTGCAGACCTGACCGAGGTTTCACAACAAAAATCCCACGACCCTCCAACCTTCCACTCATCCCACTTCGAAATGTTCGCCCAAAGCAAGTATCCTCCCGCATGAGGCGTGCGGTGAGAAGACCACTCAGTTGGCACTTGAGAAAACCCTGGTCACGTCGCTTAACTGTTCTGGGCCCCAACACTGTCCTCTGCAAAAGAGGAGATGGTCTGGGACTGCTTCGTGGCGAGAACACTGCTTCTGGGGGGTGAAGACCTAAGAGGCAGAGACCTGCTCTGATGCTCCGTTTTTAACTTCACTGACCAAATATGAGAGCAACTTCTGGCCCAGGCACCACCTCGGCGCTCAGGACACAATGACAGCCACGGTCCCTGCCCTGAGCAAGCTCACTCTCTGCAGCCGCAAGGCTCTCGCAAGGAACTGTCTTAGGTTACACGCCTTCATCTCCTTGGGCTCGGGGGCATCTGTCCCATGGGGGTGATGAAACAGTTCCCCGCACAGGGGCTGAAAGGTGCAAATAAACCCCAAGCATGAAGCACTATCTCGAAATGGCCATTATCTTATTTGTTAAGGATTTCTCATACTTGAGCAGGTTTCTGCTTCCCTGAACGCAGTAAGAGAGCTCTAAAGACTGGACTTTGGTTAATGGAAAAAACAAGCCAGATGGAGGTGAGTGAGTGAAAGAGCAACGTACAACTATTTCTTTACTAACCAGTTACTAGGACACATTCGCCTCCAAACTCGCTCAGCAGAACAGGCTCCGGGAGACGCTCAGTTGTTTTCCAAGGAGATGGTTGTTTTCATAAGCCAGAGACAAGCTACGTTACTCCCCCCTCCTCTTTACAATCACAGCCGTCGGGGGCGACCCTCCGTCCAGCACATCCACGTGCACACAGCCCTCCCTGACCAGACTTCACCAAGATAAATAATGCTCTCGCCCGTTCTTGAATCACTCTGACCTCTCTGACAGATGCTGGCGTGCATCTCTGGAACATGTGTCCTTAATAACAAGGGAAGAAACATCCCAGGCAGCGTAGGATCTCTTATAGACGCCACAGAGACGCAGAGGGATTTCTACAGGAAGGCACGTTCATGCTCCTGGCAGGCAGCCCTCGGTCACTGCCTCTCCCCTACTGTGCACACACCCCAGTCCTGCCGGCGAGCCTGCCTCCCGGCAGCTGCCCTCTGCCTCCCCTTACAGTTGCCCCCACCCCTTAGCTCCCACATTTCAGGGATGTTTTCTCAGATGCGCAGGACATGCGCTGAAACCCACCAGTTCCAGGCTTCTGCGGTGTCTTCCACGAGTTAACTGGACCCTCCCTCCAACACAGCACCTGGTGCTGAGGTTTTCCTCTGTGATGTCTCGCTCCGTGGAGCATGGTCTGTGGATATGCTGTAGCGGCAAGAGCCAGGCAGGGTAGAAGTTGGCCAAGAAGGACTCGGTGAGCTTCCCTCCCGACTCTCAAAGCACCGTGTTCTACTCACCCACGGACCAGGTCAGTCCAACCTGACTTGAAAAGGCAGCTCTTGGGCAGAATGTGTTCGGGGGCGGGGTGTTGCAGGGCAAGCTCACAAGGGGCAGCTCTAGTTCCCGTTCCAAAAGCAAACGAAACGCCATGCCTTCATTCTCTGCAAATGGTCCGCCAGATTTCCCAAATCTCCCAAGGTAGTTTTCTAATTATTTGTGTTTACTGGCCAACTTGTCTCCAAGTATTAAAGACTAGCTCCTCAAAAATCATGCTATCGACCCACGGGGCTTTGCATTAAGAGTACCTATAGTGCTGGGAGAACTGGACAGCTGTATGTAAAAGAACGAAATTAGAACACTCCCTAACACCATACACGAAATAAACTCAAGATGGATTAAAGACCTAAATGTAAGACTGGAGGCTATACATCTCCTAGAGGAAAACAGAACACTTTTTGACATAAATCACAGCAACATCTTTTTGGATCTGCCTCCTAGAGTAGCGAAAATAAAAACAGAAATAAACAAATGGGACCTAATTAAGCTTAAAAGCTTTTGCACAGCAAAGGAAACCATAAACAAGACGAAAAGACAACCTACAGAATGGGAGAAAATATTTGCAAATGATGCGACCAACAAGGGATTAATCTCCAAAATATAAAAACAGCTCATACAGCTCAATATCAAAAAACCAACAACCCAATCAAAAACCGGGCAGAAGACCTAAATAGACGTTTCTCCAAAGAAGACATAGAGATGGCCAAAAGGTACATGAAAAGATGCTCAACACTGCTACTTATTAGAGAAATGCAAGTCAAAACTACAATGAGGTACCACCCCACACCGGTCAGAATGCCCATCATCAAAAAGTCTACAGATAATAAATGCTAGAGAGGGTATGGAGAAAAGGGAACCCTCCTACACCGTTGGTGGGAATGTAAATTGGTGCAGCCACTATGGAGAACAGTATGGAGGTTCCTTAAAAAACTAAAAATAGAACTACCATACAACCCAGCAATCCCACTACTGGGCATATACCCTGAGAAAACCAGAATTCAAAGAGTCATGTACCAAAATGTTCATTGCAGCTCTATTTACAATAGCCAGGACATGGAAGCAACCTAAGTGTCCATCAACAGATGAATGGATAAAGAAGATGTGGCACATATATACAATGGAATATTACTCAGCCATAAAAAGAAACGAAATTGAGTTATTTGTAGTGAGGTGGATGGACCTAGAGTCTGTCATACAGAGTGAAGTAAGTCAGAAAGAGAAAAACAAATACCGTATGCTGACACATATATATGGAATCTAAGAGAAAAAAAAAAGGTCATGAAGAACCTAGGGGTACGACAGGAATAAAGACACAGACCTACTAGAGAATGGACTTGAGGATATGGGGAGGGGGAAGGGTAAGCTGTGACAAACTGAGAGAGTGGCTTGGACATATATACACTACCAAACGTAAAACAGATAGCTAGTAGGAAGCAGCCGCATAGCACAGGGAGATCAGCTCGGTGGTTTGTGACCACCTAGAGGGGTGGGATAGGGAGGGTGGGAGGGAGGGAGACGCAAGAGGGAAGAGATATGGGAACAGATGTATATGTATAACTGATTCACTTTGTTATAAAGCAGAAACTAACACACCACTGTAAAGCAATTATACTCCAATAAAGATGTTAAAAAAAAAAAAAAAAAAGAATCTGCCTTCCAATGCAGGGGACTCGAGTTTGATCCCTGGTCGGGGAACTAAGATCCCACATGCTGCAGCGCAACTAAGCCCCCTGCCCTGCAACTACTGAGGCCGTGCGCTCTGGAGCCTGCCTGCCACAACTAGAGAGAAGACTGCACACCACAGTGAAGAGCCCAAGTGCCACAACTAAGACCTGATGCAGCCAAATAAATAAGTAATTTTTTTAAAACATGAGAAGGCAACCTACTGAATGAGAGAAGATATTTGCAAATCACATTATCCATCAAGGGGTTAATATTCAAAATATATAAAGAACGCATACAACTTGACAACAACAAAACCCCCAAACAACCTGATTTTTCAAATATGCAGAGGACCCAATAGACACATGAAAGATGATCAACGTCACTAATTATTACGGAAATGCAAAGCAAAACCACAATGAGATATCACTTCATACCTATTAGAATGCCTATTCTCAAAAAGACAAGAAATAACAGGTGTTGGTGAAGATGTGAAGAAAATTGTACCCTCATACACTGTTGGTGGGAATGTAAATTGGTGCAGCCACTTTGGAAAACAGTATGGAGATTCCTCAAGAAGTTAAGAATAGAACTACCACACAATTCAGCTATTCCACTTCTGGGTATTCATCTGAAGAATACAAGAACACTAATTTGAAAAGACAGATGCACCTCAATGTCCTCAGCAGTGTTATTTACAACACTCGAGATATGGAAATGAACTCATAGACACAGAGAACAGATTGGTGGTTACCAGAGGGGAAGGGAGCTGGGGGTGGTTGAAATGGATGAAGAGGGTCAAGTGTATGGTGATGGACAGTAACTAAACTTTGGGGGATGATCACTTTGTAATGAACATAGATGTTGAATGATAATGTTGTACACCTGAAACTTATATACCAATTTTACCTCCATAAAAAAAGAAGGAAAGGCAGAAAGGATATTTTATAGATTTCACAAATGATCATTGAAATTGATGTGAAATAAATGTAGACGGATTTTTGAATAAAAAAAAAGATGTGCTGAATATACATATACAATGGAATATTACTCAGTCATAAAAAAAACTAAAATAATGCCATTTCCAGCAACATGGATGGACCTAGACATTATCATACTAAGTGAAGTAAGCCAGGCAAAGACAAATATCATATGATATTGCTTATATGCGGAATCTAAAAAACAAGATACAAATGAACATATATACAAAACAGAAATAGACCCACAGACATAGAAAACAAACTCATGGTTACCAAAGGGGAAAGGACTGGGAGGGATAAATTAGGAGGTTGGGATTAACTGATACACACTACTATATATAAAATAGATAACCAACAAGGACCTACTGTATAGCACAGGGAACTATATGCATTATTTTTTAATAACCTATAATGAGAAAGAATCTGAAAAAGAATATAAATATATATACATACACATATGTATATATATATATATATATATATATATATATATATATATAACTGAATCATTCTGCTGTACACCTGAAACTAACACAACACTGTACATCAACTATACTGCAATTAAAAAATAAATAAATAAAAGAGCACCTATAAAAAATAACTTTGCAAGAGAAAACCAAAATCGCCTACTCGCTCACTCTTTGAGTTTCCTTCTTTAAACTGGGGACAAAAATACATCTGTAAGACCCATAAATGCAAAGACTTATTAGTATATAGAGTAACTTAGCTAGAATGACAATATTGCCCTATAGCAAATGGTTAATGCATAAAATTATCTTTTAAAAACTGCACTAGTAAGCTCAGAGCAGAGGGTTCCTAAGCTTTTTAGTCGGATGGCGGTGGCGGCTCCAGTGAATAGCTACAGACAGAAAAGAAAGTCCTCCAGTATGGGAAAGGGAGACCAGGCAAAACGTTTTTGGAGGGAAATGCTGTTGACTATGAAACTGACTAAAACTGTTATTTCATGAAGAGCATTAGAGGTGAAATAAGAAAAGTGAAATATATTTATTCTTTTAGACCAATGCACTCCAGTAAGATTTACACGGTGGCCGCCTCGGAGAGCCTGTATTTCGGGGACACAGATCTTCACTTCCAGAAGCTCCGACTGAGACCTTCTGCTACCAGTCTCTGCGTCATCAGCTATGCCTGCCAGACACTGCCGGGCAATTGGACCCAGACATCAACAAACATACCCTGAGCTAGACAGGCTGGGCCACCACAATCAGTAAGAAATGAGAACACATTGCAAGTCCCAAGGTGGATAAATAAGAAGAAATCCACATATAGGACATTTGTTCTGAGTAAATCCTAAGAGTTCTCATCAGAAAAAAAAATATTTTTTTTGATTTCTTTAATTTTATATTTATATGAGGTGATGCGTGTTTACTAAGCTTACTGTGATAATCATTCCATGATATATGAAACTTTGGGGGCAAATAAGTGGGGTAGGCTCGGCTATATGCCTCAACGAGGCACTGGTGTGGCTCCGAGGCTCCACCAGCTAATGATTTCTATGGATTCCAGCAACAGGGAGGACAGGATGGAGGAGATATGGGACTGACGGTGCTGGTCCCCTGACCTCCGAGAATGGGTGCTCCAGCCTGCTGGGAACAGGACTTCTAAAATGACAAATATGTCTGGAAGGCTGTGGTCCAAGGCCATTTTTGCTGACTATAAGCAGGGTGTACGGAACCAGAGGGAGCACACAGCTCTCCTGAAAACTGAAGGTGTATATGCTCGAGATGAAACTGAATTCTATCTAGGCAAGAGATGTGCTTTTATGTACAAAGCAAAGAACAACACAGTAACTCCTGGTGGAAAACCTAAAACCAGAGTAATCTGGGGAAAGATAACTTGCACTCATGGAAACAGTGGCATAGTTTGTGCCAAATTTGGAAGCAACCTTCCTGCTAAGGCCACTGGACACAGAATCCGTGTGATGCTGTACCCTTCAAGGATTTAAACTTACTGAAAAGTAGATAAAACTGTGGACTTGTTCTCTTGTAAAAAAAAAAAAAAAAATGATATAAGTCAAATCATTATGCTGTATACCTTAAACTTATACAGTGCTGCATGTCAATTATATCTCATTAAAACTGAAATAAAAGTTACAAAAAAAAAGAAATCCACATCAAGATGAATCACTGCAAGTGAAACTGCAGTGGTAACAGAAAAACTTAAAAGGAACCAGAGGGAAAGTCAGATTACCAGCAAAGAACAACAATTAGGCTGACAGTTGCTACAATGGCAACAGATATCAAAAAATAATGGGGGCTTCCCTCATGGCGCAGTGGTTGAGAATCTGCCTGCCAATGCAGGGGACACGGGTTCGAGCCCTGGTCTGGGAAGATCCCACATGCCGTGGGGCAACTGGGCCCGTGAGCCACAATTACTGAGCCTGCACGTCTGGAGCCTGTGCTCCGCAACAAGAGAGGCCGCGATAGTGAGAGGCCCACGCACCGCGATGAAGAGTGGCCCCCGCTCGCCACAGCTAGAGAAAGCCCTCGCACAGAAACGAAGACCCAACACAACCATAAATAAATAAATAAATAAATAAATAAAAATAAAATGACTAAAAAAAAAATTTTTTTAAAAGGAAAAAATATAGTTAAAAAAAAATAATGGAATTGTATCTTTAGAAGTGCTGAGGAAAACAACTGTTAACCTAAAATTCTCTACCCAATTAAATTACCATTTGAGAGTATTTTTTAGATAGACAAAGGCCTCTCTGCAGAGATTACCTCCTACTTATGCTTACTGAAATAACACTAAATGCATCCCAGCAAGAAGAAACAGAACCTGGAAAGAAAAGTGGTAACCAAAGTTGGTAAATTTAGATCTAAAAGGTGAATTAGCATAAGTACTTACAATTAAAATAAAATGGAAGCTTAACATGGGGTAGCGGGGATTTGACACTAAATTATTTTCAGCAAGTCACAGTGTCAGAAGGAGTCTGTGTCCTTCAGGAGAATGGTAAATACACTTTTAAGTATGTTTGTTAAAATTTGCAAAGAACAGAGATATAAAGTCTAAACCAACAGAGAGAGAATTAAAAAAACAAGCCCAGTATTTTTGATGGAATGCAGGAAGGTTAAAAAAAGAAGAAAAAGGGCTTCCCTGGTGGCGCAGTGGTTGAGAATCTGCCTGCTAATGCAGGGAACACGGGTTCGAGCCCTGGTCTGGGAAGATCCCACATGCCACGGAGCAGCTGGGCCCGTGAGCCACAACTACTGAGCCTGCGCGTCTGGAGCCTGTGCCCCGCAACGGGAGGGGCTGCGATAGTAAAAGGCCCGCGCACCGCGATGAAGAGCGGTCCCCGCAACGCGATGAAGAGTGGCCCCCACTTGCCGCAACTAGAGAAAGCCCTCGCACGAACCAAAGACCCAACACAGCCAAAAATAAATAAATAAATAAATAAAGTAGCTATAAAAAAAAAAAATTTAAAAAAAAAAAAAAAGAAGAAGAAAAAAAACATGGTGGCAGGAAAAGTAAATAACATAGCGGAACAAGTCCAACTCTAAGTGCAATCACAATAACTCTAGATGGAACAAACTCACTTATTAAGATAAACGTGGATTACCTCTCACACACACTCAGCCTTAAACTGCTTAAAACATGACACAGAAAAGTTGAAAACAAAAAAGTAAAAAAATTATACCAGCAAACAATACTGCAAAGAAAGCCAATGTAGCAATATTGGTACAATGTGATACTGAGAGCAGCATCAGACACATTGGAATCCAAGGCAAAAGCACTAACAGAGATAATGCATTTAATAATAGAAGAACCACCTACCAAGTTATGATAATCGTGAATTTTTATGCATCCAATAATAAAGTAGCAAACACTTTCCCAAACCAAATTCACTTTATTCTGCTGAAATGGCCCCAAAAGCAAGAGACAAGAAAGCCAACCCACTGGTCAGATGGGCCCACTGGTGGGACGTATCACGGCCTTGAGTGAGTTTGATCATTATAAAAGAATCATTATTTTAATTACAGAAATGAGACTATTTGGGGGAGTTAAAAGTGAACAGAAGGCTATGTATTATTCAAGAGTGGCCATAGAAATTATAGATCTAGATTTCATTCAAGAAGCAAGGAAGGACTAGACCCATAAGATAAATTAGAAGTAGGCAATTGTGGGGAGTAATCAACTATTTTATGTTTTCCCATTTGTTTAATGTAAAAGTCATATTTTTATATACATTAAATTCAAGAGTGTCCTTTTATTCCCTTTTTAAAAATTAAAAAGAAATTTTTTGGCCTCTCCACGAGGCATGTGGGATCTTAGTTCCCCAGCCAGGGATCAAACCCGCACCCCTTGTAGGGAAAGCACGCTGGACCACCAGGGAAGTCCCAAGAGTGTCCTTTTACTGACAGTGTGTTCAGTTGAATGAAACAAAGTCCCAGTGCTCGGGTGGGTGGTTTCAAAGTCCCCATGAGAGGCTCAGAGGCTACCAGGAGGACAGGAGACACTGACCACACAGCCACCCTGCCCCCTAATGCGGGTTCCTGTCCCACTTGTCACCTGGAGAACCAGAGTCGCACACGAACAACACAATCCACAACAGCTAGAAGCATGCACGCTGAAGATGAGCAAAAGAGGGAAAGGACAGAAGAGAAAAAAGACAACTCAAGGGGCAGAGAGGGGCAGAGCAAATTTGACGAGTGGCAGGTTCCAACGAACCTGAGAGAGATGAATCCACTGTCATGAGCAGGCTGGAATCCAGCCTCTGATGTGCTTTAGGAAAACTATAATTAACGGCCAGGAAACCCCATGGTCATGGCCCTTTACGACTGCTGTGGTCAGAAACACACAACTCGAGGCTGGGCACCGACTCACGCCCGAGGGCAGTTACACGCTGCTGCCCGTCTTCTGGGCCTCTGCTTCAATGGAAAGAGGTCACTCCAAGGCTTCCTCTTCCCCAAACGCCTATCCTGCAAACTCTTATTTTACCCTTTGTTAATCTCACCAACCCACAGCTCCACTCCTAGGTGGGAACTATTTAGCTACGATTACAGAGATGCTCCAGACGCAACATCCTCTCAGGGCAGTGATGGCAGCTGATCTAAAAGCACCGGGAAGTTTTACAAAACACAGATGCCTGAGAAACAGAATAAAACAAACCCCTCAGATGCCTGGGTCCCACCCCCAGATGTTCTGATGCAACTGGCCAGGGGGTGGCCTGGCATCCGGGTTTGTAACCTCCCCAGGGATTCTTCTACCAGGCAGCTGGGGGCGAGTGTCACAGGGCTCAAGGGCTCGTCCTCAGCACGGGTTTACAAGACCCCTTTCACCTCCTAATAAAAGCCGAGGAGCAGGGCGCACCTTATTCCCTGCTCTGAGCACTGCTGGTCTCTAATCCTCCTGCACTGAAAGACCCAAACATCTACCCTCCTCTCCCATTTCAAAGGGCACCTCTGAAGATGTTTGTCAAGAGGTTGAGAGCAAAGGCGAACGAGCAGTGTCTGCTTTCTGCACATCGTGTCACCAGCCTGCCCCTGGGAAAATCTAATAATTAGCTGAGCTCAGACGTCACTGGGGTGGCTCAGGAGGGGGATGTGAGCCCGTACAGAGCGAGAAGGGAGATGAGAAGGCTTCCGGAGGTACCAGAACAACCTATGCAGCCCCTCACAATCATGTCAAACCATCCCGCCCTCGAGAGGAAGAACAGGACTCCGCTGTCAAGGCCAGGGGCACGTGGACAGCACCACACGCCCATCTGGTCGCAGGGATGCTTCCCTCGGAAGCTCCAGGGGAGCTGGGGGGAGAGATATCCGGCCAGCCTGTGCACGTGGTGTCTCTCCCCCAGCCGGTGGTGCTCAGCTGGGGGTGACTTGGGGCCCCTCCCCATAGACACTGGCACAAATGGAGGGTTGTTCCTGGCATCCAGTGGGTGGAGACCAGAGATGCTGTTACGCATCCTACAGGGCACAGAGTGGCCCTCCCGCGGCAGAGTTATCCAGCCCAAAACACCCGCAGAGCCGAGGCTGAGAAACCATCTCCGAGCGATGGCTCAGCAGTGATTCGTCGGGCAATCCCAATGTGCAATGTTATACGACAATGTGAGGGTTATGCGACACCTGGGCCCCATCACTTAGTGACCCTGTGAGTTACCTGGTTTAAAAATAAATCCAAACCCAAACCCTACACAAGAGAACCCTTGGAAACAACAAGAAACTCCCAGCGACACTTCAAAGTTGAAAAGGAAGCGAGAGGCCCAACCACGGACTCAGTTGGCCAGAAGGAAAGCATCTCATTTCACCCAGCGAAGTTCCTCCGACTCCTCCGGGAGGAGCGTGAAAAGCTCTCGACCATTAAGAGTGTTTTAAACACGTGCATTAGACCCAGACAGACAGGCACCTGTTGCATAAAATTACATCAACTTTAAACTGTCCTGTTTCCTAGGAGTCACAAAAATAATGGAGGATTTTTCAGAAGTGACTTTGTTTCACTCATGAAAAACATTGTTGCTAATCCACGTGAATAAGCACAGATGATGGAACATCCACAAGCCTCTTCACAGCCCCCTCCCAGCGCCTTGACCAATAGTCCCTTGGGCGGGGGGTATGGAAACGGTACCCGGTGCCGCAATGTCCCACCCCTGATTTCCCCCAAACAGCCCCCTCCGGCTCCCAGCCCTGCTCAGACTATGGTGAGACCTCCAGCCGGAAGAGGGGAAGCCGCGTGAGACGGGAAACAACCAACAAGAGGCTACTCCAGCTGTTCAGGGTTAAATCATCCACTCATCAAGCATGGGCTTGGTGAGTAAATACAGCTTTGCCTGGGCGACCAGCTCCCAGCATCCAAAGATGAAGAGCATCTATGCTCAAACACCAACCATCTGATGAATGCTTCCGTGTTTTGGACATTCCCTTGTCCCAGTCAACCTGCTGTGGGTCACAAAAAAGAACATCGGTGATGCTGGGGGACAAATGAGAACCAAGCCTCCCACACAAGTCTTCTCTCAGCGCAGGAACTGACCAACCCAGGGCGAAGCACCCTGGAGGCTCAAGGTCTCTCTCTCATTTCTCCCAGGCGCATCCTTATGTCAGGGATTCAAATGCTGGCAATCAACGCTCAACAGCAAGACATTCTGCACAGATGCGTAACTATATATATAACTTGGCGTCTTTTCAATGCTGAATAATTCCTGACGACTGCAGGGGAAAAATGAAAACAGCTTCTTTGGCTCATGATCATACCACTCAATGTCTGATGGTTCTCACTTGAGTCAGAGAAATGCCAAGAAAGTGTACTCGGGAAACAGTCATACCAGACAGCATCTTCTAAGCATTTCTATTTCTCTGACTCTTGATTCTGCATTTGAGGATAAAAGTTATCCAAATCATACGACGTCACTAACACCACGTACAGTGTATAAATGTGACAGACCACCCCCCCAGCATCAAATGTAAATTTTGAAAAGAGAAGTGTTTGTTATTTATTCCCGCAGCACAAACTGGATGCAGTTAGCCGTCTAGTGGAGTTTAAATTATCCAGAAATACGTGCTATGGCTACATATATATATATATATTTTTTGGTCGTGCCGTGAAGCATGTGGGATCTTAGTTCCCTGATCAGGGGGTGGAGCCTGTGCCCCCTGCAGTGGAGCCGCGGAGTCTTTCCCACTGGACCGCCAGGGAAGTTCCTCTGGCTACATTTTATTTTTTTTTTTAATTTTTATTTATTTGTTTATTTATTTATGGCTGTGTTGGGTCTTCGTTTCTGTGCGAGGGCTTTCTCTAGTTGCGGCAAGTGGGGGCCACTCTTCATCGTGGTGCGCGGGCCTCTCATTATCGCGACCCCCTCTTGTTGTGGGGCACAGGCTCCAGACGCGCAGGCTCAGTAGTTGTGGCTCACGGGCTTAGTTGCTCCGCGGCATGTGGGATCTTCCCAGACCAGGGCTCGAACCCGTGTCCCCTGCATCGGCAGGCAGACTCTCAACCACTGCGCCACCAGGGAAGCCCCCTAATTATTTTTTAAGAAAAGCCACCTGAACGGTAGTGTCTGTGTCACTGAAATTCACAAGCTCCTTACTTCAACAGCAGAGGACAGGCTGACAGCCGCCCTCCACAGTATAAAAGAGTCCCACGTGCCAGGACAGACCATGCTAAGGGCAGAGGAAGGGCTGGGTCTTACATCTCTGGGGGGAGTGAGTGTGGCCTGAAGCTGATGGCCGCTCACATAGCATCGCTGCTTCTGCCTGAAAGGCCACCTGGGTGCCCACAGGGATACAGGAAACAGGCAGAGAAGAGGCTGCCCGCTCACAGGGACAACCGGGTGTGGCATGACCCCAGCGAGGGACCCTCCCCGAACCTCAGAGCTAACCAAACAGGGCGATCTGATGGCCCTCAGTCATCATCAAAATATTAATACTTGACCTCAACTGGAATCTCAGGTCTGTATGAACTGTCCTGAGGCAATCACTTACAGAGTCAGAAATTCCCCGCCAAGAGATTTTAAGATAATGTTATAGCTCTTTCTCAAGGAAAGATAAAGATGACAAAACCTTCACTCATTCAACAAATATTTACTGAGTGCTTGATAAGGGCAAGGACATGCAGACACACATATATACCCGATAAGTCAGAGATGTGAGGTCCGAAATGCCACTGAGGGATCCCGTGAGACCCTCAAACTGTGGGTTGGAGTAGACACCTACCAAGGAAGCACTTTCGAGATTTATACAGCTGAGTAATCGAGGCTGTGTGGGCAGAGATCAACAGAGCAGAACTGCACCCAGAAATAGACCTACACACATACATCCCCTGATTTCTGACAAAGGTACAAAAGTAACTCAATGGAGCAAAGATAGCCTTTTTCAAGAAATGGTGCCAGAACTGGAGGCCCATAGGCAAAAAATGAACCTTGACCTGAGTCTCACACCTGGTACAAAAATGAACTCAAAATGGACACCATGGATTGAAATGTAAAACGTAAAACTGTAAAACTTACCCCCGCTCGAAAAAAAAAACACAGGAGAAAATATTCAGAATCTAGGTCTAGGCAAAGAGCTCTGAGAATTGATACCATAAAAGGAAATATTTATAAATTGAACTTCATCAAAATTAAAAACACTTGCCCTGGGAAAGACCCTGCTGAAAGGATGGAAGACAAACTGCAGAGTGGGAGAAAATACTTGTAAACCATTTATCTGACCAAGTATCTAGAAGAACTCTCAAAACTCAGCAGTTAAAAAAAAAAACACACAACAGTAAAATAAGCAATCTAATTAGAAAATGGGCAAAAGAGGGCTCCCCTGGTGGCGCAGTGGCTGAGAATCTGCCTGCCGATGCAGGGGACACGGGTTCGAGCCCTGGTCTGGGAAGATCCCACATGCCGCGGAGCAACTAGGCCTGTGAGCCACAAGTACTGAGCCTGCGCGTCTGGAGCCTGTGCTACGCAACAAGAGAGGCCGCAATAGTGAGAGGCCCGCGCACCGCAATGAAGAGTGGCCCCAGCTTGCCACAACTGGAGAAAGCCCTCGCACAGAAACGAAGACCCAACACAGCCATAAATAAATAAATAAATAAATAAATAAATACTTAATTAAAAAAAAAAAAAAAAAAGAAAATGGGCAAAAGACATGAAGACACCAAAGAGGACATACAGGTGGCAAATATGACATGAAAATATATCTAACATCATTAGCCATTAGGGAAATGCACATTAAAACCACAAAGAGATATCTCCTATCAGAATGGCCAAAATGAAGAAGTGACAACACCAAATGCCAGTGAGGATGCAGAGCAATGGAGCACTTGTGCATGCCTGGTGAGAACATTAAATGGTGCAGCCACTCTGGAAAACAGTTGGGCACTTTCTTAAAAAAAAAAAAGAAAAAGAAAAAGAAAAAGAAATATGCAACTACCATATGACCCAGGAACTGAGCATTTACCCCAGAGAAATGAAGGCTGATGTTCCCACAAAAACCTGCACATAGACATTCGCGGCAACTTTATTCATAATAGCCTTAACCTGGAAACGACCCAGATGTCCTTCAACCAGACTGGTTAAGCCCCCTGTGGTGCATGGTCACCGTGGACCACTCCTCAGCTATAAAAAGGCACTGGACTTCTCTGGTAGAGCAGTGCTTAAGAATCTGCCTGCCAATGCAGGGGACACAGGTTTAAGCCCTGGTCCAGGAAGATCCCACATGCTGCGGAGCAACTAAGCCTGTACGCCACAACTACTGAGCCTGCGAGCCACAACTACTGAGCCCACGTGCTGCAACTACTGAAGCCCCCACACCTAGGGTCTGTGCTCCACAAGAGAAGCCACCACAATGAGAAGCCCGCGCACCGCAACAAAGAGTAGTCCTCGCTTGTCGCAACTAGAGAAAGCCCACACGCAGCAACAAAGACCCAATGCAACGAAAAATAAATTTTTTAAAAAAAGGGGACTTCTTTAGTGACTCAGTGGTTAAGAATCCACCTGCCAACGCAGGGGACACGGGTTTGAGCCCTGGTCCAGGAGGATCCCACATGCTGCGGAGCAACTAAGCCTGTGCGCCACGACTACTGAGCCCGCACGCCTAGAGCCCGCGAGCCACAACAAGAGAAGCCACCGCAGTGAGAAGCCCATGCTCCGCAATGAAGATGAGCCCCTGCTTGCCACAACTAAAGAAAGCCCACATAAAGACCTGACGCAGCGAAAAATAAATTTTAAAAAAGTTTAATTAAAAAAAAAAAAGCACAGACCACAGATGTGTCCACAACCTGGGCAGATCTCCAGAGAATGCTGCTGAGTGAAAAAAGCCAGTCCCCAAAGGTTACACACTGTGTGACTCCATTTGTCATATTCTTGAAATGACACAATTATAGAAATGGAGACCAGAGCAGTGGGTGCAGGGGTGCGGGATGGGAGCTGGGACAGGAGGGAAGTGGGTGCGGCCTAAAAGATCAACGTGAGGGATTCCTGTGGTGATGGGACCGTTCTGTAGCTTGACTGAACCAATGTGATATCCTAGTTGTGAGATCATACCAGAGTTTTATGTTACCTAATAAAACTTGGGGGAGGGACTTACCTGGCGGTCCAATGGTTAAGACTCTGCACTTTGCATGAGTTCGATCATGCAAAGGGGACATAGGTTCGATCCCTGGTTAGGGAACTAAGATCCTGCACGCCCGGCAGTGCGGCCGAAAAACCAAAACAAACAAAAACTTGGGGGAAACAGGGTAAAGGGTACATGGGACCTTTCTGTATTATTTCTTACAACTGCATGAGAATCTGCAAGGGCCTCATGAAAGAGTTCAGAAAAAGAGTGCTGGGGAAGGCTTCAAGAAGGAGATGGCATTTCTGGGAGAATCTTAAAGGATGGGCTGCATGTCACTAGGAGAGGTGGGACTCCAGGTACAGTCCGGGGGGAGCAGGGGTGAGGAGGGCGGAGAGGGCTGTGCTCGCTCTAAAGGTGAATTCTGCCCTCCTTCTTCCTATAATTTTCTCAGTAGAGATGAAAGCAGCAGCTTAATGAATACTTCCAAAAGTAGAAATTCATTTTATAGAGAAGCATTAGTGGGTCAGGGCAAGAGGCAGATGCCCTTCCTCCTGGACCCACTCCTCCTCCGGCAGCTTCCCCAGTGGCCCCCCGTCCAGGCGTCTGCACAGAGCTCCCCTCCACCCCTCCAGTGCCCACCTGCCCACCGGCCTCCTCCTTCCAAGTTCACAGCAAAGGAGGAGGTGGGGCTTGAGCCAAGGTCTGGAGGACAGAGGAGAGGGGAGGGTTGCTGGGTCAGAGGCGTGGGTAAGTCCCAGCCTGGCCAGGACCCGCGGTGAGGGGGCCGCCCAACCTTCACTAGCCTCGTAGAAAACCTTGATATGAGTCCACCTTGATTTCCACAAGAAATGGCTCCAGGGCCGGGTTCCGGGCACCAGCACAGCGCTCGACAGGCTCTCGCCCATCCCTTCCAACAACAGTGAATCAGCCATTAGTGCTATTTATGGTTGTTTAACTGCACACACACTCCCCTTCTTCCCAGACACCAAAACTGTGCCATTTACAGCTGAAGCATTTTATTTTATTTTTAAATTTTTTTGGCTGTGTTGGGTCTTTGTTGCTGCGCGCGGGCTTTGTCTAGTTGTGGAGAGCGGGGGCTACTCTTCGTTGCGGTGCGTGGGCTTCTTGTGGTGGCTTCTCTTGTTGCAGAGCACGGGCTCTAGGCACGTGGGCTCAGTAGTTGTGGCACACGGGCTTAGCTGCTCCACAGCATGTGGGATCTTCCCGAACCAGGGATCGAACCCGTGTCCCCTGCACTGGCAGTTGGATTCTTAACCACTACACCACCAGGGAAGCCCCATGGCTGAAGCATTTAAAGCTGTTCCTGCCAAGGCCTCCTGTGCTTCCTCTGCCCTGCTCCTCACCCTCCAGGCCCCTGAGCTCTGCATCTCCCGGCCTTGGGGGTCATTCCCTTGGTTGATGGGGCTCTAGTCCAATCGTACCCCTGCCCTCGGGGTGTGTGCAGGACACACAAAGGCCGTTTCCCTCCAGATCCCTGTGTTGACACTGCATGCACATGCACACACACATGAATATGCACACGCACACACACCCCCCCAGACTCATGTTTCAGCGTTTGGGAAAAGGACTTAACCAGACACCTCCAGTTCTTCCTGCTCCCACTCCTTCCCATGTCACCTCGTTATTAAGTTAGCAGGCACATAACCGAGACCACTCAGGACACCGGACTGCTCTCCCCCATCCTGCTCTCTAGCTTGTCACCCTCCCTCCAAACTCAGGTCAGCAAAGTAGAGCAGGTGCTGCGTGTTCCCTGAGGCGCCCACAGAGCCTGCCAGGCTCCCACATAGGATGGCTGCCTCATCCACCCGGCCTGCCCGTCCTTCTGTCCACTGCTGACTGGCCAGGGCCGAGGCCTGAGGGACTCCACGGCGGCCGATGACAACCTGGTCAGGGCCCGGGAGGCGCCCAGGCACGAGGACTCTGCCCCTACATGCTTCACACCGACTCACCCACACACATCTTTTTCTTACAAGGGGGACCATAAACTCTGAAATCACAGACAATGCTATTAAAGTGTAGCATGACAGCAATAAAGCCATTTACTATGTTTGTACACCTTTGTTTCCAGACATTATGGACACCTGATAGTTTGAATATAATGACACACAGAAAAAAGTCCTCACCCACTGGGTGAGAAAAAAGTAGAAAGACTGTCTTAATCCATTCAGGCTGCTCTGACAAAATACCAGAGACTGGGGGGCTTAAAGAACAGACATCATTTCCCACAGTCCTGGAGGCTGAGAAATCTAAGATCAAGATGCTGGCAGATTCCTTGTCTGGTGAGGACCCGCTTCCTGGTTCATAGACGGCCAGGTCCCAATGTGTCCTCACATGATAGATGGAATGAGGGTGCTTCTGTGGGGTCCCTCTTAGGGGGACACTAATCCTTGTGAAGTGGGAGACGCTCTGCCCTCATGACCTAATCACCTCCCACAGGCTCCACCTCCTCACAGCATCTAATTGGGGATTAGGATTTAACATGAATCTGGGGTCAACACAGACATTCAGTCTACAGCAGCCACTGCAAGAGAAGATAGTGAGGAGGAGGCACAACGTGGAGAAGCCATGAAAAGGAAAGGCTCTGAGGTCTTCAGGGGTCGGGGAGCCACAGAAAGAGGCAGGGATGAAGTGCTGGGTCAGGAGACAGAGGACACATGGGGTTACTCTGGGGCCCCAGAAGGGTCACATCCTGTTTTGGCAACATGGCACAGGGAGCTATCGTGAGCCCCGCCCCCCAGTAAACAGCTAGGAATGCTAGAGAAAATATAACAAGCAAAAATTTATACACAGCTGAACTCACACACACAAAGAAGGAAAATTCCCTAGTGTCCGCAGTGCCTAAGGGATTGGAAACCAGAGCCATGAGCACAAGGGTATGTGTTAAGGGGGGCAGGAGGGGATGGTGGGAGTTACCAGAAATAGGCCAGGGGTGTAAGAAGAGGCTTCAATCAATGCACCAAGGCAACCCAATGCGGAGATGCACCCCCACTGAAGTAAACTAAAAATCCCTCGAGGAGGGGAGGGTAAGCTTCTGCTCAGGACACTGGGTGCTGGAAAAAAATCTCCTTTGAAATATGAAAATACCCTAAGGCCTATGCAAGTTCAATGTCCAACTGACACCCATTTGGTACACAACTCCACAAGCCAAAAATTAAGGACTATATTTGGACCAATGATACCACCAAGGCCTCCAGAAAAGACCAACACAAAAGCTCCCTAGGAGGACATTTTGACAAACTTCATGGAATTCCTACTAAGAAGGACTCGTAATAAAATCCACTGTAAGAGTCACCAGATCAGACAAACTGAAGGCTTAGTAACATCAAGAACTCAACAGAACCGAAAAAGACTGATTTTAAAATGTTTAAAGATTTAAAGCAAGAACTATGAGATGATGAAGAAAGAAGAAACTATGAAAAAGAACAAGCAACTTTTTAAAACTTCTAGAAATGAAAAGTTAGTGGATGAATAAAACTGTAATTCTCTTGTAAAGAAGAGAATTAGTAACTTGGACAAGAAATTATCCAGAATGTAGCACAGAGAGATAAAAATAAAAATATCTTAAAAAAAAAAAAACAAAAAAGAACAGGTAAGTGAGATGGCAGATGGAAGATGGAATAAGAATGGCCAACATAAGGCCCACATAAGACTAACAGGAATTCTAGAAGAAATACAGAGGATGGGGAAGAAACATGATTCAAAGAGATAGTTTCCAGAAGACTATTCAAAGAGTGAGAATTTTTCAGAGTTTATGAAAGACAAAAACTCAGATTGGCAATGAGTGTTGAGCAAAATAAAAATAAATCTAGATACATTTGATTCAAACTATAGAATACCAAACACGCAGAGAAAAGCATAAAAGTAACCAGGAAGTAAAGACAGATTATCTACAAAAATGAGAATTATCTAACAGCAGACCTCTTGATAAGCAAAATAGAGCCAAAAGATAATAAAAATACTATCTTCAGAGTGTTAGAATTCTATGCCCAACTAAATATCTTTCAAGACTGAGTATGAAATAAAAGTATTTTAGACAATATCATTTACTGATATAAACCATTAAAAGATGTATTAATAGATCAGCGAGAAGGAAACTGAACTCAGAAGGAAGGAGCAACACTCAAGAAGCAATGATAACAGACTGGAAAATGTGCAAATGAATCTAAATAAGAATTAGCTATGAAATTAGTCAGCTTAGGTGGGGAGATGATTTTAAAAAGATGAAACTGAAATACTGGGTAATAATAGTATGAAAGGAGTTGGAGTTGAAGCTTTCTAAGATGCTTGTATTATTCAGGAAAAGAATATAGATAGTGATTAGTTTTAGACATTGAGAAACATGCATGTTAAAAATGTAAGAATCGGGCTTCCCTGGTGGCGCAGTGGTTGAGAATCTGCCTGCCAATGCAGGGGACACAGGTTCGAGCCCTGGTCTGGGAAGATCCCATATACCGCGGAGCAACTAAGCCCGTGAGCCACAATTACTGAGCCTGCGTGTCTGGAGCCTGTGCTACGCGACAAGAGAGGCCGTGATAGTGAGAGGCCTGCACACCGCGATGAAGAGTGGCCCCCACTTGCCGCAACTAGAGAAGGCCCTCGCACAGAAACGAAGACCCAACACAGCCATAAATAAATAAATAAATAAATAAATAAATAAATAAATAAAATTTTAAAAAAACAAAACAAAAAAAAGTAAGAGTGATCATTAAGATAATAGTAATAGAATGTATAACTTCCTAACCAAGAGAGAGAACACAGGAATTAAAAACTCAGAGAGAAATCAACATTAAAAAATAGAGGGATTTGCCTGGCAGTCCAGTGGTTCTATGCAGGGGACCATGTGCAGGTTTGATCCCTGGCTGGGGAGTTAAGATCCCACATGCCTTGTGGCCAAAAAAACAAAACATGAAACTGAAGCAATATTGTAACAAATTCAGTAAAGGCTTTAAAAATGGTCATCAAAAAAAAAAATCTTAAAAAAATAAATAGAAAAAAGAAACAAAGAAAAGGAATGGAGGGTGGGATAGAGACGCAAGAGGGAGGAGATACGGGGATATATGTATATGTATAGCTGGTTCACTTTGTTATAAAGTAGGAACTAACACATCATTGTGAAGAAATTATACTCCAATAAAGATGTTAAAAAAAAGAAAAGGCATGGAATATAGAGAGCATAAAATATAATGACAGAAATAAATTCAAACACATTAATAACCACAATAAATGTAACTGGATTAAATTCACAAGTTTAAAACAAAGATTCCCAGATTCCTTTTTAAAGGTAGCTATAGTTCATTCAGAAGAAATACACCTAAAACATAATGGTGTAGAAAAAATAAAACTTACAGAATCACAAAAAAAGCTATACCAGGCAAATACTAACTAAAAGAAATTTGGTATAGATGATAGAAGCAGACAAAGTAGGCTTTACAGCAAAAAGCAAGACATCAGAATAAAGAGGTCATTATCAAATGATAAAGGCAACAACTCACAACAAAAAAAAGTTCTAAATCTTTATGCATTCATATTCAAAATCTAAAAAGCAAAGTGACAGATTACAAGAAGAAAATTTAAATGTAGAATTATAATGGGTGATTTTAACACATCTTCATCTTAAAGAGATGTATTTAGCAGACAAAACAAAACTATAAAGGATATAGAAAATATGAACAACACAATTAACAAATGATCTGATATTTTTTTTTTTTTCCAAATTGTGGCAATCTAGCAATGGATTGAACTTACAACCATCAAAAAAAAATAGAACTGAAAATATCAGAACGCATCCTATACGGCAAAAAAATAAGCATTTTGGTGAAATCTTTCCATTTGTTTATTCAGTGATGGTATAAAATGTCCTTCCTGCTGCGAGTTATAGTTCAAGTTGGAAAGTCTTCAGTCTAATGGATTCAACATCTTCACCCCAAAACTAGAGCATATACAATTCCTCTCAAGCACTCAAAGTTACAAAATCTGATCATTTACTTGGCACACAAGGAGTCTCAACCAAACCCAGGGAATCAGTATCATGTCCTGAATGGTGATGACAGATGTTCCCAAGAGCTATCTGACAGCTAGTTGGTTCCTGTGGCTCCATTCACTAACCCTAGTTCCCAGGAGTGATCTAAAACATGCCTCTATCCCTTGCAAGTGTCAACTAACTTGGCTAGTTATTATTTGTGTCTAGCATGTACTCAAAAAACCTTTCGGTAGAATGAAAGAAATACGGTTGAGTGAAAGCACTTGGGCAATCTTCAGGAAGTTGAAACTAAACTAAGGTTAACTATTTTCAAGCTTTTGAGATATTCCACCATAGAAAGAGTACTAGAAGAAATATACGCCCCCAAAAAAAGGGCAAAAAAATTTTGAGCTTTGCACAAGTGAAGTGGTATATGGGGGTTTGGGTGCATGGACATGGTGTGAACAGCACAGGAAGCCAGCCAGCAAGGAAGCTGCTATCCAGAAGGGACAATTCCAGAGGGGTTAATACTATCAGCCTTCTTTAAGCGTCTCATCTATCTGTGGAGAAAGCGACTTTTCCAAGACACACCTCTACCAGTTCAAGAGGACCAGAGGGCCTGTCTCTTCTCATCCTTCTCAACTGCCTTTTAGTTCACTGCAGGGTTTCCTGCCAAGGGGTGGGAACCCCAGCTGGGAGACAGGGATGGGCCAGGCGGGAAAGGACCTCTGTTGTCATGCTAAAGGGCTAGACAATCCGGCCCAAGGCAAGTTTGTTTGTTTAAGCCGAGGATTAACACTGTCAGATTTGGGGGATACACAGAAGGTAAAACAGAAAAGGGAACGACTAGAAGTAGTGCATCCTTTAATGTGGTGACCACAGAGTGTCTGCCCCCAAATACTCATTTGAGAGATGAGTGAAAGCGTGGATAGAGAAAGTCAAAATGTTTAAGAGGTTAAAATTAACCATTTTAAAGTGTACAATCCAGTGGCATTTAGTACATTCACAATGTTGTGCAACCATCACCTCCATCCAGTTCCAAAACACTGTCATCACCCCAAAAGGAAACCCCAGTCAGTCTCCTTTCTCCCTCCCCCCGGTCCCTGAAAACCACTAAGCTGCTTTCTGTCTATGGATTTACCTATTTGAACATTTCCTATAAATGGACTCACACAATATGTCTGGCTTCTTTCACTTGGTGTATTTTCGAGGTTCGTCCATGTAGCATGCATGTACCAGTGAGAAAGAATTTCTAAGACCGTGAAAGCAGAGCAGCAGGCAACTGAGGGTGGGGAGCAGGAGGGGTAAGGATAATTGCCATCACTTAAGCCGGGGTGACTAAAAGGACAGTGACACCATTAACACAGCTGGGAAAGATAAAAGAAGGTACAGGTGGGGGCAAAGGTGACAAGTCTGTTCCTGGACAGTCTGAGTTTGAAGGGTGACCAGAAACCCACCCTGGAGGAGGCCACCAGGCGGCTGAAAGCAGTCTGCAGCTGCAGAGAGAAGCCCCAGCGACAGAGCCGAGGGGCACAGAGATGCAGCGTGTCACTGTCCTCCGAGGGGCACAGACACATCTGTAACCACGCCTGTCGTGGAGACACACGCACAAACTGCCCTGGCCTTTCTCAGAATGTGGCGCATGGTCCACTTACCAAACTTCAGAGCTGAACAATAACCAGTACGGCTCAGGACAGAGAAAACATGATCCTCCCTCTAGAGCGAAACCCACAAGAAAGTCTGTTCTGGCTTTGCTACAAAGGACCCATTCACGGAGACCCCAGCTCAAATTTTCTGATAAGCATCTCCTCTGCCACCTCTGAACCCTGTGTGGCTGGTTCATCCTTCTCTGCTTCCAGAACGGTCCCCCAGCGTCCAACCCTCCTCAGACTCTCAGGTTCATGCTTCGTTGAAAACTTTGGTGTCAATATGCAACCCCACCAGTCTGACTGCGACTCTGGAGGTAAAATACTATGATTGTGTCCCAATTGAGCAATCCTTCTGAGTAATTTTAAGCTGTAAAGAAAGGGAGGGGCCAGCGCCCCACCCCTTCCTCACAACCAGCCTGGGCCGCCAATGTCAGTGATCATTTCTCACCCCAAAGAACTATTCGTGACCCGATGCCAGGTCCTTCACAAATCCATTTCAATGTGTGCAAAAGAATCCCTGCTCGCTTTCAACACATGTATTTACTTATGTATGTATAATTTACCTATTTATATAAAAACATACATGCATATAAAATTTATAAAATATACTTCAAAGTTGTTGTCTGTACCCTCAAGGTCAGGCTCAAGCTGGAAATTTTGAGAAAAGGAACCATTACGGCCTACCTCCTGGTAAACTCGGACCAAAGGGAAAAGAGGGAAGTAAGTTATTAGAACACATAAGTGTAGAGGTGAGATCACAACCAGAGGAGGGTCACCCACGGGGACAAACCTGCCCGGGTTTCCCCTCCTCCGCCGTGAAGCTCGGCACGGCTCCACGCTCTCATCTTCATCCCCCACTCACCCGGCGAGTCCCCGATGTCCCCCGAGGGCAGGCACTGCTACAGGCACCCTCAGTGACCCGGACAGAGCCCACAGAGTATTCACAAAGGGGACAGTGATGAGGGACGAAGAAATAGAACACGCAGCACTTTCACGGAAGTGGCGACGTACACAGAATTTACCCAAATCCATAATGTGTCAGATCAGTAAACAGCTTGAGGGCAGCACCTGTGCTGCCATATTCACATCCGCCTCCCCCAGGGCCCAGTCAGGGCCTGAGTGAAGTGTGGGTGGAAGGGCAGATGATGACGTATCACCTCACACAGGTCAGAATGGCCATCATCAAAAAATCTACAAACAATAAATGCTGGAGAGGGTATGGAAAAAAGGGAACCCTTGGGCTTCCCTGGTGGTGCAGTGGTTAGGAGTCCGCCTGCCAATGCAGGGAACACGGGTTTGAGCCCTGGTCTGGGAAGATCCCATATGCTGCAGAGCAGCTGAGTCCGTGTGCCACAACTACTGATCCTGCGCTCTAGAGCCCACGAGCCACAACGGCCAAGCCCACGTGCCGCAACTACTGAGGCCCGCGCACCTAGAGCCCGTGCTCCCCAACAAGAAAGGCCACCTCAGTGAGAAGTCCGTGCACCGCAACGAAGAGTAGCCTCCACTCACCACAACTAGAGAAAGCCCGCGCACAGCAACGGAGACCCAACACAGCCAAAAATAAATAAATAAAATAAATAAATTTATTTAAAAAAAAGTGAACCCTCTTGCACTGTTGGTGGGAATGTAAATTGATACAGCCACTATGGAGAACAGTAGGGAGGTTCCTTTAAAAAGTAAAAGTAGAACTACCATATGACCCAGCAATCCCACTACTGGGCATATACCCTGAGAAAACCATAATTCAAAAAGAGTCATGTACCAAAATGTTCATTGCAGCTCTGTTTACAATAGCCAGGACATGGAAGCAACTTAAGTGTCCATCGACAGATGAATGGATAAAGAAGATGTGGCAATATATACAATGGAATATTACTCAGCCATAAAAAGAAACAAAATTGAGTTATTTGTAGTGAGGTGGATGGACCTAAAGTCTGTCATACTGGGTGAAGTAAGTCAGAAAGAGAAAAACAAATACCATATGCTAACACATATATATGGAATCTAAAGAAAAAAAAGGTTATGAAGAACCTAGGAGCAGGATAGGAATAAAGACGCAGATGTAGAGAATGGACTTGAGGATACGCGGAGGGGGAAGAGTAAACTGGGATGAAGTGAGAGAGTGGAATGGACATATATACACTACCAAATGTAAAACAGATGGCTAGTGGGAAGCAGCCTCATAGCACAGGGAGATCAGCTCAGTGCTTTGTGACCACCTAGAGGGGTGGGATAGGGAGGGTGGGAGGGAGATGCAAGAGGGAGGAGATATGGGGATGTATGTATATGTATAGCTGATTCACTTTGTCATACAGCAGAAACTAACACACCATTGTAAAGCAATTATACTCCAGTAAAGATGTTAAATAAATAAATAAATCATATTGGCTGAATGACAGACATAGGCAGCACACACCCATCATCTGCTGACACAGGATAATGAACAAGCGTAACGTATTTTCCAGCTCACTGGAAGAGAAGGCTCTCGAGAAAAATGCTACCGCCTTATTTTGTATTCTAGTAATAATAAACCTCGCTTGGACCCATAAAGGGAATTAATGGCCAGCTCATCGGAATGGAAATTATAAAAAATAGCTTTAGAGCAGGGTTCAACAAGCCTTTTCCGTAAAGGGCCAGAGAGCAAATATTTCAGGCTTTGCAAGCAACACAGCCTCTGTCACACCATCATCTTTGCTTTTTTAGGTGTATTTTCTGTGTGGTTTTTTTTTTTCCCCCAACAATGCTATGAAAAATGTAAAAACCATTCTTAGTTCCCAGGCCATTCAAACCGTTGCTGGCCGACCCCTGCCTTAGACCATGGTAAGAATAGGACACTTAGAGTCCCAAGTCCCTCACAATTCAACCCAAGGGGCAAATCCCCATCCATGTCTGATTTACCTCCTTCAGTCTCTCCAGCTCGTTTTGGAGGGCCTGTTTGGATATTTCCACTTCAATCATCTGCTGTCGGAGAGTTTCATTCTCATCTTCAGCTTTAGCTCTCTTTTCCTCCACAGTTTCAAGTTCATGGTGCAACCTGACCGACACATCTTTGGCCACCTGCATCAACCCACAGAGACCGTCATCAGGAAGGGAAGCTTTCTGTGTGCTAAGGGTACCTCCAAACAACTTCAGAGGCAGAATCATTAAGGAATATTATATTACACCAAAAAGGAAAGATCCTGGCAATACTAACAAGCCTAGTTTTAAAGGAGGAAGGTATTAGTTTGAAACATGAAATCCACATTAAGGGAAAATATGACATTCATCTGGATTAAAGGCCACTTTGCAAGGCCCTGCTCCTTCTAGAATATCAATATCCCAGGAGCACATGCTTTAAATGACAAGTTAAAAATCATCACCATCATCATCAAAAAAATAAACATTTCTGTTCCCCAAAATAATACAAAACCTACCTGCTTAAAAAAAACAAATGAAGTAATTCTGTATGCAGTAGATGTTTCATGTAGTCAAGTTTTAAATTGTCTATTCTGGTAAAATATTTGAATGCTAAAGGCAGTTAAACATTTTTACTTTCTAAAAGGAAATAAGGAAGGAGATTTTTGTGAGAGAAATATAAATCACCTTTATATCACATTGAATGACATTTTGTTAGTGGTTTATAAATTTGAGAGTTACAAAGATTCTTTTCCTGTTACCATAATGAAAGGCTAAATGAGATTTCCTAAGGACTCGTCCAATAACTAGGACATTATACATAATTCATCTCTAGATAAATGATTTGATAATTGGGGCAGGAGAGAAGCCATGGTGGAGAGGACAAATGGAATAAAGTCTGGGATTTCTTCACCTCATTCCCACTTCCACCAATGATTCTCAAAGACACTTTAGACAGTAAGTTATGATCCTATTTCTCTTTCAGTTAAATCACCACTACAAGTCTTACTTGGGTTATAGTACTTTCAGGTTTTCTGCATCCTAGAAACTTAAATAACCAAAAAAAAAAAAAAAAAAAAAAAAAGTTAAGTGACTATGATCAACTTTTAAAAGTGGTCTTTGACTATAACTGAATTGATAATCAATCTTTAAAATATTCCAGATCTGTAGAAGGAGTTTCTGCACAATTTCTAAAGAACGGTCAGATCAATGGGCAGGTATTAATTCTTTTTTTACTGAACATCTATTACTATAATTTCTTTTCTTTTTTAGGGGGGGTTAAGATTCCAGTTCATATGAGGGATTTAAGTCTTGGTCCAAAGCCATATGGCTACACACACCTTATAAACCATCACGTGAATGAAGAATGTTTAAGCTGAATTCTGTTGAAAGAGAGAAACACTAACAGAACCTCGTGTAAGTGGGTTCTGAGGGTTGCGTTTCAGGTCTGCAATCGTACAGAAATGGTACAGAAACCTGTATCTCTAAGACACAATCTAGGCAAATCTGTGGAATTGTACAGAAACTCCCAGCAGCTCCTTTGGGGAAGGCATGTCCCATCCACCCGGCTCACTCACCTTTAAGTCCTGCTCCAGACTTCGGATGAGCTCGCCATCCACCTGCCCGGTCTCTGCCACCTTCAGGCTCTTCTGCTCAGCCTTCCTGAGGCGGTACTGCAGGATTCGGCAGTTTTTATTGGCGCGGTCCAGTTCCCGCCGAAGCTCCTGCAGCTGGTAAACATCTTCCTCTAAGTAACTGTCTCTCATCTCTTCCATTTCAGCACGGAGTTCATCCAACTCATCCTACACAAGCCAGACAGAGGAGATTGAGAAGCCAGGTCCATCAGAAAGGATGGAGTCGTCCATCCACCCCTGCTCTGCAATACTGTGAACTTTCTGCACAGTTACCTGTTGGCTTCTGGCCACAACTGTGTGATACGACACAGGGACTCTGGAAATTCTCACGCAAGACAATTATCACCAGATGTCTGTTCAGATCTTATGGATCCAGAAGCCAAAAACGAGCATGGATTATTCATTGCAGGCTCTCAGCATTTACCCTGCTCCCAATCTTTCCTTACATAATCATCACCATAAACGAAGTCATCTCTGCAGATAATTAAACCTTTAGATTCAAACCAAACGCTGACCTAAACCCGAGTCTCTAAGACACAATCTAGGCAGTAAGACAGACACTGCCTGCAAAGAACACAGACTTTAGTGGGGTCATAATTGTGATTTGTCTGGGAATTATAACATACCCGCAAATGTCCCTAAAATTCTGTCTTGACTCATGATTCTAAAGATAAAACCGGGAGATCAGCTCAGTGCTTTGTGACCACCTAGAGGGGTGGGATAGGGAGGATGGGAGGGAGACGCAAGAGGGAGGGGATATGGGGATATACGTATAGCTGATTCACTTTGTTATAAAGCAGAAACCAGCACACCATTGTAAAGCAATTATACTCCAATAAAGATGTTAAAAAAAATAAACATAAAACCCGTGCGCTGTTTTTTTCCCATTCGCCTGCCCTGCATTTCCCATCTCCACTCCACTCTGGTGTCAACATGAAGACACGCGGGTACAGGAGAAACCCAGGAGTTATTCCTGGCTCCCTCCCCGCCGCATCCCAGGCCACAGCCAATGCAGTGCTGTCAGCTCAAAGGCCAAATACCTGCGGCTCTCCCGCCTCCATCCCTCTCAAGGGAGCCACAGGTAAGACTTACACAGGTAAGCCCATCACCTGGGTGCCCTGCTTCCCCTCTATAGCCCAGGCTCCACCCAGACTTACCCTTTTCATAAGTAACTCAGACCACCTCCCCCTACTCATACCCTCCAGGGGGCTCCGCATCACACGGAGGAAGTTCTTCCAGGTCCTCCCCAGCGCCTGCATGCTACCCCCTCCTTCCCTGCCACCCTGCTGCTTCCACAGGGTCCAGGCGGTTGGAGGCCTTTCCCCTGTTATGGCCTCCCCCTCCTCCCCAGCTCTTTGCGGAGCTCACAGTCACACGATCACACAACTTGGAAGGCACACAATGCCACCCCCCTTGCCATCCCCCAACCCCCAGTCTCTAGTCCAGGCCCTGCCCCTCCCCGCCACCTCCTACCGCGGCCTAATGTTATCTGTGTTTCTTCCTGTTCATCATCTGTCGTCCACCCACGAAGGTAAGTGCCAGGAGGGCAGACACCTGGTGTCTCCCAGTGTCCAGGGCAGTGTGAGCCACACGGCAGGCCCTCAATAAATATTTGTGGAATTACTACCCATGAACCTCGGTCAACACCTAGAAAGACCAAATCCTAAACACGACCCAAACCAGACATCCCCGCGCTTTGCTTTGTTCCAGTCTTGTAGTCTGGTCCTGGAAAATTCTTCCCAAACCCATAAACACAGCTGCAGCATGTGATGAGATATAAATTCTATTATAAAGACTTCAACAAGGAGCAATTTGGAAGACGGGAGATTAAGAAAAGCATTCTAGAACTGTCTTGATTAGTTTGATAATTGATGGCATAAATGCCTCCAGATTAGGGTACACTCGTTCATCTTTTTTTTTTTTTTTTTTTTGCCACACCACGCAGCTTGTGGGATCTTAGCTCTCCGGTCCCTCGGCAGTGAACATTAGGAATCCTAACCACTGGACCACCAGGGAATTCCCCATTCCCATTTGTTTTGTTCAATTAATACTGAGGCTCAAGGGAAAAATTCTCCCAAATGTGGACACCCTAACTTGTCAGCTCTCACCCTATTCAGTTTGTTCCTGGAGTCTGACCACCTTTGCTAATCCTGCATTTATTCTTAAAACCAGGGATTTACTTACAATAAAGAACAAGAGCTTCCCAACACCAGAGTCTCAGGTAGACAAGAAACTGACTAGAAAGGAATCTCCTGAAGAGTATCTTACCCTGGGTAAGATTAGGTCCAAGAAGTGTAACAAACGAATTGGGAAGCTTTGTGGAAAAATACAGACTGGCGCCAACAGGGTGAAAACAATTGTCCAGCCAACCCCACCCGTGTGCAGCCATCACCTATATGGGAAAGGGCACAGATGTGGCACCTCATTCCCCCAAGCCCCAGTCTGTCGGTTCTCCCACTCTGTCCACACCACCTGACCAAGAGCATTACCTACTTAGTTGACCATGACTCCAAGTGGAGCCTGCTTCAACGGACCACCAAGGAGAACGCATGTTAGAGAGGAAAGCTTTACCAACATCCCTAGTAGTCAAATGAATAAAATGTTTTTGTTCTCATCTGCTAAGTGTTCTTACAGAAATTCTGTACCAGTGATGACAGCCTCATTAAAAATATAAGATGTTCTAATGTGTCTTAGGAAAGGTAAATCTTAACGTTGAAAATGTTATCATGTATAAGCAAGTTTCATTGCTGTTTTTTCCTTCGTGGAGATCTCTTCCTATCAATCTTATTCCTGGTAGGAAAATTTGTTGGCACTGGGAGTTACTGGGCCGAGCACAGAGGCCGGTCACTGGAACACCCATGAAGAGAATGGGCAGGCTGGGCTCTTCAGATGCCTGGAGAACCCACCTATTTCAGGAAGGTCCTTTCAACCTGCAGCAAATAGGTTGTTCCTGATGCCTGATCCCTGCACTGAGCCATGGAAGCTGTGCCCTTGACCCAACCCACGCTGGAGGAGACCAACCACCAGCTGCAAGCTTCAAAACAGGCCTGTGCATGCCATCCTCCCATAAAGGGTAGAGAGTTAGTCCCGGATCTTCAAAATCAAGGTCAAGCTTCACTCAGATCCCATCTGTGAATCTGATCTGACTTTGAGAAAAAGCCTCACCTCTACACACGTCTGAATACAGTTAAAATTGTTACACTGGGTAACTAATAAAAAATAGTTCAATACAGGCAATAATCACTATATGTATGTACACATACAAATATCCAGTGGTGTTGGGCATTCCGTTTATGGAAGGAACTGGTTATGATTGCTTTTCCTTCTAGAAAGCTTATCAAGTCATTAATGCCTGAAATGATATATTATTCAAACACCAGTTTTAAAATGTGACATAGCCATAAAAAGACATATGATACGACTTCCAGGTAAAAAACGTTCTCTGGTTTTCAGACTTCGTAATGGGGGTGGCATGGGGTTGGGGGAGGCCCTCATCGGCCCAATGTTAAACGCTGGCTATGTCCTACGGACGCCTACACCCCCGCTGCAGGCTGAAAAAGTCTGTTCCAGGGCTAGACGAACCCACACCTCCAGATCACCGAGTAGGCCAGATGTAAACAGCTAATATTTTTTGGCATAAGTAATCACTAACATTAGTTGTACTGAAAAGAAAATTAGGGAGAGACCATAATTGCATGTATTTGAATCATTGCTTTTGTAACTCATTTTATCTAAATTTGTAGAACAGAAGGCATCCTTTATTAAGCACTTTACCTTCATTACTAAGCCTGGGTTATTACTTCATAATAACCCTACCAGGGACACACGACCCCCATTTGACAGACAAGGAGGCCAAACCCAAGCTGGTAAACACATCCAAATCCTCTCGGCTAATAAATGGAAGCCCAGCTACAAACCCAGGCTGTCTGGTTCCACACACATGCTCTTTCCGGTAAGTGCTAGAAATTATCTGCAACAACCAGGACAAATGAAACAATAAGCTTTAAATCATATTTTTAGAAGTCCACCGTCGGTGTAAAATAATAAAAGCAAGCTAACGTTTAGACCTTGACATTGTCAATGTGCAGGTATACTTATATTTTCACACTTTGTCCTCACGAAAGCATTGTAATATGCAGAAAAGGTATCAATACCCCCTTTTGTAAAATGAGGACATTGAAATTCTAAAAGTTTAAATGCTTCCCAACACTAGCCTGTAGCAGAGATGGGACGAGGCCAGGGTTTCAGCTCTTTTCATGGAGCCTTGAAAAAAGCAATTTTCAGGTTCAATGAAAAGAAGTTCTAAGAAAAGCGAATTATGAACCACGTAAGCTAGCAGCAGACATTTGAAAAACCAAAACTGTGATTATTCAGATTCGGGTCATGATGAGAGTGATTTTCAAACTAAGATTACATTAATTTTCTGACAGCATGCTCTAATTTAGAAAACATTAAAGAACCTTAAAGATGTCTGCCATTTAAATGCTTAAAAAAAAAAAAAAAACCAAGTCAAGCAGAAAATATAATGTTTCTGGCAGACAACATTTACACATGGTAAGTAAAAGTGGAAAATTGCTGTTGTTTTTTAATACAGATAATAAGAAAAAAAGTGCCCTTAATCAAGTTTTATATTGAATTAACATCAGGTCTGTCAGATACTCAAACGTTAGATCATTATCACATTGAAAAGCTAATTTAGTTTTAACTAAATATACTTTTCAAATTTTGTATATAAAATGAAACCTTGATGTACTGGGAAGTTCCCCAACTACTCCCTTTTGCCTGCAGATAACAAATCAAGCGTTATTTTACATCTATTTGACACATATCAAATTCGAGAAATAATGAGGTACCATGTGTGCACTAGAACCAAGATTAAAATTTCAACGAAAACCTCTTTACAGATAGTTTTATCCACCAATATAAAAACCAAATCCACATGGTAAAAGCAGTGAAAACTCTTGATCATACTGACAATCTTATCAGATCTTAATCGCCTTTAAACCTGAAATCAATAATTAGTCCTATTTTATTCACCCCTCTCTAAATAGACCCAACTTAGGCAGTGAGAGCAGTCAGCTGGCTACTGTTGCAATAATTCCCTCTTCTGGGAGTTACAGACCTTACCGTCTGTTGTAATATACAATGAATCCACCTCGCTTCCCTCCCGTACAATGGAACTGTTCTCTGCAGAGTCCCAGCTGAGACTCAGAAGGCTCAGGGACCCTCCCATTGTTTACCAAGTGACGGTTCATCCGGCAGCGATGGCCCTGTGTTCCCTGGTCTACATGATCTTGCCACCTAAGGTGATTACAGCCGCTTTTTCGCAGGCTGAATAAAGAGTGGGTGTGGAAAGCAGAAGGTCAGGAAAGAATAGGGATACTGTCTGCTTTAACCTTCCAGAAGAAGGGAGGAGGGCCGGGGAGGGAGGGAGGGGCTGAAGCGCTTTACACTCAGAACTGTTTATTCTTGCCTCAGTGTCCACCCCACACCCTCCCTTTCCAGGCGGCGCTGAGCATCTGGACCCTGAGCAGCCAGATTTAACCAAATCCTTTCAGACCTTGAAACTCCAAAGTCTCCAAGTGAGACGCAGGGCGGTGAGGCTGGATCGGTGCTGATACACTGTAACCTCTCGACCCAAATGGCCTCACCAGTGGTCTCCCTAAGAAATCACTCCTCTCCAAGAATCTAACAGTATCTGCTCTGTAGCTAGCGCTGACTTTTGTTTTAACCAGAAGTAATTCTTCTGAAGTAACTGAAAAGGCAGAGCAAACTCAGCAGCCCTTCCCCCACTGACCTTGCGGGCCCCCGCAGGACACGGGCACTTTGGGGTACACTATTTGAGGGCAGGGAGAAGGGTGTCGTGCGAGCATCCCCAGTAACACGAGAAACATTTTCAAAATAGGCCAATAAACTCAAAGCGATTAAACCCTCCTGAAAAGCCTGTGAAAACAGAGAACATAATTAATATGTTCACAATGAGCTCTAGGGCTTGTCTGATTGTCTTGGAGCAATCGAGCAAAAACGCAGTGGCGGCGGGCAAGGAACACTCCAGCAGCGTTTCGTGGACGCCGTCATCACTAAGATGTGCCTGGGTCTGGTCTGAGAAAGAAGCAAATGTCTTTCGACAACTGAACTCAATCTCGCACCTTAATTCCTGAAGCCTTCCCAATACATGCGAGTTCATCAGCGGTCAAGGGCCAAGAGTGCTTTTCTGACTGTGCTTTCACACAAAAAGCCAGCTACCTGGATTGAGTAATTATGCACTTCTCATCTAGTCACCATGGTGCCCTGTGATGACAGTAGGGAAGCAGGGTCAGGGATGGCCCCGTACAGCTCCACACAACAGAAGGGGGCACTTCTCTGTTGACAGTTGATTTTTAAGAAAATACAGCAGGCTGGTAAAAACCAAGAGAATTCCCCTCGAATTTCCTGATCAGTAACACATCCTCCTACAGTTTTGAGGCCTTAGTTTTCTGCTTGGATTACTCTTAGGTCATTCTAGCTCAGAAACTGTCTTATACAGTAATGGTGGCAGAACTGACTCAGGAAAGCTTGTAATACTTGTGGTCACCATCCTCCAGAATATATCAAAGTAAAATTTCTGGGTGGAGTCTCCCTTCTAATCGCGAGAGTTCTGTGCAACATTCCCTAAGAAAGCAGTAGGTCAAGGACTCGCTTTTATCTACCATCAAAAAAAGTACCAGTGAGAATAAGAGCAACAAAAAGAGACGTTTGGGCTTATAATGTGCACGCTCTAAACCTCACGTGCAAAAGGCAGGCCTACAGCAAAAGTCATTGCCCATGAGGTCACTGATGCTCCCAGCCCCATTTTGCACAAGTGGGCGGGCTCGCTGACCTTTAGAAAAGTCTAGCAGGGTTGCTGTCTTTCTTTCCCACATTGAACTACTGTCATTTAAGCTTCTGAATAGCCAATCATGTAACTCACACATGTGTTTGTGATCATTCTTCTGACTTCCTAGCCTCCGCAGACCTCCTCTATCTCCGCTTCTCTCCTGCTGTCAGAGGAAAGGCTGGGAGATGGATTCAGGCATCATAAATGGTCGGCCATGACCTTTCTCCACAGGAAATGGCAACTGACATTTCCCACAAACTAAACATTGCCAGTGGGGTTTATGGGACCATTTGTCCACAGGCTAGTGGAGAGGTGCTCTTGGTGGCCCTTTCACCTAAAAAGAGGGCCCCTAGGAAAGCTAAACACTGGGAACATTTTGAGCTAATAAAAAACTCTAAGGCAAGCGTGTGCTCAGAAAAGGAGCCTTCATGGAAATAGGGTTGCAGCCTGGAGCAGGGAAAGAACAGAGGTCTGGGGGGCAGGGAAAATACAAGCTGCATCGCTTACTAGCTGGATGACCTTGGGCAAGTCACTGAGTTTTCTCAGCTCTCAGCATCCTTGTCTGTGAAACTGGAGTTATGATAAATATAACAATGATACCCTATGTTGCTGTGAGATTCACTGAAATATCAAATACATCAGATTAGGTGCCAGGGTCCGACACCTATTTCCTTCACTGAGAATCTAACATGAAAAAATAAAGCAAATAACCAGTCATCTAGGAATGAACCCCGAAATGACTGCCTACCTAAGAGCAAAGATGTAATGAGAAACATCTTTTCTTCAAAAAAAATTTTAAAAACCTTAATTTTCTGTTACTTAGCTGTCATGATTTGGATAAACATCATTCAGTCAGAAACGCTGTGGGTCAGGGATTAGGCTAAGAGCTGAGGCTACAAAATTCAATAAGATAATCTTCCTTGTCCTCAGGGAGCTTACTTCCACGGCAGATTTACAAAAGTGCTGATTTCACAACAGAGTCACACACGATACCGTGGCTCTTTCTCTTCCAAACCTCTGAATTTCACTCTGTTATCTATTACATAAGAGTCGGTGACAGGGACTTCCCTGGTGGCGCAATGGTTAAGAATCTGCCTGTTAATGCAGGCGACACGGGTTTGTGCCCTGGTCCGGGAAGATCCCACATGCCGCGGAGCAACTAAGCCGGTGAACCACAACTACTGAGCCTGCGCTCTTGAGCCCCCGAGCCACAACTACTGAGCCTGCACGCCACAACTACTGAGCCCATGTGCCTAGAGCCCGTGCTCAATGAGAAGCCACCGCAATGAGAAGCCCAAGCACCACAGCGAAGAGTAGCCCCCGCTCGCCGCAACTAGAGAAAGCCCCCACGCAGCAACGAAGACCCAACGCAGCCAAAAATAAATAAATAAATGAATTAAAAAAAAAAAAAAAAGCAAATGTACTATTTGAAACGTCTCACTCCAAGTCTCCATCTGCTCTCTTTCCCCACCACTCTCCTCCTCTGCCTCTTTGAACAGGATAAAATAACCACTGGGCTCAGTGGGTTAGAGCAGCTTCTGCAGCCGGGGTTTAGGAATACTCAGCAGTTCACTGCTCTGATCCCAGTTTGAACTTCACACTTCACCACCAAGCACCTTAAAAGCTCACATCCTTGGTCCCACCAGCCAACACTTGGCCTCCATCAGGGACCATCAGCATTTGCTGAGAACACAGGGCGAATCACAAAACCCACTGATAAAGGAGGTTTCGGAGGAAACATATTTAACTGTCTTAACAGAAACAGGAGATTTACACCGGTGGAGCTATTTACCAACCTGCGTATCACAATAAATTAAAACAATTGCTTTCAGGACAGATCTCCTTAGTTTCAGGTGACCTACCCCCACCCCCAACACTGCCTAAATCCTCTTTCCTGCAGCGCCAGCCCTCCTCCTCCTGGAAAAGATGGAGTCAGACTTGTGCCCCAAAGCTCACAGGACCCAGAAGCCCCTTAGAGTGGGCCCCGCCACCAAGTGCTCAGATAGGACGCAGAGGCTGCGATTCCCTCGAAAGTGCCCCGGCGTGAGCAAGGCATCAAGTGGCCTCTCCTGACACGGAAAACCCAGCTGGTGGACGCTTACAAAGGACCGGCCAGCAGCACACAGTGGTCCCTCCGCTCAGGCCGCACTCAGGAGACTCCTGAACTGCAGGTTTATCACTCACTGAAAACGCCGAGGCCCTCTGTCTGCTCTGTGAGCCCCGGGGGAGACACGGAGGGCGCCCGGCTTTCTGTAACTAGGGGAAGCGGCAGGCGAGTCTGCAGCCTGGGCCACCACACCCTCCGAACGCCACTCTCCTCCCACGGAGCCCGGCCCAGAGCCCTTCGGCTGGGGAAAACCCGCTCCCACAGGCTAGGGGTCTGGGGGTCGGCTACACATCCAAAAAGTGACCAGAGCCGGCACTCTATAATCAACGCAGCATCAACAGGGGCAGAGGCATCCGCGGAAAGCAGCAAGACTTCTAGAAACAAGCTAAGTGGGTTGAGAAGCAGCCCGGACCCACAGGTCTTGCTGCTCCTTCCAGAAGTTTTGGCTCCTGTTCCCAGCGCCCGGTGTGTGCGGGGGGCAGGAAAGTGAATGGCAGCAGGAGAAAGCGGAAGGCGGGGCTCGCGGGTTCCAGCCCGCACCCAGACGTGGAGTCGCCTCCGGGCCACCGGCGGCGGGGCGGGCTGCGCACCTTGAGATAGTCGTTCTCCGAGCGCAGCTCCTCCATCTCCCGCAGCAGCTCCTCCTCCTCCGCCGCCGGTACCAGCCGGGGCTGCTCGCCCGGGCCGTGCTCCTTGGGGTTCCCGGGGACCGTTCGCTCCGGAGGAACGCACCCCCCTGCATCCTCCGCCACGCCGGGCCCCGGGGACCCCGCGGGGACCCCGCTCGGGCTGCTCCGACCCCCAAGGCAGGCGGCGGGGGGCGCGGCGAGGAGCACTGGGGGCTCCGGGCTGCCCGGCGGCACCCCCCGAGCCGCGGGGCTTGTCGTGGGGGCTCCCCGCAGGGGTTCCCGGTCGCTGGAGCCCGTGCCGGACTCGGCGTCGCTGCTGGCGGCGGGGATCAGGCGCTGCTCGTCAGACAGGGGGTCCGAGGGACAGTCGGAGAGGTCGGAGCTGCTGTCGGTGTGGCTGATGCGCGAGCCGGGGGCCGGGGAGCCGGTCGCGGAGGTCACGGCGAGGATCACGGCGGGGACGGGGACGATGGGTACCCGGGGCCCGGAGGCGCGGGCGGGGACCACCCCGGAGCCGCGTTTGGCTTTGCGGCCCTTGGCAGCGGCGGGCGGCGGCTCGGCCCCGGGCGGCGGCTTCCCGACCCGGGGCAGCGGCTCGGCGGGCGCCGCGCGCGCCGCCCTCCTGGGGCCCGGAGCGGCCTTGGCGCCGCCCGCTGCTCTGGCCCCGGCGCCCGGCGGCGGCTTGTCCTTCGCGCCGGGGGCGCCGCCGCTGCGCCGGGAGAGGCGGCCGGGCGCGGCCGGGGGCCCCGGCGAGGGCGGCGCCTTGCCCGCGAGGCTGGGCGAGCGCGGAGCGGCGGGCGCCGGGGCTCGGCCCGAGGAAGGGGCGGCCGGGGCCGGGCCGGGGGCCGCGGGCCGGCCGTGCAAGTCCTTGAGAAATGGCCTGGCGGGCGAGGGCGCGCGGTGCAGCCGCCTCCGCTCGGCCAGCGGGTGGAGGTGGTGGTGGCGGTGGTGCTGGCCGGGCGGCTGTGGCTTCGCATCCGGGGCGCCGCCGGCCGCGGGGCCATTCAGCGTCTCCATGGCCGGGGCCCGGGCCGCGAGCAGCAGCTCAGGCGGCGGATGCTCCGGGCGGCGGCGGCGTGCAGCCTCCCCGCGCGCCCGCTCATCACTGTCCGCCAGCCCCGCCCGGTGTGCGCCCCGCACTCCCGCGCCGCCGCCGTCCCCCGCACCCCGGCCCCGAGGATCCCCGCGGGGCTCGCGGCCTCCGTCTCCTGGCTCTCCTCCGGCTGAGGTCACCAGCGCTCGCGTTCTCCGGGCGCGGCGGCGCGGCGGCTCCCTGCCGCTCGCATCCCCTGCGCGCGGCGCGCCGGGCTCGCACACCCGCCCTCGTCCAGCGGCAGCGGCGCTGGCGGCGCGCTCCCCGCTCCCGCGCCCCGCTCCCCGCCCAGCCCGCTCCCCGCAGCACCGCCCGCTCGGGCCCGCGCCCCCCTCCCAGCGCGGGCCCGCCGCCCGGTGCGCATGTCCCACCTCCCGCCAGCCGGCGCCGCGATGGGGGCGGGGCTGCGCTCCCGGACTGTGCGCCGGCTGTGGCCCCCGGCCCTCTCCGCCCTGGGACCCTCGTGCTTTTCGAGGCCGGGGAGGCAGTACGGGAGCTGGGGAGGGAGGGGGAAGGGGCAGAGGTGAATTGGGGGGCGGGCGCTGCCCCCCGGTGTGGCGGGAAGCTGGAGGTCCGGGAGGGTGGCTGGGCCCCTCCGCAGGGTGCACCCTCGGGGCGCCGGCGTCCCCTCCGCGGAACAACGCCCCCCCACAGGCCCCCGCATCCAGGCCAGCCTCCCAGGGCCCCTTAGTTCCGCCCCCCCGTCCTCTCCCTCAGGGCCGAAGTCTCCACCCTCCTTTAAGGAGTGCTGGGACCCGACGCAGCTACCTATCGGGTCCAAGGCGCACGGGGCTCCAGAGTTGGCACCCCAGTAGCCTCTGGAGCTCAGAGGAGAAGCCGCTGTCGGAGTAGGAGAAGCATCTTCGCCAAGCTTGGCGTCAGAAAGCGAACTCACATTTAGTGTCGGCTGCGAGCCAGGCCCTGTTAAGACACTCCAGCAGCTCGGGCAGCGGCATTGTTTCATTTCATCCTCATAACAAACCCAACTACGAATTACTTCTGTCTTATTGAAGGATGAGGACATGGGTGCGGGAGGTGAAGTCAGTGCCGCAGCCAGGGCACGCTGGCTGGGACTCATACCCAAGTCTGTGCAGTGTTCAGTCCTACATGTTGTCCCCTCGGAGAACCCGGAGCTTGAGCGCCGCTTCAACCACTGGAGATTCTACCGTGGCTCACTGACCTTTTCAAGCCTCTGTTCCCGCCTCTGTATGATTAGAAAATACCTCCACCTGAGTGTGGGGCGTGAATCAGCAAGGATGAGAAAACACTGTGTAAGCTGTAAAGTGCTGTTCTATATCACTGAGTGTAGCTTTTGTCCCAGGTGTTGGACTGTAATAGAAAAGAACCTTCGTGTCCTATTACAAATTAATCACTAAAGGGATGTTGCCTATAAGCTTAAATTATACATAATGACCCGCCCGTCTCTGGGAACCCCACCTCCCAGGAAATGAGCTTTAAGCTAAAACACCTTTGTTAAGCTCACGGGAAACCTCCTGACCAGGCCCACCTGTGAATGGCTGCAGGAAGGAAGAAATTAACATATTCCCCTCTGAGTTTGGCCAGAAACAGGACTCTACCCCCCTCCCCTTTTAGTATAAAAGAATTCTGAATTCTAACTTGGAGAAGATGGCTCTTTGGGACATTAGGCCACCATCTCCTTGGCCTGCTGGCTTTTTTTTTTTTTAGATTTATTTATTTATTTATTTATATTTTTTGGGCTGTGTTGGGTCTTCGTCGCTGTGCGTGGGCTTTCTCTAGTTGCGGCGAGCGGGGGCTACTCTTCGTTGCGGTGCACGGGCTTCTCATTGCGGTGGCTTCTCTTGTTGCGGAGCACGGGCTCTAGGCACGCGGGCTTCAATAGTTGTGGCTCGCAGGCTCAGTAGTTGTGGCGCACAGGCTTAGTTGCTCCGCAGCATGTGGGATCTTCCCGGCCCAGGGCTTGAACCTGTGTCCCCTGCATTGTGGCCTGCTGGCTTTCTGAATAAAGTCACTACTCCTTGCCCCAACAGCTCACCTCTGGATTTATTGGCCGGTTGTGCAGCGAGCAGTACAAGCTTGGACTCAGTAACAGGATGGTGGGCAATACTCAGAGGAATAAGGGCCAGCCTGCCGTCTAGACTTGGCTTTGCTGGGAGGCAAAGGCGGGCAGTGCTTACAAGTTGCTGGGGTCGGCACGGACCCTGACCCAGGAAGGATGGGCTGGTCTAGTAGGTGAGTACCCAGGACCTGCCAGGGCAGAGGCTGTAGGTGGGACATTATCCTCGAGGCTGGGGGAGCCTTTGGAGGATGCTGAGCATGACTGATCTTCTCTACTTAGGAGGATCCCAGTGGCCACAGCAGCAAGGAGAGGGAGGCAGGTGACAGGGAGCAGTTAGCGGCTGCAGCCAAAAGCGCAGATGAGGGCAGTGGTAGTAGGAATAGAGAAAAGGGGACAGACTTTTGAAGATGAAAGGAAAAATAGAACCTATAAGGGAAAAGAATCTGAAAAAGAATATATCTATATATATAACTGAATCACTGTGCTGTACACCTGAAACTAACACAACATTGTAAATCAACTATACTTCAATAAAAAAATATATACATAAAAAATAAATAAAATGTAAATTTAAAAAAAAGGGAAAACATAGACTCCAAAATCTGTGATCTTAACCTTAAATCACCCTACTTAGCCACCTCCTTCAAAAAGTGCGGGATAAAGTCATCACTGACGCAATAGCTAATAAGACCACAGCCATCTATCATGGGGTATTTGGAGAAAAAGGACACAGGTGGTGACAACAGTGCAGAAAGGCTGACAGGTGCCCTGCTCCCACGCCAGGCCCATCCAGCTCTCCCTAGAGGGCGCTCTAACTCTCCCTGGTGCCCAGTGATTAATCAGAAAGTGGCCGCCATCAGTCCCCAGAGCACAGCCGCCTGGAACTCCGGGACCTTCTCCTCGACCTTCTTCCAGAGACACAGACGTCCCCGACACCCTCACATTTCTCGAGAATTATGTCCAGGACTCTTAGCACAAGCTTGCCAGCTCCTTGCACTGCATCTAATCATGCAAAAGACCAGCTCAAAAATGTTTCCGTAAGCTAGTCTTCCAAAAATATCAGCCAGGTTCCATACTCTTTGTCGCCAGCTTCCTTTCCCTCAGCTAGTAAGTCAAACAAACTTCATCCTCTGAACGATTAGCCTGGCGATTGTTTCCATTGGACCTTGGCAAGGAGGTGTCCAGGAATGCTTCCTTTGTTCCCAGCAGTCAGTGCGTTACAGGTGTACCAGATACCTGCTTGCATCATAGATGTTTTTAAAGTCACAGATGATTTTAAAATAACGTTTTGTTCTTGTTAAATCAAGTTAGTCTTAGGGCTTTAGGGGTTTGCTATTTAAAGGAGACTTAAAGTGATTTGTTCTGGAAAACAACAACAAAATCCTGTGTGGGTGTGGCTGTTCGGGTCTGTCTGCCCTCAGACCCTGCCCCCTGCTCTGTGTAGCCAGGGAACAACCCACAAAGGTGGGCTTGCTGGGCTCCTGGGTTTGCTGATTGGGTTTGGCCTCTGGGAGGTGCAGTCAGGAGATTAGAAGGTAACAGCAAGGAAGAAATCAGGGGATTTCTTATCCCCTCTCTGTGCCTCAAGTGGCTTCTGAGCGGCTGGGTCTCCTCTGTGGACTGGCCTGTTGGGGTTCCAGCTTTCCCCAGATGACCTGCTCCCACCGGTAACTTCATCTCCTCACAAGCCTCTCAGTCAAGGATGGTCATGGCTTCCTGGGGCTGCAAATCTGTGGGTGACGTCACTGCCCCTGTTTGGCCCTTGATCCCCCCATCCCATAACCAGTCCCCGCACTGCAGTGCCTGTCTAGGGCCTGCATGCAGCACTGGTGTAAAGAGTAGTTTGGGGAGATAAATTAGGAGCGTGGGGTTAACATACAGACACTACTACATATAAAATAGATAACCAACAAGGACCTACTGTATAGCACAGGGATATACTCAGTATTCTGTAATAACCTATAAGGGAAAAGAATCTGAAAAAGAATGAATATATATATATGAATATGTATAACTGAAAAGAAAATATATTACAAATATTCACTGAAAAATAAAGAGAAAATTCGGATTAAATAAATTTTTTTTTTTTTTTTCTAAAAAAAGGAGTAATTTGCTATGACTGCATCCACAGCCTTGTCAAAGAGCAGCGTGCTACAGTAACAAGAGCTGAGATCTTGCCACCAGGCAGATCTAGGGCAAATCCTGCCTAAGTCACTTGCACTCTGTGTGGCCTTGGGTAAAGTATTATCATCAATATCATCATCATCACTATGATTTAATACCAGTGGAATAATCTCCAATACTTTAAAATGTGAGCAAAGCGAACTTGGAGTGAGAGTTAGAAATCTAGTCTGTGTCTGTACAGTTATATAAAGCGAAACAAATTTTTTTTCTTGTTTGACTCATAGAGGGGAAAAATATGACTGCCTCTGGACGACAGAGATTTTTGCAGAACTTCTGCACCCTCAAAACCTTGTCCACAGTACTTATCTATTTTCCAGTTATTTCCCTTATTTTAACACAAAGGCACTTTAGAATATGAAATCATTCCTGGTCTAAGTCAGAAGAAGTCATCCTCTTTGAAAAGAGTGGAAAGAAGAGACTTTTAACAGAGTGGGCTATTTTTTGGCGCTTCAGGAAAGGTGGGGTTGAAAAGGGACAGCTGGAAGTCAGGTGGCCCTCGTGGGGTGCATGTGCCTCCCAGCTGCCCCTGCAGGGTTACTGCCAAAATGCCACGTGGGACTTGACGCAGGCCAATTCTACAAGGGCCCACAGACCCCTTCACATGGCCAGACTGGCCCCTGTATATGGCTTGGTGGTGGTCATGATGATGGCTTCAGAGGCTCATAAATCTTGAGGACACCAGAAGCACCTGGGGAGCTTGTTACAAATGCAGGCTCTATGGCCACACGCTCTGGAGCCCTGATTTCAAAGGTGTGGAGTGGCGCCCCAATCTGAACTTTTAACAAGCACTTTTGATGCTGATGACCCTCTGACCACACCCGAGAAGCCCTGAGTTAGTGTTTCAAACACAGCTCCAAGCATCACATGCTTATCATTTGCATTTCCTCCTGGTTCTGTTTGAGAGTCCTTCCAATTTTGGTATGAGATTCTGGCAGATAAGAGATGCAGAGACCACGATAAAGGTATAGCCAGTGAAGCGCCAGCTGTAGACAATGTCACAAAGTCCAGGCCTGTCCTAGAGCCAGTCTTAAGTGGTAAGTGTCTCTCTGATCCAAGAACCCAGAGGAAGGGGCTAGATGGTGGCAAGGAGGCTCTTTGCTTGTGAGCAGTGGTTCTTTATGAGGAGGGAGCTCCCTCTTGGAGCATTTGGGAAGTTTGTTATGGTATTTTCTGTCGTTGCAAAAACTGGGTTGGGGAGCACTAGCTGAATTTAGGAGGGGAGTCAGGGATGCTGGATGTTTTGCAATAACCCCAGAGAATTGCCCCATACGCTGCACAACTTCCAAATGTCCTCCTGAAACATTCATGAAGGTTAAAAAAAAAAAAAATTTTTGCTTACCATCATCTGAACCTAGAACGTAACTGTTTATCTTAGTCCAGTCGGGCTGCTGTAACAGAATCCCACAGAATGGGTGGCTTATAAACAACAGACATTTATTTCTCACAGTTCTGGAGGCTGGAAGTCTGAGCTCAAGGCACCAGCAAGGTCAAGTTCTGGAGAGCACCCACTTCTGGGTTACAGACCAACATCTCATGTCCTCACGTGGCAGAAGGGGCAAAGGATCTCTCTGGGGCCTCTTTTATAAGGACACTAATCCCAGCCATGAAGCCTCCACCATCATGAGCTAATCACTTCCCAAAGGCCCCACCTCCTAATACCTTGGGCATTAGGACTTAACATGAATTTTGGGGGGACACAACATTCAATCTATAGCACTGTTTCACACCTAAACACAACACTTTTACATATAAGGCAGTATTTTTAGTTTGTTTTACTATATACTGGATTTTTTTTAAGGCATGCAGCTGCAATAGAAATCAAGACTGGACTTCATTTTATTTGGAGATTTGCAATGAGTTGTGTTTTTTTTTAAATTTTATTTATTTATTTATTTTTGGCTGTGTTGGGTCTTCACTGCTGCGCGGGCTTTCTCTAGTTGCGGTGCGCGGGCTTTCTCTAGTTGCAGTGCGCGGGCTTCTCATTGCGGTGGCTTCTCTTGTTGCAGAGCATGGGCTCTAGGCGCGCGGGCTTCAGTAGTTGTGGCTCATGGGCTCTAAAGCGCAGGCTCAGTAGTTGTGGAGCACGGACCCAGTTGCTCCGCGGCATGTGGGATCTTCCTGGACCAGGGCTCAAACCCGTGTCCCCTCCATTGGCAGGCGGATTCTCAACCACTGCGCTACCTGGGAAGCCCTGCAATGAGTTTTTCATCTTTGATCATTTCGTCATTGATGGCAGTGCCACTCAAAATATTTGAGTCATCAGTATAACACCTGTATTTGTCTGCATTTTTGCAATCGTCTCTATGTATAAGATCTGAGTACTTCATTGTATATATTTTCTAGTATATTTATAAGCTTTATATGTTAAATACATACTATTTTGTTATAAATAACTTTCTTATTATTTCTCTTTCACATTACTATCAAAGCATTGTATTGATTTTTTAAAAATACATGTTTTGGGGAGATGTTCACACACTAACTGATTCTCATTTCACGAAAGGAAAGGGCATTTGTAAGAAAAGACGGGGCGATGTGCTGCCCTTGTTGGGAATCGGGGTTTCTGCCCAGAAAGAGCTGAGCTATTGTGGAGGGTGCCCCCTCGTGGTGGGTGTTGGGATGACATCCCTTCCCCCACAGGAAGAAAACTGCAGAATCTAGAAGCGTCCCCTGGGGGGGAGGAAGAGGAGGTTGGTGATTCTAAGACGTGTCCTTTCATTAAAGGAAGCCGTGTTTCATTATGCAAGCTTTTGTATGTTTGCTAAACTTGAAATTAAAAATTCAGACTTCTTTCCTCTTACAACATAACTGCTAAAATTTGTAAAATTATTTTTAAAAAACGATTGTGGGATTCTCAGCTTGATGCGCATGGAAAACATATTGCTAAAAAAAGGCAAACTCGGGACTTCCCTGGTGGTCTAGTGGTTAAGACTCCGCGCTCCCAAATGCAGGGGACGTGGATTCGATCCCTGGTTGGGGAACTAAGATCCCGCATGCTACCTTGGCGTGGCCAAAGTAATAATAATAATAATAAAATTTTAAAAAGGAAAACTCAGCAAAGTACTCTATCTTTCCCGATTGGCAGCATGTGGACTCTGAAAAAATTCAGGGAAATTAATAGGCTATGTTGTCACCGCTTTAATTTAGAACATTGCTCATTTCCTCATGCAGGTCCTGAAATGCATGGCATTTCTTGTTTTATTGTAATTCACCATTATTTATTTCTCTCCTTACAGAGTTACAACCCTTCAGAACAGAAATGGAGATATGAGGCCAATAACGACTTCCTCCTGCCCAACTTCAATGCTCATCTTTCCATACAAAATAAGAGTAGGTTCACATGGAAAGCAGAAATAGAACAGGCATTTGTAGGTTTCATAGCAGACAGTACTTAGGGCATAAATTTCCTGATTAATACAGAAGATGGGATACTGTTTAAGACAACACACACAAGGGAACTCCCCGGTGGTCCAGTGGTTAGGACCCCACACTTTAACTGCCGAGGGCCCAGGTTTGGTCCCTGGTTGGGAAACTAAGATCCCCCAAGCCGCATAGCATGGCACACCCCCCCAGAAGAAAATCACACATAAAATACATTTTAATTATTAATTCTCATAAAATTACCGTCAAGCTCATTTTAGGAACGAGGAGATAGAATGATGTGGGTTCTATGCCTGGGCACAGTGGTTTGTTCAGATACCTTGGACAAAAGAGCTCAGTCTTCCTGGGCCTTCGAGGCCTAATCTACCAAGTTAGAGAGTTGAACTGAAGCTTTAGTGTATGTCCCGGCTTCACATATCTGAGGACTGAGGTAAACTTTTCAGTGCTATTTTAATTATCAACATGGGATTATTCATAGGAAACTGTAGGTCACCTCTGTTCATTCTCAGACAAAATACCCTCAAAGAATATGAACTAATTTTCATACAAGAATAGTATAATTTAGGGCTTCCCTGGTGGCGCAGTGGTTACGAATCCGCCTGCCAATGCAGGGGACACGGGTTCGAGCCCTGGTCCGGGAAGATCCCACATGCCACAGAGCAACTAAGCCTGTGCGCCACAACTACTGAGCCTGCGCTCTAGAGCCCGCGAGCCACAACTACTGCAGCCTGCGTGCCTAGAGCCCGTGCTCCGCAGGAAGAGAAGCCACCACGATGAGAAGCCTGTGCACCGCAACAAAGAGTAGCCCCCGCTCGCCGCAACTAGAGAAAGCCTGTGCAGCAATGAAGACCCAATGCAGCCAAAAACAAATAAAATTAATAAATTTATAAAGAAAAAAAGAATAGTATAATTTAGAAGGTTAATAGGATGCAATAAGTATGACAAACGTTAGACATATTCCTACTTACCGTACTGGGGCAGACTATTGAGAGTTAATCATGTTTTTAAGAGATTCTCAGTATTATTCCTTAGGATAAGGCCATTTCATATTTGCCTCTTTAAATATTTAAATATCAGGATCTAGGAATTTGAGCGCAGAGAGAAAGCACTGCAATCCTCTCGTTCATCAGCTCCTATTTGGGAAACCCCGTGGCTGGTATCCACTGGTTGTAATTCTGAAGCAGACCTCCCTTCCATAATTAGGGTGATTGTATAATTTATCATCCAGACCGTATAACATTTGAGAATGAAAGGGGGCACAGTTAGTAATTACACAAGACAACAGGCCTGAAGTGGACCAGGGCAGCCGGCTCAGGCTGTACGGTCACCTGTGATTAATGTCCATTCCTCAAGGTAAGAATGTCTCCAGATTGGGTCAGACTGACTCATGTTTACATCCACCTACACTAAGAACATGAACTCTTTTCACTGTGTTTATCTCTTTTAAATATACTTGGGAGAGAAGCCTGTTAAAGAATCTCCATAGCCTGTTCATCCACTCACTCATGTACACACTCATTCATTCAAAGATTATTTATTGGGACTTCCCTGGTGGTGCAGTGGTTAAGAATCCGTCTGCCAATGCAGGGGACACGGGTTCGATCCCTGGTCCGGGAAGATCCCACATGCCATGGAGCAACTAAGCCTGTGCACCACAACTACTGAGCCTGTACTCTAGAGCCTGCAAGCCACAACTACTGAGCCCTTGCACCTAGAGCCCGTGCTCTGCAACAAGAGAAGCCACCACAATGAGAAGCCCACGCACCGCAACGAAGAATAGCCCATGCTTGCCGCAACTAGAGAAAGCCTGCGCGCAGCAACGAAGACCCAATGCAGCCTAAAAAAAAAAAAAAAAGAAAAAGAAAAAGAAAAAGATTATTTATTGAACCCCTTCTAAAATGCTAGGCTACGTATAGATATCGGGAATAGCAGGGATGAAAAAAACATGGCATCTGCCTTTATAGGGCTCATCATCTCATATAGAAAATATAATGAGAAAGAGAAAAGCTGCCCCAGGTACCAGAGCTGGCCTCCGTATCACCTAGGCCTCCACGTTCCTAGGGTCTAGCCTGGCTCTCAAAGCCAAGCCCTGGCACTCTCCTATCAAATATAAACAATGTCACAGAACCTCAACATCAGACGAGGTCACTCTGGGACTGCGATGGGTCAAGACCACTCTGTAGTCATGTCTGAATACAGAGAAAACACAAATATTGTCTAAACCACGGAAATGACCAAATACCCCTTTCTCCCTGCTATATGAGCTGCTGTTTCTTACCAATTACAGCATCAGTCTTGCTCAAGTGGTCCCTCCTTCTAGGTGAGATTAAGATACCCAGTCATAGAATTATCCCTGCTTCCTGACAGCATCCAATCCACCCCAAAGCCCTGCTCCACTGGACCCTCCCCAAATCACCTAACACAAGTCCAAATCCATGTCCTGCAGAGGGCTCCCCCCAGTTTCCATCCCTCCACTGCCACGGGCAATAAACCCAGCGTACTCAACCGCGGTGTGTGAGCTCCAGGTGAGGATAATTATGACTCCAGAGGAAACTTAACATAGCACCCATTCTCTGTTTTACAAATATATCAATATGTGAAACATAGTTTTTGTGCTTTAATGGGTCTTGTTTCTCTTTGAAAAAGACGGCATAAATATGGAAAAAAATATTATCGATATATTTAAATGCTATAAATCTCTGAGCAGCTAAATCTGCTTACTGTTTGCCCAGATCAAAGCCTGCTTTGGAGATGAAGAGAAAGTCTTTTAGCTCCATGAATTTCTTTTGTTCCACAGTGAAGCAAGGATCTTATCTTTTGCACCAACATAATGCCATTTTATAATCTAGGCTACAGCAGTCAGTGATTTCATGAGTTCTCAAGTCCTCTCCGCCGTGCACTGAAGTGGTGTTTATCCATTTCTATTTACTCTGCAGGATGCTTCTAAAATATAATTTGAAGGCTGTAATTGTTTTTGTCCCTAGAAAGATAGGAGAAATAGAGTGGAATGGGCTGTCTCCGGAAGTACAACTGGATGGCCTCTGGAAGGATGTTGCCTAGGCTGATGGTCATCTTTCAAGGATGCTGTAGAGAAGATTCTTATCTGGGCAAAGGGTTTGCTTTCATCTCTATAGTTACATTCATGCTTCTTCCATAGAGTGTAACCTTCCCTAGTACAGAGCCCCAGGGCAGTACAGAAATCCGCTAACAGTAGGTAGTTAATGTGTCTTTGCCTGTTATATAACTGATATCAGTCACCAGGGGAGCAAGTGCATGCAGTCATAAAAGTAGCCTTCATTTTTCTTTCCTTGCTCTTACTTTTAAAAGTTTCTACACATGTATCAAGTTCAAAGGAGTTATTACTTAGAACTTAGAAAAACTTAGAACTGTCCTCTGCTTAAATCTCTCCTTCCAACTAGTCACCCTGCAAGATTCTAGAATCTTAGACTACATTCTATCACATAGAACATTCTAGATTTCATTTTTGCTTTAGTCACTGAAAATAATGATGACCAAAGTTTTCCTTTATATCACTTCTATATATACTTCCAGGGAGGGAAGATGGACCAGAAGTTCAGTTATCTTACAGCTTTTTCAAATAGAAACTCATTTTCATCTCAACTAATAAAGTATAGAGAAATCAAAATCAAAAGCATCAGCAGTTAATACCTCCTAGATACCTGGAACTTTTCAGTGTGAACTACAAAGCAGATTCATACCCTTTAAAGAATTTGTAAACTCAGGAACTGCTGAGAGCAGGCAATTTTTGAGAGGTATGAAAGATACAAAGAGTCACAGTGTGTAATTTTTTTTTTTTTTTTTAAAGGGAGAGTCTTTTTTTTTTTTTTTAAAGATTTATTTATTGATTGATTGATTGGTATGTTGGGTCTTCGTTTCTGTGCTAGGGCTTCCTGTAGTTGCGGCAAGCGGGGGCTACTCTTCATCGCGGTGCGCGGGCCTCTCACTGTCGCGGCCTCTCTTGTTGCGGAGCACAGGCTCCAGACGCGCAGGCTCAGCAGTTGTGGCTCACGGGCCCAGGTCGCTCCGCGGCATGTGGGATCTTCCCAGACCAGGGCGCGAACCCGTGTCCCCTGCATTAGCAGGCAGACTCTCAACCACTGCGCCACCAGGGAAGCCCAACAGTGTGTAATTTTTATATAAATTTTGGGTCTTATACCTCCTGAAATGGACATAAAGTGGACTGAAAGATGCAATTGAGAGACAGCTTTCTTCACTAAACCACAGTTGGTATTTTCATACCACTTGGTCCTTCCTGTGAAACTTCAAGATGCCCAGAACCCTTGCGTCCAACTGGAATCCACCAACCCCAGCTTACCTCTCGGAAAAACAACACATGTAAGAAACAAACAAAGACAAAAATTCTGCCAAGTTAAGACAAGCAAACCATTTAAAACTGACAAAAGCTATCTGATGTGGAAAATACAAATACTGAACCAATCTCCCTGGTTTATGAATGTCACTAATAGCTAATCACATAGAGCATTGAGACTCAGGGACAGATTTTTGGCTTTGTGACCTGGTCTCTGGGGATTGCTGACTGGAGAAACAACTCAGAGGGGCTCTGTGACCTGTTCTGTAGACATCTGTTACCTTCATTCATTCCTACACACTTTTCATTTATTCTTTCAAAAGATGTTGTTGTCACAGGCACTGAATTTATATAAAAGATGAAAACAACTGGCCTCTGCCCTTGAGAAGTTTCTGGACAGACTTCTTTTTTCTTTTTTGAGACAGACATTTAAAAAATGAAAATATTGAAAGAAAGTTTCTATGCTAGTAGAACCCAGGGCCAGCTACGTAATTTGCAGGGCTCAGTACAGGAACCCTTTGTTCTAAAAAGCAGGGGGAAAATGCCATGAAAGTTCAAAAAACAAAGCTTTTCCTTTCATCCACAGTCTCTCTTTCAACTTGTCCTGGTGTTTTTATTTGCTATTTAATGTTGCTCTAAGTAAAGAAAAGTTAAGATTTTAAATCAATAGCATGAACTTTGCCTTAAATCTTTACATTGTGCAATGCCACTTCTAAATGCAAAAACAGGAACTCTTAGCTCCTATGTTGAATCACAGAAATTACACAATTTGTATTTTGATTCTCATACATGTATATGTGTTTCATTCTTATTAAGACAGTGGAAACATTTCCCCAAACTAGCTCAACTGTTTTTATTTTGCTTCTCAATATTCACACATTTCCCACCATTCTCCACCTTCAGGGAAAGCCCTGAAAGGAGAAGAAATGATGGATTGCCCTTTCTTCCCCTTTCCTTTTATGTAATTTTCAGTGGAATCCGTGGCTAATTCAGGGGAGTGGCACAAGTAAGAAATACTACGATAGAGTTCCTTGGCCATTCATGTTTCTTCGAACACCATTACCTTCTGCGTTTTGAAGCTAGTTCTGGTCAAAGCAGTTTCTGATTCGAAAAGAAAGCCTCTAAGAGCCGCCAGCACCCTTGCTCACTCATAAACATAACACACTTACCTGGATTCGCTTGGAGTCTGCTGAAAGCCCTGTATTGTGCATCTGCCGTGGATCTGCCGGGAACTGCCTGCTCTCTGGGGCATCACGGATGCAGATGCAAAGGAGGCTCGGGGAACAGCAGACGTGCATGTAGCATGGGTTTACTCTGCTCATTCATCTGCTTCACTGTCCCACTGGACTTCCCTTAAAAACACAGGTTCACACTGTTGGTGGGAATATAAATTGGTACAACCACTATGGAGAACAGTATGGAGGTTCCTTAAAAAACTAAAAATAGAACTACCGGGGGCTTCCCTGGTGGCAGTGGTTAAGAATCCGCCTGCCAATGCAGGGGACACGGGTTCGAGCCCTGGTCAGGGAAGATCCCACATGCTGCGGAGCAACTAAGACCGTGCACGACGACTACTGAGCCTGCGCTCTAGAGCCCGCAACCCACAACTACTGAAGCCCGGGCACCTAGAGCCCGTGCTCCGCAACAAGAGAAGCCACTGCAATGAGAAGCCTGCACACCCCAACGAAGAGTAGCCCCTGCTTGCTGCAACCAGAGAAAGCCCGCGTGCAGCAACAAAGACCCAATGCAGCCAAAAATAAATAAATTAATTAAAAAAAAAAAAAAGAAAGAAAGAACTACCATAAGATCCAGCAATCCCAATCCTGGGCATATATCTGGAGAAAACTATAATTTGAAAAGATACATGCACCCCAATGTTCATTGCAGCACTATATACAGTAGCTGGAAGCAACCTAAATGTCCATTGACAGAAGAATGGACAAAGAAGATGTGGTACATATATACAGTGGAATATTACTCAGCCATAAAAAAAGAATGAAATAATGCCATTTGCAGCAACATGGACGGACCTAGAGATTATCGTACTAACTGAAGTAAGAGAAAGACAAGTATCGTATCACTGATATGTGGAATCCAAAAAAAATGATACAAATTAACTTATTTACAAAACAGAAACAGACTCACAAACTTAGAAAACAAACTTATGGTTACCAAAGGGGAAAGGTTGCGGGGGAGGGATAAATTAGGAGTTTGGGATTAACAGATACACACTACTATATATAAAATAGATAATCAACAAGGACCTTCCGTATAGTGCAGGGAACTCTACTCAATATTTTGTAATAACCTATATGAGAAAAGCATCTGGAAAAGAATGGATATATGTATGTGTATAATTGAATCACTTTGCTGTACACCTGAAACTAACAGAACACTGTAAATCAAATATACTCCATTATAAAATAAAAAGTAAATTGAAAAAACAGGTTCAAAGCTGAACGTAGTAAGAATTTCAAGTTTAATGCAACAGCAGAGCTATAAGCCAAGGATGGAGCCCGTCTAAGCAGGGATCCTGCCTGACTGCACAGATCATGTGCAGGAAGCCCGCCCAGGGGCATGAAAGTCCATGATGTAAGGTGTGGTGAAGGGCAGCACAGAGCCCAGCAGGAGGCTTCTTTCTGCAGAGATAGCACAGCACGGTGGCTGAGAGCTTGGGCTCTGGGGCCAGACCCCAGCATTGCCTGCTTGTATCCTTGGATAAATTACTTACTCTCTCTGTGCCTCAGCTTTCTTGCCTGTAAAATGGGCATAATGATGGTTCCTAGATCATAGAGTTATTGTGAGGATTAAGACTTTAACGTACATATAAATATTTAGAATCATATGACTTGGCATCTAGCAAGCCCTGAATGAAGATGAGCTATTGCTAGTAGAGACGAATGTATGAGATGATGCTCCCAAACACCAGCATCTAGGGTTCCACACTCAGTAACCAACTTTCTGAGAGTAATTTAACTTCCTGTATCAAACTGCCTGCAGGCAACGGATGTGCTTGATAGTACCTTCCTCAGTGGAAAATAATAAATAGATATTCTGGTTTGCAAATTTGAAAAACAAGAACAAAAACACACAGAGGGAAGTAATTAAGTCTGGTGAGGCTCTCTGATGGAGGAAGAAAATGAGCTTTGTCACAAGGCATAATGGGTCCTAGACATAATTGTTTTCAGTTTCACAGATGAAGAAACCAAAGCACAAAGAAGTAATTCACCAAACACAAGGCTGTTACGTGGCAGGACCAGGCTTACACTCAGAAGTGCCGTGCCCATTTACACCCTCCACCCCACTGTACTCTGCGCCCCACTCCTAGCACGAGCTGCACACACACCTCCCCCCCCACATCAGAGTGGCTGTGGACCTTCCCCAGGAGTGAAACAGCCCACCTTGCAAGATGCAGAGGAGAGAACTTCTGGAGAGACAGCTGGAAGGAAAGAACTGATGACTGTCAGGCAGGTGATGCCCACGGGTCTGCCCTCTTCATGGGAAATGTAATGCCAGATTGTCTGCCCTCTGGGTTCTAAAAGCTGGGAGCCATTCTGGAGTTTCCACTCCTAGGTGAGATGATAGTGGGAGGAGGATTTTAGATTTATCAGGAATCGCAGGTCTTTGGTGGTGCATGGTGTCCATACAGGAAGAGCAAGATCTGCTGAACTAATTCTACGTAAGTTAGAATTTGAAAAGGTGGGGAAGCAGTTTTTGAAATAAAAACGTAAATAGGGCCATCGAGTGCGGAGCAGTGTCACCCACACATGGGAAGCCTAGCCTAAAGCTGTGGAAATAACTCCTTGTCTACAGATCCCTCCAGAAGTTTAAATGTGGTCCGGGGAGAATGTTATCTGAGAGGACCAAAGGAGGAAGCAGTTAGATTCTTTGAGACTCGGGAAAACAGAGACTGTTAAGGCATCAGGGAACCTACTCATGATTTTCCAGTGTCTGTTCAAGGACACTCTTGTGTTTGGACAAGTTTCCCTCGTGCTGCTTTGTGAAATAAACAGTGGACCAGTGTCGGCCACCAAGAGTGGTCTTGGGTTGCATTACGTGCTATAGGGTGAGTAAGAAGCAGGACTTTGACCCACAGCTTCAAAAACTATGAGTATCTCAATCCCAGACATTCATCTGAGCACAATGACAATGAGATCAGATCGAATGCTGATTTAACCAGATATTTTAGGAAAGCCCTTGAAAATAGTAATAGCATCACAGATTCAAAAATCCTGCCATGAGGGTGTGTGATGTTATGGATGCTTTTGCATGTGTGTGTGTGTGTGTGTGTGTGTGTGTGTGTGTGCGTGCGTGGGGGTGTGTGTGTAAGTGGCTTAGCTTATTAGGTCCCAGGGGTGGACGTGTTCAGCTCCCTGTCTCCCATGGCAGTTTTTCCACATTAAAGCTTAGGGAGAGGGTTGCCACAATCCCGTTCTTCCTCTGTTTGTTTTGGAGGACATTGAGGTCTGCTGGGGCTGTGTTGTGTCTGACGGTTGATCTAAGGAGAGAGGAAAAGGATGGCCAGGCATGTGCCCCTGAAATTTTAGTAGGAAGACCTTCTAGAGGACACAGCAGCAGGAAGATGCTTAGGAGAGAAGGCCCTTCTCATGCCGCTTTCCTGCCTCTTTAAGATGGTACAGGTCCCAGGAGTTCACCTTCTCCTTCTGCTTTCCCAAAACTTCAATGAGCATTTTCTTTACACCAGGCACAGACATCACCTCTCCTCCTGCGTCCCCATCCCAGCCCCTCAGCTCCACCCTGCACCCTACGAATGAAAAATGTTGCTGCCATATCAGTACACAAAGGATGCTGCAGCCATCAAGCCATCACATTACAGCCGCCCCGTCGGTGAGCCCTGAGGGCACTCAGGATGGAAACAGGATGCCCACCATCAAGCCCTCAGCCACTGCAGCCACCCCCAAAGGTGCTCCCTGAGGGGACTCAGGATGGGGAAGCACAGGATGCTGGCCCCAGAGAGCTGAGGTGCACGTCAAAGGAAATGATCTCAGTGAGCCCGGACTCACATCTTCCCATACATAGAAAAGCGCTAAATTCCTTAACTTGAGATGCCTGGTTTTCTTTAATTAACAGTAATCTTTTGATGTTCCAACTACCTGGTCTTTGTGGCAAAAGCCCCTATGGATCCTGGCTTCTCCCTTACCTCTTGGGAGCGGCCCATCAGAGCCATCTGAGAGGCTGCGTCCTGGGCTTAAGTCCTCAGTTTTGTCTGCCAAATAAAACATTCTTCTCAACTTTTAGGTTGTGCTTTTTTTTTTTTTCAGTCAACAACCCTATTCAGCTCCCTTAAGGCCTCTGGGCAATGACTGCCTCCTGCTTCCTCTGCTGCCTGGTGGGCTTCAGGAGGGGAATGCCTGGCCAGGACTGTGGCATATGAATCGCTTTCCTTTATTCCCGTATTTATCCTGCACGAAAAACCAGGACCAGGGTGTGTACAAATTTCAGGATACGTCTGACAGATGCCCTGCTAGCTGCTGAAAAATGATTAAAGGAGAAATGTATTTATTTATCCATGCATTTATTTATTACCTTTGCTGTGCAAAATATAAGGACTCCTCTCCAAAGATGTAGATGTGAATGTTTACTTTTTTAATTTTTAAAAGTAAGGACAGAGAATATGTCACATCAATCACCACTGGATACACTGCAAATCTCAAATGAAGGGGGAAATGGAAAAGACATACAGTTTTTGCTCCTGATTTGCAATATTAATAAAACCTTTGTTACTAGTTAGCTTGTGAGTAGAATGAAATAGAAATATCTTGTTAGTGATAAATTTATTCAGGAACTAACTGGAAGGTTAATTTGAATTTATAGAAAATGTATAGATTTTTTTTCTTCTGGTTTAAGAAACCAGCTTTAATGTATACAAATAATGGGAACTAGGCGGCATATGTTCTTTGCCGGTTTAAGAATTGGGACACCCAGACTTAGCTCTGCCCCGTAAGGAAAGAATGACCTGCAAACGCCCGGCTTTGGGACCAGACTGACCTCGGGTGAAATCTCGGAGGACCACAGTGGATCCCTCACTCACTACCTTTGGCTTCCCTTCTCCACCAACAGCTAATAGTAATGAAATACTCATCTGAGAGTCATTGCAAGGATTAAATGAGATACTGTAAGACCTTTTGTGCATTTGAAACACACAGAAAACTTTCAATTAATTAGCCCTGTGACCTTTGGGCAAGTCAACCTCACCAAGACTTGTAATTAGCATATCAAACACCAGCCTAATTCTGCCAGCTCCTCCTCTCACTGCAATTACACCGTTTATATGTAAATGGCACTGCCAGTCCCTGGGTTGTGCCCTCGGAGCTCAACCAAGAAAGTAGTGCCCCATCTTACTGACCCTCCTCCCTTCCTTAGCAAATGCTTGTTCACTGGGAACACAGTGGTCCATGTCTGAGCAGCCCCTAAGGAACTGACCAGGTTGACAAAATGCAGTGTGAATTCTCAAGATTTTTCTGTGGTTCAGTGATGGGAACAGAGATGACCCCACATGTGAGCAGTAGCCACCTGTGGTCTGGAGGGAAGGCGGAGGAAGGTAATTGTACTTGGATGGAGTGTTGCAATGAGCTATGACAGCCTCTTGAAGCTTTTGGAAGCTAAGGGAATTTTACCTGACCTGAAATCACCATCAAGATGTGTGTTTGTGTCTGTTGGTGGGAATGTAAATTGGAGCAGCCGCTATGGAGAACAGTATGGAGGTTCCTTAAAAAACTAAAAATGAAGCTACCATATTATCCAGCAATCCCACTCTTGGGCGTGTATCTGGAGAAAACCATAATTTGAAAAGATACATGCACCCCAATGTTCATAGCACCCCATGTTCACTATTTACAATAGCTAAGACATGGAAGCAACCTAAATGTCCATTGACAGAGGAATGGATAAAGAATATGTGATACACACACACACACAAAATGGAATATTAGTCATAAAAAGAATGAAATAATGCCATTTGCAGCAACATGAATGGACCTAGAGATTATCATACCGAGTGAAGTCAGAGAAAGATAAATATCATATGATGTCAGTTATACATGGAATCTAAAAAAATAATACAAATGAACTTATTTACAGTAACAGACTCACAGACATAGAAAACAAACTTATGGTTACTAAAGGGGAAAGGGGCGGGGAGGGATAACTTAGGAGTTGGGATTAACATATACACACTGCTATATACAAAATAGGTAAACAACAAGGACCTACTGTAGAGCACAGGGAACTATATTCAATATCTTATAATAACCTATAATGGAAAAGAATCTGAAAAAGAATATATATATATATATATGTATAACTGAATCACTTTGCTGTACATCTGAAACTAACACAACATTGTAAATCAACTAGGCTTCAATTTAAAAAAAGATGTGTGTGTGTGTGTGTGTGTGTGTGTGTGTGTGCACGTGTGCACGCATGTAGATTCCAAGAGGAACTTGTATAGTCAGGAAGCTTTGCTGGAATGGGTCTCAGGACTTGCTGGCTGACTCCATTTTCCACCCAAACATCTGAATCAGCCCTAGTTAAGCCTCATTCATTCAGCAAATAAATTTTGCCAAACAGAGAACACAAATATGACTAACCATTGCTTTGGCCTCAGAGACTCTTGTTAAGCATCCAGGAAACAAGCAAGGTGGACGTGTTACACTGTGTCGGGGAGAGGGGTGCAGTGGGCACAGAGGAAAGGGTGAACGATTTTCCCCCGATGAAGGAGGAGGGGGCTGGTGAGAGATGGTCTAGAAAGGAGGTGACCGCTTTTGTCTTTTCCAAATTTGCATTCCCTTGATTTTTAAGGCTCCTTCCCTGCTCCGCATTCTAAAGAAAGACGCTAGCTCTTGCCATCTGTCAAGCTGGAGCCTCCCAACTGGGGACGTGACGTTATCCCCAAGCTAAATGTGCCGGGGTGGGGGGATTGCACAGCTGAGAACCGCAAGCAGATCCCGGTCTCACTGACTTGCTGGGGCCTGTTCCCCTTGAGGATGGCTCAGCCGGCTGCTCGTTAACCTTCTCCCGAGCGAGCGGGGAAACTGGGCAGCCAACAGCTTGGGGTTACCACGGGCCGGTGAAACACCAACCGGCTGTGCTCCCCAGACAAAGCTCCCGGCTAAGTGTAAGCAGCAGGTGGGCTTTTCGCTGGGTCCCTGTCTGGGCCCCTGCCAGTGAGAGAGGGCTCATTTCAGTGGAATGAGGCCTCTCGGAGTCAAGAAGAATGACGGAAAAGTGGTTTATGGACGGGTCTCTCCATTTCCATGCAGCTCACCCAAGGGCAGGCCTGACGGGTATCCCGCAGCCACCTTGAGGAGCTTCAGAGCCCTCGGGGCGGTGGTTCTTCAATCTCCCCCGAATCAGCATCACCTGGAGCTCCATTCCAGGGCCCTATTCGTAGGTCTGCGGTGGGACTTGAGAATCTGTGTTTCCAGCAAGTTCCCAGGTGAGACCACGTTTGACCACCGCTGCCTCAGGGCATGACTCATCCTTGTGCCTAAAGCAAACCTTGCAGATCACGATCTGAGATTTAGTGCAATCTTGCACACAAAGATAAAGGCCCCTGGTAGAGAGATAGGATTCACTCTTGCCAGGGACATTTTGTAGGAAAAGGAAAAGGTTATTAGATGATTGTTGTCAGACCAGATAAGAAAAGGATGTTTGATTAAAGATCACTTTTGTCTCACTTGACTGGGTGCGTAGGTGACAGGTTTCCCAGTACAAGTTCTTTATCCCATTAAAGTTTATCATTTGTTAAATTGTTGTTTTAACTTTTTAAAAATCAAGAATGCTGGGACTTCCCTGGTGGGCCAACGGGTAAGACTCCACACTCGCTCCCAATACAGGGCGCACAGGTTTGATCCCTGTTCGGGGAACTAAGATCCTGCGTGCCACACAGCTCGGCCAAATAAATAAATTAAAAAAAAGAAAAAGAAGAAGAATGTTAATGTCTTCCCAGAAGTCGATTGGGTTTGGGACATGCACTCTTTTACACCAGGATCACAAGCCCGCTCAAGTTCACTAAGGAGGACCCAGAGCTACCCCTTCAGACCTCCAGGAAACGGTGCCCCGCTGCGTGGCACGAGGGAATCTGAGAGCTTTTGCCTTCTGCACAGCAGTGGAGTTGTCTCCACGTCTCTCTGCCAGCGATCTGTCTAGGCTCCCTGTGGCTGTTTGCTCTAGTACTTTTTCCGTCTGTGGGTTTGGTCTCCTGCAGTGATGGCCTGGACCGCTGACCACACCTGCCTTTGCAGCTCTGCTCCCCACATCTATCCGACACAGCCCCTGTGTCCCTGAGCTCCCAGGAGAGAAAATCTGGTTGACCCAGCCTGGGCCAGGTGTCTGCCCCTGGTCCTGTGAGGGAGGCTGCCAGCTCCCGGGGAGAAGGGTACCGCACTCATCCTGAAAGGAGAGTGTGGGCAGGGAGGCCGAGATGGACGCTGGCAGCTACCACCAGCTCGGGGACCCTACCTCCACAGGACTTTGTGTGTAAAGCACGTAGGCACTCAGAAACTAAGATAAGTTTCCTCTCTTCTTCATTTCTTCTGCAAATTCGCCAATTCGTAGGGGTTTAGAGAACCAGGTAGAGGATTCTGGTTAACTGCCTGTGGAGGATGGCGGGGGTAGGATGGTCTTCTGAGCCCTGATCTGCCCCCTTAAAGCCACACAACTAGTGTCACCTCAGGGCTCGGGCACATGCTCAGCCCCGGCTCCACGGGAGAAGGTCTGTCAGCTCAGGACACCAAGGGAGTCACACATCTCTTCACACTCCAGAGAAGTGTGACCATTTGTCTTTTTTTTTTTTTTTTTTTTTGCAGTAAAGGTGACAAAAATTATGAATGTGTAAAATTATACCTTGACCTCAAAGGTCTAAACCATATCGTTAACTGTAATCCAAATGCTTGACTGAAGGTGTGGATTTCATAGCATGTGTGTTATTTTGGGCCAGTTTATGGGAAAAAAAAAAAATCTTTTGTAAGCCCGACAGAGACAATGGCTTATAAAAGTCAGCATGAGGCGTTTGGGTAGGTTCTCTATGGGAGGATTCCTTTCCTTTCTTCCCCTCTGCTCCCCTCCCCTCCTTCCTTTCCTGTGTTTGTTTTTGAATTTAAATTTTACCAATATTTCGAGGACTTTCTGTCAACAGAGGTTGTGTTTTTATTGGTAAAGTTTTGACCTATCACAACTTGACACAAAAGGCAAGGCGGGGACCCTGTGCTACAGTCAAAGGTCACGAGGACACTCATGTCCTAATACCTGTGCTCGGAGTCCCTCCCTGGGGGTCCGCAGGTAGGCAGGAGTAAACTATTATTGACCACGTGTCAGATCAACCATTGGCTAACCAGGCACCATAAGAACATAGGGAAATTACCTCCTTTGGGAATTCTATTGTTTTTAAGCTTTTCTTTGGCCACACTGTGCAGCATGTGGGATCCTAGTTCCCTGACCACGGATCGAACCCGTGTCCCCTGCATTGGGAGCGTGGAGTCCTAACCACTGGACTGCCAGGGTATTCCCTGTTTTTAAGCATTTTCACGTCGGGAGGAAAGAAAATCCTGAAGATATATTTCACTGTATTTATACTTCAAAGAGTGTCTCCTAAATTTACACCACTGATTCCTAGAAGAATTTAGCAAAGGAAAAGGCAAAGTGAAAAGTTCTAACTAGAAAAGTAGCATTTTCTCTTTTGGATTTTTCAAACCATTTGAACAAATTATGGAAAATAACGTCTTGTCCATCAGCTATCATGAACATTCGTGCACTGTGGTGACGTCTCTTCCACACTTCTCTTCTTGTATATTTTAGAAAGAAAAGCTCTTATCCAGTATTATTTCCCATCGTGTTGTGTTTTCCTGCTTTGAACCGGCATCTGAAGAGGCCATAGAGCCTTCTTAATTTGAAAGTACTCTTGTCTTTGGGACTATGGGGTCGTGATTCTTAATCCTTAGTGTGCATCCGAATCACCCAGAGGGTTTGTTTCAATACAGATCACTGAGGTCCAAACCGAGAGCTTCTGATTCAGCAGGACTGGGGAGAACCCGCATTTCCAGCAAGATCTCCGGTGAGGCTGTGCCTGCTGGTCCAGAGGCCATACCTGGAGAACTGCTGGTCTAGAGAAACCAGGCAGCAGCTGAGCAGCTTTCCCTGCCCGACTCCTGCCTCCCTGCCTGCCCCTCCATCCTGAGCCCCCTGTCCCACCTTGCGGGACTTTGCACAGGGGTGGGGGGAGGGCCCCGGAGAGGAGGAGCAAGGGCCTCAAATCTGACATCCTCAAAAGGGGGAAAAAACCTTTTATGTAAATCCACCTTTCAGTAGTTTACAAACACTCTCATTAAATTATAGAAAAAAAATTGAAAAGATTTTGTACATCGTATTTAGAGATGAAAGTACACAAATCATATGAAACAGAGTTTTAGCCATTCATCAGCCTCACCGCATCGCCTTACCTCGGTGCAATTTCCTTTCCACCACACCTTGCTAGCTCCCATTTATCTGTAAATACAAGTTCAGCCACGCAGTAGAAAGTCTTTTCTAAGCCCTGAGAAATTCCTGAAGGAAATAGCTATTGCATTCCACTGACGTTTTGGCAAGGAAACTCCAGGTGAGAATTTCAAGAGACAATAAAAAGCACAGGCTTGGCCTCCAGAATTCAAATACTTTTTGTAAATTTCCCCATCCCTCCTATAAAGGGAATATGGCAATTTTGCAAATGAAGGTCTAAAGAAGTTCATAAGTTAAACCTTCTCTTAACCTAAGGAAGTTTAGTCAACTGCTGATTTAAGGAAACACGTCACATTTTATATCAGCTGGAGAAACTGACAACACGCATGTTTTTCACTTACAAGTGCAAAAATTTAGCCCTGTTTTCTCACTTATTAAAGTTGAGAACTTTAACACTAACACCTGGATTAAAACTGTAACCACTGAAAGATGAGACAATTAATTAACCAGTGAAAACAGCAGTACAAACTTCTTTAGCTCAGAAATGGGAGACGGAACAGGGTGAGGGAAGCCCTCGTTTTTCACCATGGATTACACACGTAGAGAACAAAAGTTAGTCGAGGGATACATAAGTCAAAATGCTTTTATTTAGTTGGGTTATACAAAAATCAATAAATAAAATTCATAATTTATTTTTAATAAAAACAGAGAAGAAAAAGTCTGCCTACTGCCCTGGGAAGGTCAGCTCCTGGGCGTGGGCCCCTGGCTGTCTGCTTCCCAGAGCATCACCTGGCTAGGAGCTCCTACAGCGCAGGTTAAAATCATCGATTCCATCATTGTTCTCCTGGGTATAAGATACACACACAGCCTCTCTTTAGACAAGCAAGAGGTGTCTTTTCCCCGGAATCTGGATTGTCCTGCAGGGAGCACCCTACCTTGGAACTGCCCTTGGCCTTGCAGCCGGCCGTGCTCAGGACTGGGGGCGCCAGGCGGGGAGGATGCGGCAGTTCTGGGTCCAGGCCCGGCGGGTCACCCTAGACGGCAGGGGACAGACAGGTCGACAGCCAGTGAGGATGGAGGAGGCGCCTGGAGGGAGCGTGACCCTCCCCACTGGGCCCACCTCCCCCGCGGGCAGTCAGGCAGCCTGGGGGTCTGAAATCAGAGCACACACAGTGCCCATCCCTAGGCTGTCGTAAGCATCAAGTCCTTTCACCAGCCGAAGGGCTTCAAATAGCACCTAGTAGCCAAAGGTGCTGGTGGCTGTTGTTATCACATAAAGGACGGGAGGATGGTAGGGAGGCTGTGACAGAAGGACAATGCGCTGGGCCCCCTCCCCGAGCCCCTGGCCGCACTTTGCATACAGCTGGAGTGCAGTCCCGAGGTCCCCGAGCCAACAGCGACAAAGGGCCCAGAAAGGAGCCGTCACTGCCAAAGCTGCAGAATAGACTCAGCCCGCAGACAGCGGCCGCCCGGGCCCCACTGTCCCGGCCCTCACCCCTGTCTTTTCTCTCAATTAACATAACTAAAGGAGGAACCCAAGGCCTTTGTCCTGAGCTCACCCAGTCTCAAGTCCAATGCTAACCCTCGGCTCCGGGGAATCCGATGAAAAAGAAGGTGGTCAAAGTTAGAGGCCCGGGGTCTTGCACGGTCACAATCCAGAGCATCAGAATTATTTCTTAATCATTTTCAGAACGAAACCGCTTTGCAGCCTCCTTCTTAAGGGAAGAGACGGGCGTGTTTAGCAGCTTAAACAGGCAGATCCCACCCCTCAGCCGGGCCCTCAGGACGCCAGGTGGGTGGGGCTGGGCCTCAGTTCACCAGCATCATCGGATTAGCTTTCTGTCCTTGGCAAGGTCACCCAGAGCCCAGCTGCAAATGCAAATTTGTAATGAGACAGGGTGGGGTCACCCATCTCCACCTGCCAGCGTGAGAGCCAGTTTCCTAGGTGACAGGCGGTGCTATTTTCCTGGGTAAAGTCACAGACAGGGAGGAGAAGGAAGTAAAAGTGAAAATAAAAATGAGCCGGGGCACTGGCCTGACCGCCCCCAACTGGTAAAGACTGATCTCCAGCCATCACTGAGGACCGTGGGCCTTAATCCTTCTCCCAATCAATACCATCAATGGCAAGTTTTATTGTTCGCCATTTATTATCCAATTTGCATTCAGAGGCCAAGTAAATAAATAAATAAATAAATAAATAAATAAATAAATAAAGCACAACAGTGCAATTTGCCTTTTCACAAGTGAGTTACACTTGCTTTCTGTGTAGCAACTAATGCTACATTCTCAAGTTACAATATGACAGTGAAGCTTGTAAGAGTGTAGACTTCTGTCTCTGAAGGAAACAGAAATAGCATTTCTTCAAGAACTTTGCAGGGGTGTGGTTTACGTGTATCTGTGTATCCATCCATGTACCTACAGAAATGCCCCAGCTCTCTACAGTCACATTGCTTGCTTTTCTTCCTCCTTTCCTTCCTCCCTCCCTCTCTGTTCTCCCCTCCCTCCTTTTCTTTCTGTCCAGAAACATTTATTATCAGGGTACATTCACTGAATGTTTGCTCTGGGTCAGAGAAATTTACAAAGGTTGAAACCTCCCAGGCTCTCAAGTACTTTACAATCTAGTTGCAGGGGAAAGACTCAAGAAGTAATTATAACTCAAATACCAAGCAGCCTTCACCAGCCTGTGGAGTCAAGAAAGTCACCTTAATATTCACAGTCAGTTTAGCTGACAGCTAAAGCAGGATGGGCAAATAAAGGAACAAATAAATGAAAACATAAACACGGTCCAATCAGGTACGTCTGGATAGACGTGTGGATATGTTCCTGCAAATAGGTTCAATTCATTTTAGGTCACGTTGGCAAAGCAAGGAAATTACCATCATTTGGTAATGACTCTGATTAATCAAGTTTGTTTGGTTTGGATTTACACGTACGGGTTTTTTTTTTCCAGTTCACAGGTCTCATAACATCCAAGAGAACCACCCAGGAAGCCACGTAGAATCCGAGACACCTGGAGCCAGGTCAGGGGCCCACCTGAGTGGCCACAGTCCCCGCCGGGCTGTGCGTGCTTCATTCCCATCGGGCATTCAGTGGAAAGCTTTTTACTTTTTTCAACGCTTCTCTTTCCAGAAGCTGGTCCTGACTGGGCCTGCAGGCAGGTCAGGGTCCGTGAGCAGGGAGCTCACCTGCCTCCAATTCCAGAGCGGATGGGAATGTACCCAGCATTTTGTAAAAGTCCACCAATAGCACACTTGGTGAGTCTATTTGCATGAAGTTCAAAAACTGCAGAGCTGGTCTGTGGTGGTAGAAGCCAGGGGAGGAAAGAGCCATCCAAAGCAGAGTGTGAGAAAGGCTCTAACAGAAGAGTTAAGCACTGAAACCAGCCTACAGGTGAGAAATTATTGCCTGCAATGAAGGAATGAGGGAACCAGGGTCGAGGATGTTCATCTGAGCCGGGCGCAAGGAGCGTGCAAGCTTCCGGCAGCAGGAGCCTGGGCTTCTGTCACCACTCAGCCCTGGGATTTCCAAGAACCATTCTGAGGGTCCTCCTCTGTGATGCGGGCTAGGACATCTGCCCAGGGGCCATCCACACATGCCTGGCTCCCAGGGATACGCCCTTGTTTCGGCCCCAAATGGGGGAAATGTGAACACTCCCAGCCAGTGTTTGTCTCAGGCAGGACCCTGCATATATGCTCTTATCCTGATAATCTCATATTATAGAGGAGAGGAAATGGAAGCTTCAGGGAATCGGGTGAAATTTCCAAATTCATAGTTCCTAGGCGGCAGACTAAAAACTGCAACCAAGATCTGTCGGAGTTCAGGGCCTTTTCCTAATTACAGTCGGTGGACGTGATGGACTGCGCTGGCTTCGCCCGCGCCCTGGGCAGACGAGGTGCGTCATCACCGGCCACCCCGTCTCCAGCTGCCCCTGCTTCCCTCCGCAGCCTGGGAGGAAATTGAGTTTCAGTTTGAGTCCTGTTATTCGTCTCAGCATCATTAGCAGGAAAGTCACATGAAGCGAAGAGTAAGGCCTTTCTGCTTCCTGATCTGTTAGTGCCCAGACAACTGTCGATCAATAGGGTTTTATCTTAAGGTCAGACCGTCAGCTTCTGCCGCTGGGGCCACACAGGACAGCCAGTCGCCGGCTCAGGCGGCCTCCCTTCCCCGCTGCCCTGCTCCCTAGCCGCCTCTGGAGTATCTCCCGGTGACCAGCGCCTGTGAGCTTCTGCTTCAAAGTGGTTTATACATGATCCATCCATGTCGTGTTCAAGCTGGTTGATAAGCAGCATTCAAGACAGACATTGCACAGGGCCCCCCCCCCCCCCAGGAAGCCTTCCCTAGGAAGAACTACTATGGTTTAAGGATGGCAAGATGTTAAAATAAAAACTGCCCATGCAAATGAGGTACAAAATCTGTCCGGTTTTCCCCTCCAATTTCTTAGAGCCCTCCTCTCTCCCCTGCCTTCAGCGTCAGGACCAAGCCGGACCATCATGGCGGCTTTGGACATTCATTCTTTTTTTAAAAAATAAGTTTATTTATTTATTTACTTATTTTTGGCTGTGTTGGGTCTTCGTTGCTGCACACAGGCTTTCTCTAGTTGCGGCGAGCGGGGGCTACTCTTCGTTGCGGTGCACAGCCTTCTCATTGCAGTGGCTTCTCTTGTTGCGGAGCACGGGCTCTAGGCACGTGGGCTTCAGTAGTTGTGGCTCATGGGCTCTAGAGCGCAGCCTCAGTAGTTGTGGCGCAAAGGCTTAGTTGCTCCGCGGCATGTGGGATCTTCCCGGACCAGGGCTCGAACCCATGTCCCCTGCACTGGCAGGCAGATTCTTAACCACTGCGCCACCAGGGAAGTCCCTGGACATTCATTCTTGACTTCGGAATAAACACACTGAGGACAGAGTGATGACTGATTCCCTGCAGAGAAAATACTCATCACTTTCTGTGGACCCTCCCCGGCTGTGGGCTTCACCCCAAGTAGCTGCTAAGACCAGTGAGCACAGAGCTGTGAGAGCACGCCAGGACTTGGGGGGCACCCAACGGGGTTGTTTCCGGTAATGCTGGGGAGGGCCCCCAGGCTGGGCCAACGCCCCAGACCTGAGCTAGCACACCCTCAACTAGCTGACTTGCAGGTTGCTGGTTGTCATGGCAATATGACCCCTCCCCCACCCCACAGGGTGGGGTCCCAAGAGGAGGAAGGCCTGGCAGCTGCTAAGCTTGCATGGGGTCGGGGTAGGGGGGTATGGTGGGCCCAGCAGTTCCAAAAGACCTTCAAGCATCTGTAAGACTTACAGCATTTTTCTTCCTAATGAAGGGAAAAATCATAATATAGTGATGATGAAAAATATTGCACAAATGGTGAAGAAAAGGAAAGCCAACAGAAAACCCTGAAAGGGAGCAGGTGCCAGGCATTAAAAACGAAAACCTGGGATAGTGAGAAAACCTCAGGGCGCAATTTAAATTCCTGCCCAAGGAGAAAAGGCAAAAGAAAAAAGGAACCTGGATCTTTTGAGCCAAAGGCAAAAGGAAATGAGAGTCCGAAGCAGCTCCCTCCGCCTGCAGCCCGGGGCAGCGTGTGACCGGGAGGGACCGGGAGTGACCTTGGCGATGACAAAGCCAGGTCTGTGATGGAAATTAAAGGGCTGAGGCCACCGGCACCCAGGAGTTCACCAAATGCTTTGTATCAGTGCTGGCGATGGCTGGAGATTTTGCACTGCCTTTAAACTTCAAGTATTGATATTTCTTCCTATGAAATCAGACCTTTCTTGCAATGTGAAAATGGCTTTAATTTAAATGAAACTATTTAGTTTCAAATAGTCATCATAAATTATGCCAGGGTCAAAATGCAAAAAAAGGGTCAGGCTGGTTTTGAGCAGTTTTGCTTTATTGTCAGGTTAAGGCCAAATCCGCAGGAGTTCCTTTTATCAAATCTGTTCTCCAAGCCCTTATCCACCTGGTGAGAGATAAAATACTCCAGGGGGCCAACTGGGTGAGTAATTGGCTGTCACTGTTGAAGAGGACCCCTGGCCAGCCTGCTGGGCGTTGCAGACCAGGCTTTAGAGCCTGAGTGGGAAGGTCACCCCTGAGAAAGCCTCCAGCCTTCCTGACTCTCACACAGCCTAACCTGAAAGGCCTAACTCTTGAGTGACAATGGCCAGTATTTACAAATTCATCTGAGTGAACCAATGTTACTGTTTCCCAAACGGTGAGACGATGCCAGGATTCTGCTTAGAGCCAAGTGGGGCTCATTTTAGAGCAAGTCGTTAGTCAGATATGAAGCTTGCTTGTTTTGCCAATAGATCACGTGGACCACAGTTTGAAGGAATGCCTCATTCTAGAACTTGCTCTCAACATTGTGAGTTTCTTTGGAAGATGAGACAAAAGTTTTCCAGTAAATCAGAGTCACATATTCCTTGGGTTGCTTTTAACTTACACCCTTGTTTCCTGGAAGTGACCCATACAATGGCGTTGGCACCTGCAGCTTTTTGAACCACAGTCCTGGGAAGGCCAGCTGCCACCGAGTAAGAGCTTTACCATCTACGATTTTCTCCCTGAGGCTCTGTCTGCTCAAAGACATCGGTTTCCCTGGTATCATGAGTTAGCATTTATAGCTTTACACGAATACTTCAGGAGAGTATCCAGGACATGTAGAGTGTCTACAAATCAGTAAGTAAAAGGCAGACAACCTGATAGAAAAAATGGACAAAAACCCCATTAAAACCACAATGAAATAACACAATACACCCATCAGAATGGATAAAATGAAAAAAGATGGGCAATTTCAAGTCGTTGGGCTGTACTCCACAGGCCTACAAACCCTCTGCTTGCCCAGCTTCAAGACCGAAGAAAGAGCCCAGAGTCAGCAAGAGAGACATAAGTGGTTTAATGGATGGGGGAGCTTACACATCTGAAGCAGGGTACTGGAGCGACACCCTACCGTGTGCGGTGGACAGGGGGCGGGGAAAGGGGAGATTGCCAGTTATAGGGAAATTGACGTCAGGTGGGCTCATTAGTTACCAGGGAAACCAGCAGAGGGGCACGCCCCTCACCACCCCCTTTGATAAGAATAATCACCAGCTGGGGCCTGGGGCAAGTACGTAGGGAGGTCAGTCTTGTAAGTAAGGCGAAGGTGAAGCAGGCCCTGGTCGGGCAGGGGATGTCCAGAGAGCAAAAGAACAGCCATCTTGAGTGGCCTGACCATATACAGTTGTTAAGAGATTCTATTAATTATCATTAATAATTAATTAGTTAAATATTTATTTGATTATTTGAATAATTATAGTATTTTATTTTACGATAATAGATTGTTATTATTACAGTAATATTAAATGCCAGTAGTTTAATTATAGAGTCACCGGTATTAAAATGGAGCAGGACCCTATGGTCCTTCCCCACCATGTCCTCCGCCTGCCTTTTGTCTGTAGAGAAACTTTAGTCAGAGAATAAGTTTAGGGACTTCCCTGGTGGTCCAGTGGGTAAGACTCCGCACTCCTAATGCAGGGGGCCCGGGTTTGATCCCTGGTCGGGGAGCTAGATCCCACATGCATGCTGCAACTACAGATCCTGCATGCCACAACTAAGACCCGGCACAGCCAAATAAATATTAAAAAAAGAGAATAAGTTTAATCAGAGAAGTGAGAAAATGCAGAAGCAAAGGGAAACAGTCCAACAAGACTAAATAATAATAGTTTAGTCATTAAGCACAGTCAAGGACCTTTAGTTCCTTCTCAAGGGCTATAGATAGATATATTCTGAGCCATATCCTGTGAGCTGTCTTGTAGATACTGAAACCTCCACCAGGTGGAAGAAGTTTAACTACATGATGACCAGACTGTAGCCATGACATAAGCTGCCACAATTCCGAGAACTGGCCTCAAGGAAATGGGAACAAACCATCCCTGGAACTGAAGACTAACTGTACTTAATCAAGACGACGCTGGTCAGACCACCGATGACCAATTTCAAGATGACGGTCAAGGCTGACTCTGCTGTTTCTGCATGTAGCCCCCTCCCTCTGCCTATACACCCCTGAAACACCCTCTAAAAGCTCTTGCCCACTGATGTCAGGGGGGAGTCAGCCTTTGGACAGGAGTCTGCCCTCTCTCTCGGTTGCAGGCCTCCGAAATGAAGCAAACTTTCCTTTCCACCAAACTTGCTCTTTGTTGGCTTTTCAGCGGCGAGCAGCCAGACCCCACTTTCGGTAACAGGAGACACAGACACTGTGAATTGGTACCAGTCCCGTGGGAAACTTCTTCGTTGGGATCTATGAGTATATAAGCACACCCTAGGACCCAGCACTCCTCCCCCTAGGTGCTCCCAACAGGGGTGCACACCTATGTCCGCCACATGAAAGAGCAAGAATGTCCCCATCAGCCCTGTTCTGAGCAACAGAGCACCTTACAAACGACTCATTTACATAAAGTTCAACAGCCGGCAGACTGGGCTATGGTGTTAGCAGTTAGGATGGTGCGTCAGAGGCAACTTCTGAGGCTTTGAGGCTACTCTTGTCCACTTTGAGAAAAACCTGTCCTCTGTACGACTTATGATGTGTGTCCTTTTCTTTATGTATGTTATATCGCCATAAAAATGACTGGAATAGCACAGAACAGAACCAAACCAGAAAATCTCCAGGAGAGCCTGCGGGCTGAGAAGCCCTGTTCCTTCCAGTCCCCGGGACCCCCGCCCCCCTGGAATCCCCCGGTCACCTGCAGCTGATGCCCTACCTTCTAAGAAACCAGGAGACAACGACCTTTCCTCAGCACCTGCTATTTCTCTCCTCTTTCTCCTGTTCACCTCTCCGTGGCCTCTCCAAGCACTCTCTCTGCCTAAACCCAACTGCCAAGGAGAGAAACCAGAGGGAAGTTCACATCCTCTGCTTACACTCTAAACTGAATCATTACCGAACACAATCCTGTAACCAGAGAAATCCTGTTTTACGTCCTGCTGGTGTAAGTTAGATCATAACCCTCCAAAGGGATGCCGGCCAAGGGTTACATACTTACAAAATTCACGTTGGCATCTCTTTTTCTCTTCCTCGGAGAAGGTTTTGTACTTCTGGCCTCTATGCTCCTCACGCTGTATCTGACATTAATGTGTCCTCTTTAAACTCCTTCCCCAGGCTCACGGGGACTGTGCCACTTGGCGGAAACAGGTCCCTTGCTTCCCTCCCTTTCAGCCTTCTGTGGACTCCTTACCCGGCAGCACCCACTCCTTTCCTTAACTGGTCCTGCGATATATGCCCACAGCTGTGAGTCCTAATCTCTGAGTGTGGTCCGTGGCTACAATTTAAAAAGTAAACGCCGGGTAGATTTAGTGAATAAAATACATTTTTGTCTTCCTTCAGTGACAGATAAAAAGCAAACAATACATTTTACCAAAAGAATTATCTTTAAAACTCTTACTGTACTCTGTTTACCTCTAAAACATTTTTAGGCTTAAAAAAACGTCAGTGTTTGATTTAGGAAAATTCCCGAGTTCAAACCAAATTCATAAGGTCTGTTCAAAGTACTGTTAAAAAGTAGGGCATAAGTTTTAAGATTCACGTTCCCCTCCTAAATTATACCATATGTTCAAATGATACCTTTAAATTATGTATGTCTTTTATACATAGCGGAAAACATGAAAATAATAAAGACTAATTGAGAAACAATTGTGCAATTTGCAAACGATGTTATTTTAACCTGCAGTATTTTCAGCATTAGTACTCTAGCTCCCCCTAATGGAAAGTTTGCATCATTGCAGAAGTCCTTCAGAGATGATCCTTGGACCACTAAGATATTTCATTGCATTATACAGTCCATGTGGCTTCCCAAGGGATTTTAGATGGCTTAATGAACACATGCACTAGAGTAGAGTAAAAAAAATAAATAGAAATTCAGGCTAACAGTGCACTCAACCACATCCCTTCACTCAAGGTAAGCATGGGTTCCATGAGAGGTTTCTGGGGGTTGCTCCGTGTTAGCTGAAGGCATGACATCAGGGCACAGTGAAGACAATTCCTGGAAGTGAAGACCACGGGTTCCTTACCCAGCTCTCCTATGAGCTGTCCCGACTTGGGGAATAACAAGAAAGAAGGGAACGGAGACTACGGCTTGTCCTCTACGAGCTACGGAATTTTTGACAAAGTCGAGCCAGCAGATATTGGAATTTAGCAGCTTGGAGTATGGGTAACTGTGCAGCTGATGAAGAGCAGTCCGTATGTTTAAAAGCACCAAGCATATGGGAGGGGTGACTTCAATCCTGATGGAAAAGAAAAAGCCTAATGCAAGTGCTAGACTGATGGGGGTGCCCCTCCAACATCGTCCTTGGCATCCGGTTTATGTGCAACCACTGCATCTTCTACTGGCTTTTCTGAAACAGGCTGCGGTAAGTTATTTTCGGATCAGTCCTGGGGGAGATGGAGAAGGGGTGACAAATAAGGGGGAGGGACCTCCACCTTTGCTTTGCCATCTCGTTTATTAGTTCTAATAGTTTTCTTGTAAATTCTTTGTGAATTTCTATGTAGACAATCATGCCATCCGTGAATAGAGAGCGTTTTATTTCTTTTTTTGTGCTCTACTGCAGGCTAGGACCTCTAGTATGATGTTAGTTAAAGAACAAATATCCTTGCCTTATTCCTAATTTTAGAGGAAAAGTGATCATTCTTTCACCACCAAGCATGAGGTTAGCTGTTGGGTTTTATAGGTGACCTGCAGCAGGTTGAGAAAATTTCCTGTTTCTTTCCTTTCCTAATGAGCTCTGGCAGTTTGTATTTTTCAAGACATTTGTTCATTTTATCTAGGCTGTTAAATTTATGTGCACAGAATAGTTTATGGTGTTTCATTATCATTCTTTTGATGTCTTAAGTGCCTGTAATGATGTCCCTTCTTTTATTCCAGATATGGGTAACTTGATCTTCTCTCTATATTCTTGATGAGCTTGGCTAGAGGTCTGTCAATTTTGTTGATCGTTTAAAAGATACCTTTTCCCCATTTTTTTCTTTCATTGTGGTAAAATATACCTAACATAAAAGTTACCAGTTCAACCATTTGTAAATGTACAGCTCAGGGGCAACAAATTCATTTCACATTACTGTGCAGCCATCACCACCATCCATTTCCAGAATTTTTTCATCTTTCCAAATGGAAACTCTGCACCCGTTAAACACTAACTCCTTATCCCCTGCCCCAGTCTCTGGTCATCATCATTCTACTTTCTGTCCCTGTGAATTTGACTGCTCTAGGTCCCTCATACAAGTGGAATCACTCAGTATATCCTTTTGTGACTGACTTATCTCACCACAATGTCCCCAAGGTTTGTCCATTCTGTAGCACATGGTGTCAGAATTTCCTTCCTTTTTAAGGCTGAATAATACTCCATTGTAAGTATATATCACAGAACACATTCTTTATTCATCCATCAATAGGCACATGGGTTCCTTCCTTCCATCCTTCGGTTATTTTGAATAATGTTGCTACGAACATGGATGTACAAATATCTATTTGAACCTCTGCTTTCACTTCTTTGGGGCACATACCTGGAATTGGAACTGCCGAATCATACGGTAATTCTATGTTTAATATTTTGAGGAACTGCATACCATTTTCCACAGTGGCTGTACCATTTTACATTCCCACCTTGCGTAAAGGTTGCAACTTTTCCACATCCCTGCCAACACTTATTTTGTTCTTTTGATAATGGCCATCCTCATTGGTGTGAAGTCATCTCATTTGTGGTTTTGAGTTGCATTTCCCTAATGACTAATTTTTACCCATTTAAAAGTTAAGTTTTTTTTTAAATTGTTGTGTGGATAGTTTTTGGTTTATTGACTATTATTTTTATGTTCTTAATTTCATTTATTGATGCTTCATCTTTATTATTTCCTTCCTTCTGCTTGCATTGGACACATTTTCAATGGTCCCATGACAGGCCGCAGTAGGTGGCAACCATCCAAGAGTGAGGAGCGGCAGGGCCTGGGGGACACGGTGGTGTGGTGAACGTCCGTAGTCTGTCCAGCCTGGCTAAGGAGAGAGCCAAATGGAAGTTGGCCCAGTTGTTTTTGGTCTCATTCTCTTTCTAAACCATTTTCTTACCTATTTTCATGATTCCCCTTCAGGTACCCAACACTCTCCTGCTCAATTCAATATCCAGTTATTGGTACTCGGCAACACCAGATTACATTTTAATGGGGATTCAACTAACAAGTTACTTATACTAAAATCTTTTGTTTCGAATTATGGACTGAAAAGCTGTTTCCAGAGTTAAAGGGCATTTCAACAAGTTGAGGTACATCTTTAATGGACTGACCCTACAGGTAAAGCTGATGACCCCCGTAGGCCTTGATGGGTCTGAGACACACCCTGAGGCCACAGTCTCTTCCAGAGAGCTTTAGCCCCGGCAGCACCCCTTGTCTTTTAGAAAACGCACTCTTCCATACAATAAAATGCATTTTAATCGCAAGCATTTGCTGAGCTGTCTTTGGAAAGGTCTGTAATTTTTTAAAGAAAGAAACCCAGTACAGTGTAGGCATTCTACTGCTGATCTCGCCCAACAGCCTTAAACCCCCAGCCCGTCATCAGTCAACAGGGGTGATTAAGTCCTCACTGCCCTGGGGCCCTGCTGTCTCTGCTGGGAGGGCACCTGGGAACTTCCACCCACTGGGCGTGTTCGGTGAGCTGTCTGTCAACAGTGGGTGGATTGGGGCTGGTTTATCCTGTTATCACATGGTCAAAAAGGGTTATGGTTCAAGCCTATGGAAGAGCGGACCTGTTGGCAAATGGACCAAACTCATCAGCTCACAGAGGCAGTTCTCCAGAACCTTCTTCAGTAATAACTGTCCATTTATGGGAATGAGACATGCTCCAGGTTTTGCATGCAAACGGCTTGACTGCATTTCCAGTCACTGCCTTGTCTCCACCAAGAGAACAGGCTTAATCGAACATTTCCAAGGAGCGGCCAAGTGTTCAGGAAGCTATAAGCCATGGGGATAGCAGTGCACGCTTTACTATGAGGTCTGCTTTTTCCAGAGGGTCCCTTTGGTTTCAAATCAACAGCTTGTGAATACACCATCCCTCTAGCCACCGGTCAGTAGCCTACTCATTCCTGAAGGCCCAGGAAAAGCACCTCCACCTCCCTCCACCCCTTCTCCCCACACTGGCCGTGCTTCTCCTCCTCCGCTTCCCAGACTCTGCACCCGTCCTTTCATGATGGAAGCTCTGCACTCCTGTTAGGGGTCCGTCTGTTGCACCTGACGAACTTATCCTTATGGGCAGGGTCTGCCTATGGTCTCTCTCTGTCATGTCCCTACAGCTCCAAGCACAGGGCCTGGCTTAACAGCAATCATGCAATAGACTTAACCTTTGTTCACCACAGTATCGTGGCATGAATACTAGCCCGTATATCATGTCCTGACCCACCCTTAGCTGCAGTCTGTGGCCTACTTACGACTTCTAGGCAATAAATAATCTGTAAGACAAGTACTTTCTCTCTCCCTGGTAACGCAAGTCATTTGTGGGGGGCAAAAAAACCCCACCAACTTATTTTAGGTAGTTTTACAGCTTGAGACAAGCAAGACAAATCTCTTGTTTTGTTGCGTCCTCAACTAATATTCATCCCTCAGTTTTTTTTGGCTGCACTCAGCGGCATGAGAGATCTTAGTTCTCCAACCAGGGATTGAACCCCCTGCGGCAGACGCGTGGAGTCCTAACCACTGGACCACCAGGGAAGCCCCACCCCTCAGTTTTAATAGTCAAAACTTTAATTAAACCGTTAGTTAAATAAAACCACCTACCAACTTGAAACAGCACTTCAAGGATCCAGGAGGTAGAAAAAGGAAGACTTTGCAAGGAGCAGTGTAGCGGTGGCACTGCCCTGGCCCCTCCGGTGGGCGCAGCCAGGCTCAGCTGAGGGTCCGCAGGGAGCTGGAGCTAAAGGTCAGCTGTCTCTGCAGGGGAAAAGAGGGGGCGTGGGAAATGGCAAGTCCCTTCCCCTCTCCTCCCAGCCCCCCGAGTTCCTCCCAGCAGCAGGTCTAACGGGAAGAGCAGGGGTGTTGGCAGGTGTCCTTCAGAGCTGGGGCCCTGGCATCACAGGGCAGAGCACAGGAGGGCCGTCGTGGAGGTGAGACAACAGGTAAATGATCGGCACAATCCACGACTGGTTGTTGGACGGTAGAAGGCAGAGACATTAAACAGAACATTCTCTTGAGGACACTATCTGTAAACAGACATATATTTAACCATTTCAAGTGTGCAGCCCTGTGGCATGAAGTACATGCACATTGTTGTGCAACTATCACCACCATCCACCTCCAGAAAGTTTTATCATCCTGCACTCAGACTCTGTATCCACTAAGCAGTAACTCCTCATTCCTCTCTCCCCCAGCCCCTGGCACCCACCAGGGCTGTGTCTATGGATTTGACTAGTCTAGGCCCCTCGTGTGACTGGCTCATTTCACTCAGCATGATGTCCTCCAGGTTCATCCATGCCGCAGCCTGTGTCAGAATCCATTCCCCTGCTGATGGACACTTGGGTTGCTTCCACTTTTTGGCTACTGTGAATAAAGTTGTGAACATTAGTGTATAGCATCTGTTTGTGCCCCGGCTTCTGATTTTTTTGGATGTAGATCCAGGAGTGGAATTGCTGGATGGTATTGTAGTTCTATGCTTAAAACTCTTGAGAAACTATCAAAATGTTTTCCATGGAGGAGGCTGCATTTTTCTTATCTAAGACACTCAAAAGATTAAGATGTGGAGTTTTGGAAGAATATCATCAAATATGTAATTTATAACTGCACAAATAAGTGTGGTAACTCAACTGTCATTCATAAATACAAAATTTTATTTGCATTTCATTAGTGTAGAAAGACCACAATGCTTCTCATATCACAACACTCAAGACACGCCAAGTTATTCAAATACATAATGACTTATTTACCTTGACTAAACAAACAGTGCAATTTAAGAAAAGATATACCAAAGATAGAGTTCACAAATTCATTATCAGACCAGGGGGGGAAAAAAAAAGAACACAGTCTAGGCCTAACAGGAATAACCTTCGCCATCAAGGGGAGAAGTTTTATCATTACAAAGGTATATAGAATGTTTAGGCAAATACATGTACTTTCTTTGATATAGTAAAATGTATCTCTTTAAAATTCCTTTAAACAAGATTTGTTTAGGACAGCAGTGTTCTTTTTAAATCTTCTATAGTTTCAAAAACATTTCTTTATTGAATCTTTGTAGTTCTTAAAAGCACAGGGTATGTCCATCAGGAAACCAGAGAGATTCGCGCCTCGGGACCAATTCAAGTCCTACCTTCTAACTAGTCATATTCTACCAGTAATACGTAATGTGAATAAATAACCTTCAAGACGGCTATGAATGGAGCTTGCTTTGTGGGAAACACTCCAACACTTCAAAGATGCTACGGCTGGGAGAAATGTAAATAAAGAAAAAGCATTCAAGATAGCGTTTCTCCCTCCCCCCAAAAGTTTTTAGTTTTACAAATTTTCTTTAAAACAGTAAGCAAAGCACCACGTTCTTTCTTCTTATCAGAATATCCCTGTCCTCATAATATAATTAACAAGGACAATTATTTATTTCAAGAAACATTATAGCTCTCATTTCTCCTGTTCTTCGTATTAGAAGTACTACGTTTCCCAGTGTACATACACTAGGCACCGGGATAATGCATGAAATATAACAATTTGGAGGGAAATATGTCATTTATAACCAAAACTTACCCAGGATTGCATATCTGCGTATTTACAAGTTAGTGTATAGCTCTGACTTGGATTACAAAGTGCGAAAGGAAATGGTCAAAATGATTGTAGTGCAGAATGGAACCTTTCCCCTCTCCAGGAATCGCTCCCACTTTGTCTCCAATGTAGCGAATCAACAGCATCGGACGTGTGGTCTGGGTGGAGGCAGTTCTGGTGGGATCTCAGGCTCTGGTTGTAAGGAGAGGATGCTATTGGACAGCTCGTTCCTTAGCATGTCCAGAGGCATCTGAGGATAAAGAAAAAGACAAGTACATTTTAACCCAACAATGTATATGTAAAGACTACAAATCGTACCATTATAGAAGACCAAAGTATTTTTTATAGAAAACTCTTCAATCATCAGAATTTAATTAGGCATGAAAATATTAAGCCAAAACCTAAGAACCAGGTTCAGGGAGCTTCAACCATCACACAAACGCTGTGCAGCCTATTTCACACCCTACGGCAGAAGAGAGCCGATGGACCTCATAAACATTTATTTTCACAGTCCAGTATAATGGAAACTTAACGTACCAAAAAATGAAAAAAACAGTTCTGTGTTCTCTGGGGTTATACCATTACTAAAGAAAGAAGTACCTTCTCCTGGTAATTGTACAGACAGCCATTGTATTAGAAGCTTCTGAATTACGTTTGAACCGAGTCGATTATGTGTAATAGTAATACAAATACACTTAAAGATCTCACTAAGAAATCTTTGGATGCAAGCCCAAAGATGCCTGAACAAAGTGCTGCCGTCCAGTGAAGCCATCTTCCTGCCACCTGGTGCCACAAAAGGTCCCAGGACGGCCTCAGGCCCCGCCGGACAGCAGGGCCCCAAGGCGGGGCAAGACCTCCACTGTCTGTATCTAACTTAGTCCTTTGTGGGAAAACTCCAACAAGAGAGGAGCAAAAGTCAAATAACACGGCCCGCAGTCACACCCGCTCCCCAGACCACGTGTGAGGCTGAGCGAGGACTGGAACGTGGCACTAGGGACGTGGGGAAGGCTGCCACGGCAGCGAGCTGGCTCCTGGGGCCGGGTCCTCGCCCCCTTGGTCTTCAGCCTGACGATGACCCCCGTGCTTCCCTTTCTACGTAAAAGCTTCCCAACCAAAAAATAGCAAAGGAAACAATGAACAGGTTTCAGATGAAACACTTCCACGATGTACGATTCTCTCTTTTTACCTTTTTCAGGATGTCATCGACAAGCTTCAGGAATATTTCGTCCACGTTGAAGTTATCCTTGGCACTTGCTTCACAGAACCGCATCCCAGTTATCTGCTGTGCAAACTAAGAAAACACATTATTTTTCTCTGCGGGGATGCAACACAATCTAATGCACAAGCAGGGGGCCTGTGACGGGGGACGGACAGCTCTGGGGCTTCGGCTTTCAGGGAAGGGCTGGGACGAAAGGCCTGGAAAGTCCTGTTTACCCTCAAATGTAAAGTTCACAAGTGTAGCCAATTTCCTACATGATAAGAAAACAACAAAACAAAATCTGTAAGGTGACGCCAAGTCAAACTACGTGCCCAAGTTTCTAAACTGTAGTGTATCTGACATTTAAAACATGAATATCACCGCTTCTCCACGGAAGGTCAGAGTGAGAGAAAAACCACGAAAGCAATTGTACGGTTTAAAAGAATATTTCTCTGTATAAAATGTCAGGTGAGATAATAAATAATGCAGGATACACTAATGTGTTTTTCTCCCCTCCATTTCAAAATGAATTTAAAGGAGCAGGAAGTTAACAAAAGCAAATGAATAAGAAGGATGCAACTGAGTGATCACATTTTAAAAATTATGAAATAATTATAAAGTCATTTATTAAAAGGGAAAGCACACGGAGTGCTCACTGTACAGAGCGTGGATGCTGAGACCCCCCTCTCTGCCCCCCTTTCCTCACCTTTTCACCTTGTTGTCTGCTGATTTCTCTGTCAGTTTCACAGTCCAACTTATTTCCAACTAAAAGAAGCTCTGCGTCTTCTGAAGCATACTGTGGGATTGTAAAAGAAGCTGCATTTCAAAGACAAGCACATCACTCATGACGGGAAACATAAACCAAGGCAACACGTCTCACCCTTCCGACCACTTGCTTCACAATCTCTGAGCATCTACTCTGTCCCAGGCTGGGTTCCTGCCGGGCTCACGGCAACGTGGTCACAGGCCTGACGAACCACAACGTTCTCAGCCCTTGACCCATGATTCCTAAGAATCTATCCTAGGGAAATGACTCAAAATATAGGCAAAGTTTAACACTTAGTTGAAAAAAACCTAAAAATCCCACAAAGTAGATGAAGAATGAAATAAAGTACACAAAAGTATGAAGCCATAAACAAAACAGAACAAAACAAAGGCTTCGGAAGAACATTAAGATGACACAGGAAGGCCCCTGTGACAGAATATTTAGTTCAATAAGCAGGGTGTAAAACTAAATGGAGTAGGGACCCAATCTAGTTTTTCTGGATGACAGAACTAAAGATTTTTAAAATTTACTTTTGTGTTTTTCTTGGTTTTCTAAATTTTCCATAATGACAAGGTATCATTAATTTTATAATGAGGAAAAGTTAAGCTCCATTTCTAAGTTTAAAAAAAAACAGCAGCCCCTAACATGGAGGCCACTGCCTACGGTTTTAACTCCATCCCTCGGTTCTGTGCTGTCAGCTGGCAGCAAGGGTGCCCCTGTCTGAGGTCCTTAGGAGCACGCTCCGCGGCTTCAGGAGGAGAGGACATCACATCCGGAGACTCGCCATCCCAGAGCCCAGACCCGCTCTGGGTCCTGCCATCTCCGTAACCCTGGCAACCCTGGTCCCTAACACACTTTAAAGAGGCACGCGTTGAAAATGTGCTTAGTAAGACCTGCAAAGGAACATTCTCCAACATCATCTAACAGATGGGTTTAATACAATTTGTAAACAAAATCCAGTTTATAATATACTAAGTGTGCTTGCTATACAAAGGAACTAAACATCAAATTACTGAATAAGGGGGAAAAAACTCTCAAAATGTGGCCACTGTTGACCACCACATCTCACCCTCAGTGGCTGTGTCGTCTACATGTGTATTTTGGGTCCCCGTTTCTCAGAGGGGAACCCACAGATTACATTATTCATACAGACTTGGGTTGTCTCTATATAGTCAAGTGTGGTCCAAAGGATAAACTCTTCTTTAGTTCAAAGTGAGGAGGTGAAGGCCATCTCTCATTTGAGGGCAGAGGTCCCGTGGTGACCGAGGCCCTTGGCGTGTCCCACGGGCACAGTGGAGACGGCTGTCCCTGGGAGGCTGTCACTCTGTGGACACTCACAAAGCGAGCGTCCAAGTGAACTTTCTGCAGAAACAAGGAGTCCTGAATCTGATTCCACGGACGCAGCCGGACAGTGTGCAATGAGCATGTCTGGGCTTTGAAGTCACACAGCCCAAGTACCAGAATAAAAATCCTGGGTCTATTATTTATAAGGGGATCCTGGAGACATTTTAGTTCTTCTCTGCCTCATCTATGATGCAGGGCTATACACCTACTTTGAACGCTGTCATCTGGATTAAATGACATTCAGGATGGAAAAACATGCTCCATAAATGTTTCCCTTCTTCCTCTTGTAATGATTAACACCTACAAGCAAAGAGTTCACATCTGAGAGAGAAATGCAACACCTACCTTATCAATCATCTTCATCCATTTTGGCAAATCATCAAATGTCTCCTTCTTAGTGATATCATATACTAATATGATCCCCTTGGCACTTCTGTAATAAGCTGAGGTAATGCTGTTGAATCTCTCCTGACCTGCGGTGTCCCTAAGAAACAGCAGCAAAAATTAGTTTCTGAACAACAACAGGGAGGGCCTCAGCCCAACTGTGAGTAACTCCTCACACATCTGTGCATATTCACTCCTAGTGGGGGTAGCTTTTCTGAGGTAGGTACATCCAAACAAAATCATAAGGAAGCCCCAATTTCTTTCAAACCAAGATTTTGAAAAGAAGTAAATGCCGTGTAAAATGGTGGCAAGTATAACACACCATAAACTAGGTGGTTATCAACAATGACAAAGTGTATGGATGATACCTGAAAAGATTTAAGCCTAGAACTCTTTTAACTGAACTCGATGGTGAATATCTGATTTTGCTGATGGAGTCCCCACTAATGAAAAACGCTATAGAATTGGTCTTGTTATCTTCTTAATCGCTCCAGAGTAAGTGGTCAAAGGCAAAGGGAGAAGAGGTACCAAATAGCTTTGCAAACAATCAAGCTCATCACTCTCTGACTGCTACCCTGAAATCTAAAGCTTTATTTCCTCTCCAGGAAAAGTTGTCCGTTTCCACATGAAGATATACTCACACTAACAGTGCACAGAAGCTGGCTGAAACCCATTTTCTAAACCTAAGAAGCCAAGAAACTACTTGAGAATCATCACAAATTTACAAACGAGGCTCAAGAGAGCAGGCCTTCTGATCAGGAAAACAATCTTTAATTAACAATCTATAATTGTAGACAATCTATAATTAAAGACAATCTACAGACTGTCTTTAAAGACCACCTATAATTTAGTTTTTGCCGAAGAACCCTAACTCACGGCATACTCCCAGGGCCATGTGACACGGGTGGCTAGTGGTGGAGGAAGAGAAGGGGCGGTGGGGTACACAGAAAACGAGGTTCTCCCCTGCAAGGTGCTACCACAGCCTCTCACAGGACAGCACGTGAGCTTCTGAAATGGGGAGACGGTGTGACACCTCTTCCCAACGCATCGGATGGGGTGAACCTTGTGGGGCCGTGTCCCTAAAACACATATGGCAAAGGTGCTGTAACTTAGCGGCTTTGATCAGACTAGACTTGCCACCAAATTAGCTCCGCTTAGGGATATGTCATTATGCCCAAACAAACAACGAAGCTCGCTGGCAAATTCATTTTCACGTAAAGCAAGGCCACTTGCTTTGCTCCAGAGGCTGTAAGACTGCCCTGTGCCCTTGGCTGGAAGGCCCAGGACCTGAGGCCGGTCTGTTTTGTCCACCAGGGTCCAGTGGGTGCCTGGTCCACTGCGGGCCCTTGATCCACAGGTGTTGAACAAAAGGTTACATGGGTAAAATGCAGAAAGTGGATGTCACGTCAAGGCAAAACAAACTTTATTTATTTTATTTTTTTAAGATTTTTTTTGATGTGGACCATTTTTTTTTTTTTTTTTGATGTGGACCATTTTTAAAGTCTTTATTGAATTGGTTACAATATTGCTTCTGTTTTTTGTTTTGGTTTTATGGCTGCGAGGCATGTGGGGTCTTAGCTCCTCCACCAGGGATTGAACCCTCACCCCTGCACTGGAAGGCAAGGTCTTAACCACTGGACTGCCAGAGAAGTCCCCTGAACTTTATTTTTTGACCCAGAACTGCCCCAAAATTGGACCACTGAAAATGATGGGGACTGAATTCTTCAGGATTCCTAAAACCAACTTAGAGACACAAAAATGCACCTTCAAATCAGGTGAGAAGGAACCGATTTAGATACCATTCATTTATATAAGGAATCATTGAACAATTTTATTTCTAGGGTCCAAGACATTTAGGGGCATAATTAATACTTTCAAACCAAAAAAGAGTTAAATCTTTCAGACTGTGGTTTCTCTTCTTATCACAAGTGCTGGCTTGTTCAAGCTGGGATTTGATAAAACATTTCTCACTCATTTCTTTAAAAAGTAAAAATAACACACATTTTGCTACTCTGAAATCTGTGGTTAGCACATGATAGCTGCACCACAAATCTAAACAGCAATCAGGTACAAGGTCTTCACTGAGCATTTTGGGAATCACGGACTTTCATGAATCTTTATGTTAGGTAGCTTTAAGTTGACTTTTAGCTTAAATCAATTTCACATTCGTTCCTACATATATTCACTGAATCAGGATCCAGAAATTGGGGGCTCAAGAACAGAGAAATTGGAAGTAATACAAGTTTTTGAAAAATTATTTTGATCGTATTGTGGTTAAGAACACTTAACATGAGACCTGCCCTCTGAAGGGAGACTTTTTTGAGTGTACAATACAGCACTGTTACCTACAGGCACGACATGGGACAGCAGATCCCTAGGAGAAGTTCTAATAAAAACCCAACAATCAAGGAATCAAGATAGTACCAGGCATTTTTGATACAGTTTCAAAAAACCCGCTACATGAGTAGCACGCTTAGGGATCTTAGAAACATTGTGAAGTTAGCTGACTCTCGGCTTTTAAGTCAGACACACAGAAAGAGGGCGGAGACCTCGAGAGGCAAACTCTGAGGCAACCTGTAACACAAGTTAAGTCCAAATATGGCCAGCTCACAAGACCCCAGAGAGGAGACATTAAGGCCATTCCTTTGACGCCGTCACTTTGTGCCTGGTTCTCACTGCTTGAGGGAGAAAAGCGTCTTCCCTTGAGAGACTATTCCGCATTTCCAAAATGTCCGGGTTGCAAAAGTTAAGTGTTTATTAAATACCTACGCTGAGCCAGTACCACAAAAATTCCACACTACTCTCCACTTTTCACACAGCTAGATAATAACACGATACCAATGCCCGGATCATGGTTTATCTGCCTATGAAGATGCAGAATCCTAGTATTTCTCTATCTCAATGAACCTGAATTTTCACTGTAATGACCGAGAGCTGATTCTTACAGATTTACAGCTTATTACTGTCAGCCAAATCATCATTTATTACGGGTGGACTGCAATCTCACTATTATTTCTCTCTCTGCTTTTGGTGCAAATTGAAAACTTCCTGCTATCCTGTTTCCACAGTTGGGTAATACCACCATGCTTTGAAAATTCAAAGACCATCATTTATAAAATTTAATATATCAGTTTAAATGACACAATTCTTAATTTGTAGGAACCAAAGTCAGCGTATGAAGCGTTCTACCTCTTCAAGCAGAGAATGAAAGGACACAAACTTGATGTCTATGTAAGAACGCTGGTGAAGACCAAATTCCCTGACAGTGAGCATTGGACAGAACAAGAGGCCTTCATATGAAGCATCTTAATTCTGTGTTTGCCTAAAGGAGGGAGGCTAATTTCTCAGCTTCAAGTCCATCTCAACACAACAGACCTAAGTCTCTGTGAATAATTTCCAGGACAGCATGTGGATATAAATTCATGAAACTACATTCCGGTCGACATCTTATTTTAGCTATACTTACATCAAGTTCTACATACACACACGTGGAAACGCTTCAAGCAGAGATGGGAAAATGGTCCTTTTTCTAACCACAGATAATCAAGGGACTTAAAAATGTGGCAATGACATAAAGTGTGACCTAAAACTACGACAATGACATCTGCAGCTTTTGGTACCTTAAACCTTTAGGAATCTGTAGTAAATAATACTTTCTTAGAGATTGGCTATATCCAGAAATCATCAAGAAAAAATGCATGTCTTCTAACACAACCTCCTTGCGAAAACTGGCCAGCGGTGAAGCTTCCACGGATTGAGTCTAGGTCAGAGCACAGGCTCTCTGAAGAGCTCTTTCCAACACACCGGCTCCCCCTACGCCCTCGACCGGCACAGAGTAAAGTGATGACAGCACACCCGGGACACAGCAGGTCACAACAGCCACGGCTTGAGGACGGCTCCCAGGGCGGAAACAAACCCCGCATCCCTTTACCGGCTGGGCCGCGGCTCCAGTGCTTCCTTCCTACCTACGGGGTCACAGCGATGGAAAGAAGGTTTTTCCTTCCTTTAAGTAACATACTCCAGAAGATAAGAATCCTATTTCAGATGAGAATCCTGTTTCAAGTATTATGGGACTAGCAGGTAGCTGGTGTCAGTAGATACATTATTCAGTGGTGAAAACCCCTCTGGAAAAGACAAACTCTACTTCCTCACTGAATCCCTGGGACGCTCCCTGTAGAAAACTGGCAATCAACCTCTCAAAAAATTCAATGAATCTGATAGCCCCTCCCTCAGTTATATTTTCCACCAACATTGTGCAGTTTTAAAAATTCCGAGAATGAAGTGTGAAGGGTGAGGAACAGCAGAGGAGTGATCCGGAGGAGGCTTTTACATCCCAGAGAACCGTGGTGTCGGGGCGCTCGTGCATCTCCCACAGCTGCACGGTCACACTTTACCCCCCCAGAGTGGGATGCACCAGGTCGGGCCCTCTTAGTTCAGATTCAAAGGAAGGCAGCTAGATTCCAGAAGAATCCAACGTCACCGGCACAGAAGGCCTGTAGTGAGCAGAGTTCCATGGCACAGGACACCTGGACGTAAATACCTCTGTAAATCAGATTACTCCTGCCTGAGACGGAACCCAAGTATTAACACATCACCTAGGACGTGTCTCTTCAGACAGGTGACAGTGTCATCATTGGGACACTGCTGTCACCCACCGTGCAAGCGTCACAAACGTTCTCACATCACCTGTGTCTCCTTTGTGAGGCAACCTCCGCACAGGTGCCAGGTACAGAGGTGGACACACCCTGAGAATCCTTTTTTTTTTTTTAAATAAATTTATTTATTTTTATTTTTATTTATTTTTGGCTGTTTTGGGTCTTTGTTGCTGCGTGCAGGCTTCTCATTGTGGTGGCTTCTCTTGTTGTGGAGCACGGACTCTAGAGCGGAGGCTCAGTAGTTGTGGCACACGGGCTTAGTTGCTCCGTGGCATGTGGGATCTTCCCGGACCAGGGATCGAACCCGTGTCCCCTGCGTTGGCAGGCAGATTCTCAACCACTGCGCCACCAGGGAAGTCCCCGAGAATCTTTTTAAAGACCGTCTTTTTTTTTTTTTTAATTTGGCCACGCCATGTGGCCCGTGGGGGTCCTAGCTCCCCAACCAGGGATTGAACCTGTGCCTCCTGCTGTGGAAACGCAGTCTTAACCACTGGACCGCCAGGGAAGTCCCTAAAGACTATCTTTACCTTAAAGAGTGTACGGTTAGAAACAGCGGCTCATGTGAAAGGTACTCTGCTGATATTTTCAGAATTCAAAACCTGGGCAGCAATGCACACACACAGTCTGCTACCTTCCCAATCATGGGCTAACAGAGTAAGAAATATCCATTTTCTGTTACCAAGTATTTAGGCAAGACCATAAATGTCTCATAGTCAAGCCCCAAACAAAAATACGAAAAACAAAAACACAAAACAGAAAAGCAACACTCCCCCACCCCAATCCTTCAAGTGGGTTAGACAGTCAGCAGTCACCAATGCAGACATTACCTGACGGCCGGCGAGCTCCTCCGCTGGTTCGCGGGCAGTGGCGCCCCGGACAGGGACACGGGTGAGGATGAGGCATGGCACTAACACGCAAGCGTTAGGTGACGATGGAGCCACCGACGCGGCAGCAATGAACGCGGATGAAAGCAACACACACACGGCGGACAAACACTCAGAGCTGAGGTCTACCTGCGGGAGGAGTTAGTGGCTGAGATGCTGCCGCACGACCGTGTTAACAGCAAGGGCGACTCGGGACACCCCCGGCGGGGCCGCTCCCACTGCCGCCGCCCCCGGGCCCTCCTCCAGAGGGGCTCCGGGGGTCCCCGCGGGCGGCCGAGTGCTGAGCGGCCGCCACACGGCTGGTTTAGTCTCTCACACGCTCCTGACGTGCAGGGAGGGGGCTCTGGGCTCCCCTCCATGGGGCACGGAGGGCCTCAGGGCACATGGCTCCGGCAATGGAGCTGCGAGGAAGGGCACGCGTGTCCCGTGGTGGCCACCACGCGGTGCCACCAGGGACACAGCCTGTGGGGGACTTGCCAGGAGACAGTGCAGCTCCGGGGAGGAACACACTGGCCTTTCTCTGAATGCTTGCAAAGCAATGTTAAAAACATGCAGACGAGCAGCGGAGCCATCGTTTTAGTGATGACGGTTTTGTCAAATGATGTGAAACTAGAGACTAAAGGCTCCAAACTAGTTGCCATAAAAGTCACATTCTTCTCCCTACAACTCCCGTGTGCAAATGGGATCTGAGACAAGTGGACTCTTTCCTGAACTCTCCCTTGACAAGTGAACTCTCCCCTGAAAGAAGGTCCGTTCATTCCACTTGAATGTGAGCGAAGGAGCGGAGACGTAGGAGCGACAGACCAGCTTCAACGGTTAATTGTATTAGACAAGCATGAGGACTGGTAAACACACGTGGCAGGACTGGGTGTAGATGCCCACTTACCAGATCTGTAACCTAATTTTCTTTCCTCTTAGCTCTACGGTTTTGATTTTAAAGTCAACACCTGTAAATAAAACAGACGAAGATGAAGCAAAAACAATGCAATTCATCAGAAAAATAATACTACTTGCACATTTTTATGCCATTATCAGAAAAACCCAAAAAACTGATCACACTAAATCCTAAAAGGAGAAAGCAGAAGTTTGCCAGTACGTGTGACGACCATCACTCTGTGCTTCCCAGCACAACTGAAGAGCCAAGGTATGTTCGGTTTTACCCTGAACTTGAGATGCAGCATTTGCTATTCATAATAGTTTATGACTACTAGAGATGTAGCATAAAAACCATTTAAAAATTACAACTAATCACTACATGAACAAATGAATGGCTTTATAAGCATGCTATCTCGGGGAAAATTCTTACATGTTACACTGGAAACTCAATAATGATTTCAAACAGCCTTAGTCTGAATTTAGAAATCATTGTATTAAATTTTTTAGCGTTCACAAAAGTGACTTTATTATACTGTCCATAGCGTGGAAGAGGAATTACTTTTTAAAAATTTACTCATACATATTAATTTCAATTTTTATTTAGTTTAACGGTAACAAGTAAACTGTCATGAATCACCACCCATTTCCAATTCAGCCCTTAAAGCTTCAGATAATTTTTTAAACCAAATTTTCATCTGTGGATGTTACCTTATATACTTCTCACTTACAGAAAACTTCAAGATTTCAGAACAATATTTTTTACACAATTTTCACAACTAAGAAAAAATAAACCAAAGGGATGCCAGCTAAATTTGGGAACTGGAAACATAATCTCTACAGGAACTATATTGTGACTGCTTCATGGATCCAGGGTCCCGATGCTGCTGGGTCTCTACTGGGGTGGGGCTGGGGGTGGGGCAGTGATGCAGCTCTTCAAAGTCAGATGACGTTCTTGAGGTGAAGCCCCAGGCATGCGGCTGACTTTTATAATTAGCAACACACTGCAGACACCAATGCAACCAAAAGACATGTTTACAACCCTGGGTGGGACCAGGGTCTGTACAACAAAGAAAGGTGGCAGGAATATAAAATGTCACAGCTGGAGAATAGGCTACTGCATTTTGGTTCTTAATCTCTCGAACCAGCCCTGATTTCAAAGGTCACAGCAAACGGGTGGTTAAGCCAATTTCACTTGCAGTTCTGGAAAAGCTTTGCTTTTCCGAGTCAACTGACTCTCAGACAGCCTTGAAACAGGAAGCATGTCTGTACACGACCAACATCCTCAAATAGAGACCAAGCAGAATCCCTCATGACTCAACCATAAGGTAAGAGCACAGCCTACCTAACGTGATATTTTACAAGCCTGGAAACCAGCCTGGACCTATACGCTACATTCTGATTTTAAAAAGGCACAGCTCAGACAAAACACTTTCTTCCTGATATTAGCATAAAATTAGGGCCTCACCATGTTACTCTGTGATGGCAATTTACAAATCAAGTTCATACTCTGCCATGACTACTATTCTGTTTTACTTTTGTTTCTAGTTCCTTTGATTTTTTTAAAAATTTTACTTAAGGGAGGTGCAACTTGTTAAGACTTGTTGCAGTGCCAGCTACATTTTATTGAAAAGAACTGGCAGATGATACTTCTCTTGTGAGCTCTGCTTCATGTCAACTACAAGAATCCCTTCAAACAGCCAGCACAAACAATTTTTGTTTTGATTAGGCTGTTTTCTCTGCTAAGAACCGTTCTGAGCCTGAACATGTCAGACGTTTTTTTCAACCAACTTTCCGACTTCAGCAGTCCTGCACTGTGGCTATTTTGTAACCACAAAGTTTAATGAGTAAAAATAAAAGGAAAGGGCATTAATAGTCAAAATCAGGAATAAGTGGTAATGTTATCACCATGTGATTATAAATACACTACTAATTTCAATAGGAGAACATAGCAAAGATGAACAACAGCGAATAGGATTAAGAATCTGTTTAGCCAAAACTACTTAGTTTTAGTGAGTAGATTAATGACATCACTAACAACAACAGAAAAATATCCAGTAGCTAAATCTAAAATTCCACAAAAGCAAACAGATCATTAAAATAGTCCTTTCTCTTAAATGAAATTTCTTTTACCATATCTAATAGCCACTAAGTAGCTGATAATGGTTGGAAACTTACTCCAATTTATAGCTTAGAAACAAATCCTTAAAGTATACAACTACACGTTTTTTAAAAGGCTTTTTACATCAAGTCAAAAATATCTCTTAGTGCTGTCTCTTTTTACCATTTACATGTTATAGAAATTATAAAGGATCCTTAACAAAAGGTAACAAGTCACCAATAGCCTCAAATAGGGGATTAGTTTTGGGAAAAGTCAGCACAGAGACTCCTGACTGAGCAGGGTCGCCCAGGACCAATGTTTATAAACAAATAAGGGACAAAAAAAAGTGGCAACTTTTGTTGAAAACCAAGTTTCCTATAGTGTCAATTTTTTTTTTTTTTTTTGGCTGCACCGAGTGGCATGTGGGATGTTCGTTCCCGACCAGGGATCGAGCCCCCGCCCCCTGTGTTGGAAGGGAGGAGTCTTAACCACAGGACCGCCAGGAAAGTCCCCTCCTATAGCGTCTTAAGCAACAGGGGAAGCAACCAGCCTACCACTCCACCAGGTGGTGGAGACAGTCCTGCCCCTGAAGAGCTGAGTCATCCAGACCTAAATCAACAGCCCAGGCACTTGGCAAAAGGGCCTTCCTCTGCTCTTCTCTCTTGGAGACCCTCCCTTTCTGCCCAGGAACCTTTTCGGTCCTAGGTGCTTGCCATCTGAGCCTCCCGACGGCCCCACGCCTTACCCGCGTTCCTCATCCATGTTACCAGTTCTGCCCCCTCCAGCCCTGACCCACGGCTCCGCTGGTCTCCCCCACGTGACAGGAACAGGTGCCTTCTGAGCACAGTCACCTTTGGCTCCCTGGAGCCTAGAACACTGCCTGGCCCACCACAGCGACCCAGTAAACCTGGTGAATGGAAATCTGCCCCTCTTCTCCATCAAATGCTGGGTGGGTAAGGAGAAATGCTGACTTTTCTTGGAAATAAGAGGAAATTCAGGACTGATGATGAAACAAACACACACACACGCTTAAACCATAGGAAGGAAGGGCGGACGTTCTGTCCTGAGTGTGCCTGGTGGGCAGAGTGGTGGAATTCAGGGTGCCCAGCTCACACACATCACCCTGGAAATGGAGCATTTCATTTCTCCTACAATTCCTGTTACTGATGGTAAAACTTTAGAGGATGGTCAGTCTTAATACATCCAGATCGTCTCCCTACACGTGCCCCTCCCAGGGGATTATTACCCCTCCCAGGGGATTATTACGGTATCAGTTTACTCAGTCACATAGACAGGAAATGGTCCGCTAAGTGAATGTCCTGCCACGTGACAGGGGCCTACCCTTCTTTAAGCTTAACCAATGTATGAAGTCTTCCTAAAAATATTTTGATCAGGAAGGACACAGGTCACAGTGCTGTAATCCCTCTGTCAAAGGGTATAGCTATGTATTCTATTCAAGTCTGCTTGATCTTAATTTCCTTTAATAACAATGAGAGTGGGCATCTGTCAGACCCCCTGTGCCTGACATGCAGCATGTGGGCTCCTTCAGAGCCCAGCAAGCCAGGCACTATTATACTCATCTTAGAGAGGCCAAGGTCATTTGCTTGAAAGTCATTATCACTTCTGCCAGTTGAGGGGCAGAGCCTAGATTCAAAATTATAACACTGCCCACAACCAAAGGTTGTTATCATAAAAGTCAGATGCGTGGAAACAAGGAAAAGTGCGAAATCTGCAAATGGCCCAGAGTCACTGTTAAAGGGCTGTTAAAGAACAGAATTTAACCTTGCACTGTCATCTTTGTATTTATCTTTCATAAATCTCAGCAACAGCATAAAGAATTGTTGTACTTGGTGCTGATAAGATTTCTAAGTTCCCTTGAAGGCAAAACAATTCCAAAAAAAATTACCGTGTTACGTTTTGCTGGGGTGTAAAAAGTTACAAAAATGAAAATAGCAAAAATAAACAGAAGCTTCTTTCTTCACATTCCCTTCCAGCAAAAAGCAAAATAAAAGCAAAAATAACACGGTGGCCCATGCCTGCGATGACAGCTGAGCGTTCCTCCTCCTCTCGCACACCCCGCCCCCAACAACAAGGACCTGCAGTTGGCACCCGACTACGATTCTAGTTTACTTAACATGTTCAGGAGGTTGAAGGATTTCACAGACTCTGAAATAAGTCTCAATTCAAGTGGTAGTTACGACGTTACTGCCAATTTATAATAACTATCTTAGGTGCACACACTGGCTTTTCTTCCAAGGACATCTATCCTTGACAGTGTCACCCAATCCTGGACTTAATATTTCTACTGATGGAGAAGCTTCCCAGTATTTCCACTGAGTTGACAGTGAGAAAATAAACTAGGAAATGTGTCAAGGTCACACAGATAGAGGCAAATTTAACATTAGGAAACCCTCTCTTGAACATGAGGCCAGCCTTCTGCCTCACCACCGCCTTTTGGGGAGAGCACCCGATAAAGGGCAGGCAATGCAGACCACCTTCCCGTAGTACTGACCCCAGGAGGCCCCGAACCTCTGAAACCCTACTGTTTAATATTATGGGGGGCTTTTCCTACCTAAGCCGAGTTATGAGAATTCAACGAAACGGAAACTAAGTTACTGTAACTGTAAAATACTTTGATCATCTCAGAAGCAGGTACTGTTAAAATAGTTTAAATGACTGCGCATCATTAAAAAATGCTCTCAGGTCTGAGGATATTAAATGTCCACCCTGAGTCTAACAAGACCTGCCCCTCTCTGTCCAGACTGGATGGCCTGCACCTCAGCAAAGACCACCCACCATCCCTGACCCGGACACACGCAGGAGATGGTCCTGCACTTGGCTGGAACAGACACGGACACACATGAACTTCATCCGGCACGGACAGGGGAGTCTGAGGTCACGCACTCCAGAAGAGGTGGGTGTTTGTTGTCATGAAAGTTTCATGGGCAAGGATGTGCTCCCCTCGCAGACAAAGAACAACGTCTCCTGGGTGTACTGTGTACAGTAACTCATCGCAGGGATCTTCTTGATGCTTTTATAGGTAGATACTGTCATTGTCCCCATTCTACAGATGAAACACCGAAGCTCGGGCAGCTGGTACCCTGCCCAAGGTCAACAGGCGGCTAAGTGTGAGAGCACAGATTTGAACCCAGGCAGTCTGGCTCCTCCCAGCTCTCTGTACAGCCTCACCTGAAGGCAAGAATGGAGGCAACTACTGGGAGGGAGCTGTAAACATGTTTTTAACGTCACAAAGGGAATTCTGCGTTGCTAGGGAAATATATAAAAGCAAGAGTGAGGGACTGGCCCGCTCAGACTGCTCCCACACCAGCAGGCCTGGCTCTACCCTCTGGCTACACACAGACCCCGGCTGAAAAGCATGGAGTCATTTCAACCTCCTGGTCACCAGAGGAAGAGAATGTCGATGGGGGAGGAAGATCTGGAAAAGAAAAACCCCCAGATGATCAAATGGCAGATCGGTAACATTTTCTTCACTTGCTAAATACTAAGTTTACCACTGCTCAGATGGGCCCATAAAATATGCAGGGAAATTCAAAGGAAATTCTACTTTACCCAGGTCCTGTGCTTACACTTTGACACTTCATGCTCACCTGTATGTATTTCAGTATGTACCCTTAAAGGATAACAATTATTTTTTGGAGTGTTGCAGAGTTTTTGCATCTGTAGTATAATTTAGGAGGATAAGGGAACATCTATAGCTGCCTTTTCTGGTCCAGGTACATAAGCTATTTCGTTCCTGTAGCAGCAGACAGGAACAGAGTGTGATTTCTGTCTATTTTTTCTTTTCATGAAGGAGGAAACTGAAGTTAAGGTGCTGCCTAAAGACAGTGACAGCTTATGAGCAGAGCTGGGACTTAAATCCAGGACTGTATGCCCACCCCCCAAGCCCACACTCTTCCTCTCTCTCACTCCCACCCCCTCCCCCTGCCGGGAGCTTCGAGAATGACAGGAGTGGCCAAGGAGACAGTCCAGTGTCTTAAATGAAAAATCAAAAGTGAAAGTTTGGTTGCGGGTGTGTGATTGTGTAGCAGGCCTAGCTTCTGCGTTACATTACGCTGGAACAACTAGGAGACCTGCGTTCACGGGCAACTCCCATCACCAGCTTGCCGGAGGTGGGTCTGCAAGTTGTGGTTTGGTTTTGTAAACTAAGAAGGCCTTATGTAAGCACTAGACACCAAACAGAGGAGCCTGTCAGATTTGGGGGGAAAAGGTTTCCTGTGGCATATAATGTTCTGTTAAGCCTGTGTTGTATTTTCTGGTTTTAAAGTTCAAGGGTTAAAAAAACAAAAAAATCCCATCCAATTAAGGGCACTATTTTAGGCTTATAGTTCTGGCTTTCCGAATACTTTCCGAATGTCAAAGCTGTGCAATTAAAGGACAAAAGGAGAAGAATCCCCTTCCTCCTCTGTTAAAGTGTAGCTTTTTACATCCTCCCTAACGTTTTTTTCATGGCCATCTCCAGGACTCACTTCTCCTTCTGAAAAGGACAAGCCAGGAGAGCAGGTGTGCTTCCTGCACCATGAAATAGCCAGCAGAATGGAGTCTTACAGAAGTACGAGCAGCCTCTCATGAAAGATCTGATGACTAGTGTACAAAACTAAGCTTTCTTTACAAATTCAAGCAAATGCTTTATTAGAACGATGTTTCTGGCATGCAAGGCTGGAGAATAATTTGGCCCTACCAGCTCTCGAAGGAACCCAGGCTGCCTTCTTTTTTTTTTTTTTTTTTTAACATCTTTATTGAAGTATAATTGCTTTACGATGGTGTGTTAGTTTCTGCTTTATAACAAAGTGAATCAGTTATACATATACATATGTTCCCATATCTCTTCCCTCTTGCATCTCCCTCCCTCCCACCCTCCCTATCCCACCCCTCTAGGTGGTCACAAAGCACCGAGCTGATCTCCCTGTGCTATGCGGCTGCTTTCCACTAGCTATCTACAGGCTGCCTTCTAAAGCCAGTCCGCAGACCCTCGGCCGATGGTTCCGCAGAGCCCACAGCTGCAGGACAGGCAATCTTGAAGAATCTGGATCCCTATCATCGGGCATAAGCAGAACTTCCTTCTGCAGTGTGAGTGCATGACACTGAAAGAAAGGCTGAATGCACATAAGCCAGGTCTTTAAATAGATCTTTATTCAACCTCAACAACCGGGATCGCCAACTTTCCACACTTATTTTGAAAGATAGCTACTTTATTTCCACAAATGTGCTCTGCACAAGCCTATCAGCGTGCACTGAGTGCATTAAGTAAACCAAATCACACATTGCACAGCATATGCTGGCATAGAAACTGACCATTCCTCTTCCACTCCCTTCTCCCTGAGTCATCCTGTTACATCATCCCGGCAGGGGAGGGGCTGACACTGAGAGCTTCAGAGTCTGGGCTTCGGAGTGGGAATTCGGACGACTCTCCCTAACTCCCTTGTGAGTGAAACACTCGGGCAGCTCAGCCATGGCTGTAAAGACTGCACACAATCACAGAAAAGCAACATAAAACACACAGCTTATAAATTTAATCCAGTATGAAACGATCATTCTGGGTTTCTGAACAAAAATCTGTGACCTAAATTTCCAGAATAAAGTACAAGCAGTCGATTTCCCTTGACAGCAGCTCCACCGCTTGTAGGCAAAGCGGACCAGACACCGATGGCCTGCATCTCATCCATCTCGTCCCATAACATTCAAGGCCAATCCACAGCCAGTCCTGCACAGGATTTACATCCACCTGTTCCCTGGACCTCTCGATTCTGCTTCCGGCTCTACTGATGGCCCCGATGAACCACAGTCACCTGCACCACGAGGTTTCCCCGCCCTGGGAACAGGCTTCCCGAGTGCACATGGGACCCGAAGAGGTGTGCTCCGAGAACGGAGACCACGGCACGTGACTGAGTGGGAACAGCGCTTCCAGCAAGCGCTATCAACCCTCTAAGACCACTTACTCTCAGGGGCCAGGCTGTGAAGTTTAATGCATGGATGCAAAATGAGAAAAATGAAGACAGAGTAGTGAGGTTCTCAAACTGAATTCAAAAGAACTTTTAAATTCTGATATTCTGTCTTTCCTAATTTTTTTGGTCTACCTCATGTTGTCTTTTTTTTTTTTTTTTTAAAGTCGGTGGTAGTGGATTGTTAAAAAATGTCCTTACGTGGCAAAACAAAAGAAATGGCAATCCTATGTTGGCCTCTGGCACTTTGAAAGAAACTTTACTGCCCAGGAAATGAGAATTCTGGTCCAAACTGTCTTACTCCTCCTTTTCCTCTATTTAAATATATTTTAATAAATACGTAAAAGCCTTAAGATATTTGAATAATTGAATATTTAGGTAAGAAATGCAATTTTTAGAGCAGTATTTTAATATCCAGAGGAAAGTGACAAATGATAGGGGCATAGTTAAAGAAAGTCAATGTCAATGATACCATAGATCGATGACATCACTACCTTCACAGGGCTCTCAGGGGGACCCAATTAGGCAAGTAGGAATGAGTTTCATGGTGTCTGATTCTGAATCATCCAAATTTTCAGAATAAAGTGAATTTAAATCTCAAAGTAAGCTAAGGAACAGACAGATAGAAGGAACTCACTTGCAGCCCTGGCCCTGACCACTTGCTGACTGCTGGGCCACTGTGGATGAGTTGTCTACCCTCTGGGACTTTGCTTCCTCATCTGTAAAATGCGGAAACTTTCAGGATTGTTGTGAAGTTTAGAAAGAGTATACTCTTGCTGGTACACAGTACATGCTCAAGAAATGTAGCTACCACTAATAGACCGTAAACTTTTACATGCAAAGACAATAAATTACTTATCCAAAGTCACAAACTAGTTCATGGCAAAGCTTATATCAAGAACCCAGGTTTTCTAGAATGTTTTTCTAGAAATTTAATGCTGCTGGGTGGGTGGAGGCAGGGTGCTGTCTGGTAAAAATATTTCGATCCAAATAAACTTAACAGTTAGCTTCCAATAGTTAAAAAACAAAGGTTGACAAATACATAATTTTATGTGTTTTTTTTTTTTTAGAGACTTGTGAATTTCTACAGCCAACTAGTTTTTTTTCCATTTTTTAAACTTCAAAAAGCTGTTCCTGAGGCTTTTAAAGCCCCTGTCAAACCACGCCAGCCATATCAGACTAAGTAACTCAATTCCACGAACACAAAATCTCATTTGAAAGTAATACTCCACCTAATTTCCATTAAATAGGCCAATTATTATTTATTTATTTATTTTTGGCTGTGTTGGGTCTTCGTTGCTGTGCACAGGCTTTCTCTAGTTGCGGTGAGCGGGGGCTACTCTTTGTTGTGGTGCGCGGGCTTCTCATTGTGGTGGCTTCTCTTGTTGCGGAGCTCAGGCTCTAGGGCGCCGCGGGCTTCAGTATTTGTGGCACGTGGGCTCAGTAGTTGTGGCTTGCGGGCTCTAGAGTGCAGGCTCAGTAGTTGTGGCACACGGGCTTAGCTGCTCTGCGGCCTGTGGGATCTTCCCGGACCAGGGCTCGAACCCATGTCCCTGCCTTGGCAGGCGGATTCTTAACCACTGTGCCACCAGGGAAGTTGCAATACGTCAATTATTAAAAACAGTCTTTTCAGTTTCATACCCTGGTGAGTTCTGTGTGTCTTGTAAACCAAATCAACTTCTGATTTGAAAATACAACAAAAAAAATCATTCTGTTCATTTGTAATTTTACAAAATAGGTTTATTATCTCAAATCCCTTGGGATTTCTGCTACGATCTTTTACAGAAAGTCCAGTGAGTCTGACTCACTGGAGACGCGTGCTTCCAGCCTGAGGTTGGCTGAGCCATCACTGGAGCGACCCTCCTGGGTCAGCACCTGTGCCGGGCTGCGGGGCGCATGGTCTTTTCCAGACTCTGCCAGCTGTACAGGGTGAGGACAAGGGGCCCCGCGGAGCAGAATCTGCAGAGCTGACCGTGCTCCGTGGACACGAAACTCAACAACTGGCCTCAGAAGGACCCTACGAGCCACCTGCAGGAGGCATTCAGGTGAGGCAACCCCAACTGTACACCACACCCAGTGCCACATTTAAACGCGCTTTTCTAAAGGAACGCGGGGAATGAACTTCGTCTCTACAGCATTCCAGTGCGGAGGAAGCCTCCCCCTCCAGCTCTCATCCCACCCCGACTTGGGGGGCTTCCTCCATGCTCCCCAGCCTGTACACATCTCCACATCGCCCTCATCACCCTGGGGCATCCCGAGCCTCACGGCTCTGAGCCACATCTGGACAGAGACTTTGTCCTCTTCACTCAAGCTCCCGTGGGTAGCACAGCACCAGCATACAGTAGGTGCTCAATAAGTGATCTGATAAGTGGAAGGGAAAAGCACCTCACAGGCAGAGATTGAAGGGGTGTTAGTTAACTTTCTTAAAGTGTTCTCACATTCTGGGTCAGACCAGAAGTTAGCATCTTTCTCTGAACTTCCCACAGCTAATAAACACTTAACAAGCCAAGTACTACAGCCTACGTATGGAGGAAACAAATATGAGCATGACAAAGTCCAAGTGCACAGGGAACCCCACAGCAGCAGTGGGTGCGGAGGCGTGTGCATTTATGTTTGTTTGTTAAGGGGACAGAGAAACCGACTGCCTGGTCCCCTCGCCTCCCGGTTTCTTCCCGATTCCCAAATACCTGATGCAACCCTGCCAGGGCTGTACCCAGAGGCCTTTATGGCTCCTGCTGCTACAGGAGAAGGTCCACACTCCATGGCATGGCAGCCAAGGTCCTGAGGCATTCATTCCCGACGTCCCCTAATGATTCCTTCCCAGATTGTGTGGGTGTTGCTCCGCTGTGGCCCCGGCTTAAAAAACCCCTCCTCACCTCTCCTCTGCCCTGTTCTAAGCGCACCTGTGCTCATCCCCCATCTCGCCCTCCAGCCACCCAAGCCCTGTTATCCACCCATTATTCCTGTGCTAGTTTCTCTTCACCTAGTACAGCTATGTTACTCTTCAGTTTTACGTATTTTTAAGTGTGGAGCCATAAAAGATGGATAATTCTGAATTGCTTTTAGTTCTATTTTACCTATGCCAGGTACTAAAATAAGAGTATAAACCCTCGTTGGATGGTTTAATAACTCCCTGTACTTTATATGATCCAAGATTGGATGTTTGAACCAGGTCTAGGGTACGCTACTGAACTTTAATATCATGACTCCAAGGCCAAGATCTTAAAAACACACAGGGTACAGAAAGCACAAATATGTCCAAAATGATCTATTATTAAAAAAAGCATGAAGGGAAACACATTCTCACAAACAAAACAAAAACACAGTACAAAAACTGGGAGGTTAGTCTTCCAATAAGACATTTTAAATGTAGTAGTGTTTTGTTACATGACATCTTAAAGCCAATTCATCCCCAAATTGTATCAACTTGGAACTACCACTGGTTACAATACTAAATATATGTACAAGTGTGTGGAATGATACTTTTAATTCTGAACTTCATATTTACATACCATTTATTCACTGTTTATTGGACCTCCCCTCGGGGAATCCCTCCCTATTAGTGAAGGTGACTGATCTTCCTTTCGAAGAACTATCTCATCTGCGGGGTTCCCCTACATTTGACAGCTTTTAAGGGGTTTTCCATAGAAGCAAGTGTTACCGACTGCGACCTGACAGACCTCAACGCCAAGGCCTGTACATGTGACTTCATCAGAAAACTCCCCTGCAGTTTCAATTTTACATCCTGAGGACACGATACTTCCTGACCCGGTTGGTCCTGTAGTTACTTCGCTATACTTCACGCACCTGGCGGTGCCGGAGGCCTCCTCCCCACTTTCGGAGCCCCTGGGGGGTTATCTGAGGTCACGGACAAACACAGCTTAAGTCCTTCTGCCCCGCATTTACAGTTAAAAGAAGAAACTTAGTGTAGCGTTAGTTTGAATATTCCCCAGAGGTCCTCCGCAGGGAATTTAAAACGTCATTATTTCAGCGCAACATAAAAGTGAGTTCAAAATTAGAAAGTAAGCCGGGTTGACAGTGGAAATACCCCTACTCCTAGGACGGCAAAGTTAGGGCATCAAAATTCACCAGACATGACGCACTCTGGCCATCTAACCAGGGCACAGCTCGAGTCCACCACGCTGCCCACCTGCCCCCCACCTGTCACCACCTTTTTCCTGGTAACGAGTGGGCGGGGGGTTTCCGGGGAGAGATGCTCCGGGCTGGACGGGCCCCGCGCATCACCCGGCCTCGTGACGGCGCAGGGCGGGGGCGCAGGACGACTCTGCGTGGGGACGGGGGTCTCCGCCCGGCGCTGGGCAGAGGAGGCAGGGGCTCCCCGGGGCCCACCCCGAATGCACGGCCCGGCCGGCCAGCCTTACCCACGGTGGACTTGCAGGCCTCGCAGAAGGTGTCGTCGGTAAAGCGCTCCATCAGGCTGGTCTTGCCCACGCCGCGGGAGCCGATGATGATGACCTGCAGCTTGAAGTCGGCCGGCCTGGGGGGCTGCTTCCTCCGCCGGGCCTGGCCGCCCGACAGCGCCGGGGAGCCCGCGCCCAGGCCACCGCCGCCCGCGGGCCGCCTCTGCAGCGCGGCGCCCGGATCCATGCACGCATGCGGCCCCCGCGCGGCCCGCCGCCCGCCGCGCGCCCCGGGCCCCCGCGCTCCCTCGGCCTCCGCCGCGCGCCGCGGGTCGGCCCCGGGCTGGGCGAGCGCGCGCTCGAGTGGCCCCGGCGGCCCGCGGGCTCCGCGCTGCAGCTGCGCCGCCGGCCGGCTCCCCGCGCCCGTGTCCGCTCCGCCGCCGCCGCCGCCGCTGCCGCCGGGGGAAGACGAAGGGAAGCAGCTACTCCGCAGCAGCGGCAGCAGCATCCCGGGCGAGGCGGGGCGACGGCGCAGGCGCGGCTGGCGGGGAGGGGGGGGGGGGGTGGGGGGTGGGGCGCGGGGCTGCCGGGAGCGCGCCCCCTGCCGGCGGGAGGACCGCCCGCCCGCGCGCCTCCCCCTTGTGTTCTCGCCCCCTCTGCTCTGCCTGCCTCCACTGTCCTGTCTCCCCTCCCCTTTATTTCTGCGGCTTTCACCTTCCCTTCTCCTCCATCCCCATCCCCCCTTTCCTTTTTCCCTCCTCCTGTCCCTACCGTCCTTTTTCCCTCCTCCTGTCTCCTACCGTCATTGAGCGCAGCCCCCAAACACCAGGCCAGTGTGTTAGCCGTCTCCCCCCTAACCTGTTGAACTCTTATTCCCCAAATCACTGCCACAAACGCGCACTGTCACCGGGCGCTGAAAGTTCCTGGCCGGGCCCCGCCTCGACCCCCGCCCCCTGGGAGTCCCGTGCAGACCCCCCCTAGGTCAGGCCCAGACCCCACCTACCCCGCTTGGGAAGGAGACTGATCACCTCTGTCTTAACATTTTCCATAGGAAACTCGCGAAATCAGTTATTTTTAGCCCTGATTGCTGACTTATTCAAAGTGCAGAAGTTTTCATTCCGTTTAACTTTTAAAACAAATAAATAGCCTGCCCCTTTGGGGAAGCGAATGAGTTCAGATTCAAACAGTAAGAAACTCCAAGATTGACACTCCAAAGGTTTAGGAATTGTGGACTCGGGCAGTGTGTTTTGCCATTTCTATTTGAAAGGATTTAAGGATACAGAAAACCATTCTCTGACTCCTTGCCAGGGATTTGTTTAGCAAATTCCTCAGCGTGAACTTGAGCACCTCAGGACACAGGGTTCTAAACATGATAGGAGCTGGCACATTTGCCGAGAATGATCAGGTAACCCACCAAATTTCAGCTTTATTTAGAAGTGGATTTAGTAATGCGTACATTACTAAATGGCTATTGCTCTACAAACGTGATTTGTAAAAATTTAGCATTGCCCACAAAGTAAATTGGAAGCTTACATTGATAAGAGAATTCTTAGCGTTCCAAAAGCAATCACAATAGGAGTCTTTTCATTAGTTAGGGTGTTTAAAATATGGTCAGATCTCTATTATGTTAAGCACAGCTCGGCTCACAATCAGGCAGCCTCTCTGAGCTGTGGATTTCCCTCATCTTCTATAGGAATGAGAGCGACCCCTCTTGCTAATCAGCATCGTCAGGAAAACATCTAACAACCTACGCAGAGTCTGTTATTAACTCACTGTTTTTTTAAAAAAATAAATTTATTTTATTTACTTATTATTTTTGGCTGTGTTGGGTCTTCATTGCTGCGCGCGGGCTTTCTCTAGTTGCGGCGAGCGGGGGCTATTCTTCATTGCGGTGCGCGGGCTTCTCATTGTGGTGGTTTCTCTTGTTGAGGAGCATGGGCTCTAGGCGCGCGGGCTTCAGTAGTTGTGGCTTGTGGGCTTCAGTAGTTGTGGCTCGCGGCCTCTAGAGTGCAGGCTCAGTAGTTGCTGCACACGGGCTTAGTTGCTCCGCAGCATGTGGGATCTTCCTGGACCAGGGATCGAACCCGTATCCCCTGCATTGGCAGGCGGATTCCCAACCACTGCGCCACCAGGGAAGCCCCTTAACTCACTGTTAATGTAAGGAATTAAAGAACCTGATTTACTCAAGACTTTCCGGGAATACTGCAGTTTCACAAAGCAAGACACATACGCAAAGGTAATCTCAAGATTTTGAATTCAGTCCATCCTGATTTATAGCACTGCCTGTCCCAATAGGCAGCTGTGTCTGGTGTGGGACGTGTAGCTGAAGGCCCTCTTGTCCATAACAGAATATCTTCCTCATAAAGCTGCCCTGTAATTTCCTCCACTAGGATAATTAATGGGTTAAGTGGCAGGGAGTTGGGTAGTACCCCCAGAGGACACAGTTAAAATCCATAGTGTTGCTTTACACTATCTGTTTGTTGCTACATAGTGTTCCAGAACATAGGACCAGAGACAGTACAATTCAGTAGATGTTTGTGAAAGAACAAATGACATTTCATAGATATTCATATTGATAAAGTTAGCTGGCTCTGTGGGCTTGGTCCTAAATCCAGATTGTGAAATAAAGGGGATACCCTGCCATCCTGCTTTCCCCCCGGAAATTCCTTCCTATCATTTTGTAAGACCCCCCTTTCTTCACTGTCACCTTGGCACCATCATCACCACCTAAGACCAGAGAAGCTGTAACTTTTACAAACAACCAGAACTGGAAGAGCATGGAAAGTAAGAAGCAGAGTCAAGGACAGAATCTGGGGTCACCAATGCCCAAGAGACAGGCAAAGGAAGAGAAGCCACCGAACCTGGGAAAGGCAGGCGGGAGGGAGGATTCTGGAGACAGTGGGTCCTGGAAACACAGGCAGGACTGTGGTTTACAAAGGTGGGACTAATCACAAGAGTTAAACATTACAGATCAGTCAGGTCAAATTAGTGCAGGCACTCCTAGCTCTGCATGGCATCGAGGGACCATAAGAATGATTGTGTAAGTTCAAAGAGTTCAAATGATCTTCATATCAATGGGGAAAATTAGGATTGTTCCATGACCTTCACAAATTTTTGTCGAGATGCTGAAAACACTGTCAGTTATAAGTGTATAAAGAAATGATAGAGATGTGGATGGACCTAGAGACTGTCATACAGTCTCTAGTGAAGTAAGTCGGAAAGAGAAAAACAAATATCATTAACACAGATATGTGGAGTCTGAAAAAATTGGTATAGATGATCTTATTTACAAAGCAGAAACAGAGATACAGACATAGAGAATAAACGTATGGCTACCAAGGGGGAAGGGCAGGGTGGGACAAAATGGGAGATTGGGATTGACACATACACTATTGATACTATGTATAAAATGGATAACTAATGAGAACCTACTGTGTAGCACAGGGAACTCTACTCAATGCTCTGTGGTGACCTAAATGGGAAGGAAATCCAAAGAAGGGATATATGTATACATATGACTGATTCACTTTGCTGTGCAGTAGAAATTAACACAACATTGTAAAGCAACTATATTCCAATAAAAATTAAAAAACCAAAAAAACCCTAAAAAATAAACAAACAAAAAAAAAATGAAAGAAATAATAAAACTAGCGTTATTTAGGACAGTGTCATTTAAAACATCAGAAACATTGATAATTAAACTGTTTTGTGTCTTTGTAGAAAACTTATCAAGAATAGCTCGAACAGTGCTCATCTTGTCATGTGACTTAGGATAAGGAGTGGACATCCTTTCCATGCCATGGT